>NC_070636.1:9601137-9939137 GCF_947347685.1 Pleuronectes platessa | reverse complement strand
ACTGCTTTTATTCATGGAAATACAGTAATCCCACTTACAGCCATTTTCAAGTCAGCTGTCAGTGATGACGCACATTGATGATAAGAGTTAAATCTCTGAAGCCAGTGTCCATTATTGACTTAACTATCGAGTGTCTGTAATGACTTTCTCTCTCTTTTACCTTTGTTATCGCTCCTTCTCGTGGTCTGCCTGTGCACATCACCTCCTGCGTCTCCCGCTGCCTCTGACACCATCAGGTTGACGAGAGCACTTCAGTGGCTTCACCGCCGCTGCCATCAGAGCGTTCCTCTCCGAACAGACGGGTGTGTAAAAGCAGTTACCTGACGTGGAGCCTCGTTAATTACCGAGACATCAAAACAAAATCACACGGTGCCTTCTGATACAGGAGCAGCGAGAGGTGTGACGCTCCAAATTCCCTCATTTCGCTAATGACAGCGCAATTATTTCTCCCTCCTGTGCCAATTACAGGCGTATTGATGAAGACCCCAGATGTGCCTCCCTAATAATTAACAGGGTAATAACGCAGCGTTACCTGCGTGGAGCGCTGTGTGTAACAGCAGCAGCCCGGCGCTACATTACACCGGGCTGAGGAATAAAAGTGTCTGTCAGCTTCAATTAGAGACTAACTGTCTTGGATGAGAGGAGTGCGACTGGCCCGGGGAGGGGGGGTCAAAGGAAAGTGAAGGTCAAAAGGAGGAAATGTTGTGGCTCAGGTGAACAGGGCAGCAACTGAGGGAGAAGAAGATCAAGAGGGCCCTGGTTAGTGTGAGGAGAGAGAAGTAGAGAAGCTGGAGAGGAGTGAGGAGGACGTGTTTCAGGAAAGTGCCTGGCTCAAGATTTGAAGAACTAGAATGACCGCCCTGTGGTTTTGTGCCACCGCCAACCAGCGCAGATTCAGTTCCTCCAGGTGATCCCGACATGTTGCATTCACAATAATATGAGGTCACAGTGACCTTTGACCAGGAAAATCAAATCAGTTAACTTTTGAGTGACAACTGCTCCAAACTCCCTACTATAATCTAATCAGTTCATTCGTGTGTCCAACTGAACTTTTGAACCAAATTTTTAAGGAAATCTCCTCTCGGTGTTCTTGAGATATCGTGTTCACAAGAATGGGACATATACATCAGAACTGAGTCGGAGATGGATGGGAGAAGAAGTCAGCTGCACCTTTGTTTCCATCCAGCTGTGAGGCACATGCTGAGCCTCAGTGGAGATGCCAGCAGCTTGGGAGACAAGACAAGTTTCAAATGTAACTCTTGGCCTTGGAAAACAAAGTTGAGAGAACAATCTCCCGTTGTGTGACGTCATAACGAGCTCGAGAAAAAATGGAAAGTTTAAAATCTAATCCATGACATTTCCATCTGCTGCAGATAATTAATAAAATATACAAATGTCATCTCAGGTGAAAAAAACAGCAACAAAATGCTGTGACCAATCAGTGTAATTGCTGTTTGATGGATTATGTAATGTTGTCATATCCTCTTGCATATGTTTGTACCACGGTAGTTAATTGAAAAACCTATGTTTTCCTTTTGGATAACTTCTAGAGATTCCATAGAAACACGAGGACTGATAACAAGAACACAAAATCTGCAGAGCATGGAAAATGAGTCGCACTTTTAGTGTGTGTGTGTGTGTGTGTGTGTGTGTGTGTGTGTGTGTGTGTGTGTGTGTGTGTGTGTGTTTCCCTGACAGGCCGAAGTGTGGAGATTTAGTGCAGATACAGATCTGACAAGACAAATTCACCTGAGAAAAAAAGGAAAGAACAAAAAAACTGTCCTTCCTAATGTTTAGAGCCGCCACGCGCCCCAGATTAATTACAGACACACACACAGGAAGAACAGATCCAGGGACAATGTAGTCATTTGTCTCCCTGAACTCAAACGCTCTCCAGTAAAAGATGGCACCGTGCTAATGTGCCGTCTCCCTATGTGCCTCCAGGATGTGCATGAGATTATGTCTGTGCGAGGAAGTCGTACGGCAGGAAGTTCATTACCGCCTTGCAGCTCGATGTGAGGCCACCCCGGCACAGAGCAGCTCAACAGGACCTGCACGGCATGCTGGGAGCTCGACCTGAGGGGGGAGCGCACCCAGTGTGGAGGCACATCCTTAACAGCGGAGATGTAACACAAACAGGAAAGCCCAAATCGGGAAATTATCCAAGACTGTTTCCCCTGTATAGCAGTCTGCATTATTCATACAATATGTTTATTATCTGCAGATTAATAGTTAAGTAATGACCCGAGTCAAACAGCTTTGTCTGAGATATATTAAAACTGTAAAACATTTGGAAACACAACGAATGAAGAAATGTGAAACAAATAACAATTTCCTGTGAAGTCATAACTCTGTCATCATGTTGGTGCCTCTTCACTTTCTGATTCTAAAGTGAAAAATCCCAAAAGTGGCAACTACTGAATTTGAATTGATGGAATTAATCAGTGTAGACGAGGCACAGCTCCCGGATTACGTAGCGTTGGAGTGTGTGTGTGTGTGTGTGTGTGTGTGTGTGTGATTGAGTACTGGGCTGGAGAGCAGCGAGACACAGGTGTATTAAATTGGGTCAGCGTTTTCATTTCCCGGGGTGAGCACACACACACTAACAGAATGCTGCTGTTCCAAACTGAGCCCTGACAAAAACACACCTGCACACGCTATGCATAAGAATACACGCATGTACACACACACATCACCACTTCCCAGATAAGTCGGATTAGGAGTTATTCTTGCGACTCGATAAAGATTCTCAGTCTGAATCACTCGGAGAAAGAGGGCGGGAGGTGTTTCATACATCTCTGGTGACTCTGTTTGTGTTTGTGGTTATGTGAGGACCTGGTTTTTCAGAACTCGGTGGAGTCGGGGGTTAAAACCAGGAGGTGAGTCGGGTCAGAGGGAAGTCGGCTTCCTGCAAAGAGCCCTGAAGTTGTGTCAAAGCAGAGCAGAGTTTGAACTTTGTGAGCTTTCCACTGTGTCCGCTTTGGGTTTCATGATGTTCGTCCGCACATGGATTCCTATTTTCAAACCATCGCAGCTCTCATAGGAAAACAATGGGGCAAAGCAGTGGGAACGTCCGGCACAGAGACGCTTCACAAGAGCAGGAGGCTAGCAAGTCGAGCAGGAGACTAGCAAGACGAGCAGGAGGCTAGCAGGACTAGCAGGAGGCTAGCAGGACGAGCAGGAGGCTACCAGGACGAGCAGGAGGCTAGCAGGACGAGCAGGAGGCTAGCTGGAAGAGCAGGAGGCTAGCAGGACTAGCAGGAGGCTAGCAGGACGAGCAGGAGGCTACCAGGACGAGCAGGAGGCTAGCAGGACGAGCAGGAGGCTAGAAGGACGAGCAGGAGGCTAGCAGGACGAGCAGGAGGCTAGCAAGTCGAGCAGGAGGCTAGCAGGACGAGCAGGAGGCTAGCAGGACGAGCAGGAGGCTAGCAAGACGAGCAGGAGGCTAGCAGGACTAGCAGGAGGCTAGCAGGACGAGCAGGAGGCTACCAGGACGAGCAGGAGGCTAGCAGGACGAGCAGGAGGCTAGCTGGAAGAGCAGGAGGCTAGCAGGACTAGCAGGAGGCTAGCAGGACGAGCAGGAGGCTACCAGGACGAGCAGGAGGCTAGCAGGACGAGCAGGAGGCTAGAAGGACGAGCAGGAGGCTAGCAGGACGAGCAGGAGGCTAGCAAGTCGAGCAGGAGGCTAGCAGGACGAGCAGGAGGCTAGCAGGACGAGCAGGAGGCTAGCAGGACGAGCAGGAGGCTACCAAGTCGAGCAGGAGGCTAGCAGGACGAGCAGGAAGCTACCAAGACGAGCAGGAGGCTAGCAGGACGAGCAGGAGGCTACCAGGACGAGCAGGAGGCTAGCAGGACGAGCAGGAAGCTACCAAGACGAGCAGGAGGCTAGCAGGACGAGCAGGAGGCTAGCTGGAAGAGCAGGAGGCTAGCAGGACTAGCAGGAGGCTAGCAGGACGAGCAGGAGGCTACCAGGACGAGCAGGAGGCTAGCAGGACGAGCAGGAGGCTAGCTGGAAGAGCAGGAGGCTAGCAGGACTAGCAGGAGGCTACCAGGACGAGCAGGAGGCTAGCAGGACGAGCAGGAGGCTAGAAGGACGAGCAGGAGGCTAGCAGGACGAGCAGGAGGCTAGCAGGACGAGCAGGAGGCTAGCAAGTCGAGCAGGAGGCTAGCAGGACGAGCAGGAGGCTAGCAGGACGAGCAGGAGGCTACCAAGTCGAGCAGGAGGCTAGCAGGACGAGCAGGAAGCTACCAAGACGAGCAGGAGGCTAGCAGGACGAGCAGGAAGCTACCAGGACGAGCAGGAGGCTAGCAGGACGAGCAGGAAGCTACCAAGACGAGCAGGAGGCTAGCAGGACGAGCAGGAGGCTAGCAAGACGAGCAGGAGGCTACCAAGACGAGCAGGAGGCTAGCAGGACGAGCAGGAGGCTAGCAGGACGAGCAGGAGGCTAGCAATACGAGCAGGAGGCTAGCAATACGAGCAGGAGGCTAGCAGGACGAGCAGGAGGCTAGCAGGACGAGCAGGAGGCTAGCATGACGAGCAGGAGGCTAGCAGTGCTATTTTCCACCACAGAGCTGCTTCTACTGACGTTTCATAATCACATGGGACGTCAGCCCTGAAAATGGGGCTGTGACGGTACTTGGTACATCCCACTTTGCAAATGATATGATATGATATGGGGGGCGGTGTGGCCTAGGGGGTAAAGTGGGCGTTCTCCAACAAGAAGGTTGCCGGTTCAATTCCCACTCTTCCCCATCTACATGCCGAAGTGTCCTTGGCAAGATACTGAACCCCTAAATGGCCCCTCATAAATGTTGAGTGTACTAAAAACGTAAGTCGCTTTGTAAAATGCAAGAAGTGAAGCTTAGGCAACAGGTGTTACCCGCGGCAGACATTTTTGACACGTCATTGCGGAGGGGGGGCACAGCTGTGACTCATAAAGCGAACGGCTGCGTTCACTTCTCGATGTTCCGGCTGCGGGGCTCAGTGTCGCACACGAGGAGCCACTGGCTTTGTTTACTGACGCTAAAATGAAACAAAGTTACGAGCTTCGCCCGAGCTTCAGGCGTAGATCGTAATCATCTGACACACAACTTGTGAGCATGTGGTTACGATGTGGGGAGTTGTGTGCACGTCATGCTTGGCGCCCGGGGGGTTAAATACAAGCAGATATGTGGAGCTCAGTGTTTTTGATGGGTCGACTGTTGTTTTTGTTTGAATTGGGAAATGTCATCTGACCAGTAGGATTAAACAAGGCTCCAGAGCAATCCCAACTAAATGATTTAAATCGATTTTCCTCGGTACGAAGACTTGAACCAGAGGATCCTCTGCAGTCTTGGGGGGGGGGATGTGGCTTTCATGCATTCCTGCTGCCTAAAGGAAACTGAACCAAGAAGTCACTGTGATGGCGAACGAGATGAAGACCCACTTTCTTCCTCAAAGCACTATGCTCGAGTGAAGACCAGTAAATTTACAGAACTAACAATCTCACTTTGTTGCTTTGTAAACAATCCTCTTGAAATAAAGTGACTCTCTCCTGACTCTCTTCTTGGAGGCCAGGCGGAGTAATGCCTCTGTAATCAGATATGATGATTACCTAACTGCTCAGCATCACTTAGCTTCTGTATCTGAAGTTTATATATCTGTGCAGCACTGATCGCATCATATCTTCCTCCTACCCTGATGTTTCATTCACAGCTGACAAAAAGAGGCGCTGGGGGGGGGGGGGGGGAGACGCTGTGAGCTTCTCAGGATGATAGATTCTCTTCAGGGGAAATATTCACCTGAGCTTCACAACACAAAGAGACGGATTCTCAGGAAAAAGTCAGAAATGACTCAGTTATGATTCCTGAAGAAGTGCTCGCTCGCTCTCGCTCGCTCTCGCTCGCTCTCGCTCTCTCCTTCTTGATACAAAATAAATGAAATTTGTGCGTCACTCGCTCATTCTCTTAACACACACACACACACAGTTAAATCGAACGCCAACACACAGCATCCAGCTGCTAGACTGTGTCACCCGGCACAGGTGCCCAAAGAACTATAGAGTTTCATTCATCAGTGTGAGCTCGAAACCTCCAACAACTGTGCACTCTAAACAACTCTCTCTCTCTCTCTCCCTCACACACACACAATCACACACAGTCTCTCTCACTCAAACTCACTCACACACACACTGGCAGGGAGAGGGAGAAACAGCTGCACACTGATGAATGCCCTATATTCATTCCACAGGAAGCTGGTTCATCTGTCACTACTGATGCAACCCTTCCACTCTTCCCCTTCAAAACACACACATGCACACACACTAACCCCAGTTCTCCCTCCCTCTGTCTCTCTCTCTCTCTCTCTCTCTGTGATTAGACTCCCAGCTGGTCCCTGCGACAAATGCTTCTTTGATGCATCTTCCCGGGGGCCAAAGCCACCATCAGCAGCCTCCTCCTCCTCCTTTTCTCCTCTCCGCTTCCTGCATGACATTAAAGTCACTTCCAGCATCCCCCCCCCCCGTGAACCACTGCTCCCCACTGTCCTATTCAGCAGCAGCAGCTCTGTCCTCCAGCGAGAGGCAGGAGCATGAGCGAGGCAGTGAGAGGGAGATTTGTACCCATCATCTTTTCTCCTTCCGCAGAGTTGCCACTTTGAGCCACAACGAGACGTCCTCTTCAAAGTGTTTCATATATTCTTTATTTCTGCATTTAAATCGTGAATAAGATGGAACTGCTGTATCAGCTGAACAAGGGAAGTGGTGATAATCACCCACAGGAATGGCAGGTCCATTCTTCCTTCATGCACCTGACTTTCACCCACAGTCAGTTTCCTTTATGTGTTCATCAGGGGAAATGTCTGTGAGGACGTCTCCAGCAAATATTTATTCCGCTGACGCCTCAAAATAAGAGAAGGAAAACAAAGACATTGCTTGTTTGATGATTTTTTTTCCCCACCTGTGGTTGCCATCAGCAGACATCGGCATAGGAAGTCGACTCTGTGTGTGTGTGTGTGTGTGTGTGTGTGTGTGTGTGTGTGTGTGTGCAGAATGTAGATTAAAACCAGATTACGCTGTTTTTATGCTGTTAATGGGATTACTCTTTGGATAAGACTTTAAAGTTTTCATGTTATATGAGGGTTTCCTAATTGTGAGACACTGTTTTCTAAATTGACAGGGTATTATGGTATTAATCTATTACTTTAGGCAAAACTACAGACAAAGGGTGTTTGTTAGCATTGTTTTACCTCATAACTTGGGCCTTATTCCTGAACAGCCATTTTCATACATTTGCTTTTGAAATTGGATCCGGACATCTTCTTGAGTTTCTCTTTCCCGTATGAAGAACGCAGAAGGAGGTGGTGCAGGTCAGACTTGTTCATGACAGCAGGGGAAACCTGGCGTGTGGGTAGAGCGTGCACGAGATGAGCCGAACTTTTTACATTCCGTTGTGGAAATCTCTTCTTTTTTGTTTAGAAAACATTTACACCTGCGTTGGCCCTGATCGCCGGAAAGCTCTCGAATGACGTGGTCTTTCCAAGTGAACATCTTCATGGTGTGTCTTCTAAGTGTGTGGTACCTTTCCTTCACCTTGAGATATTTGAATTGGGGTTGTTTTTTATACTTTTGCTTCTGTCACAAAATGTCAACACATTCCACTTGCTGGTTGTGAATTTACAGCACATTTCCCTGTTGTATTTTCAGTTTTAACTCAAGACATTTGGGGGAAAAAGGAAAAGTTCAGGAGAATGTCAGACATAACAGACTGACTTTAGTTTTCTCACATAAGCCCCTTGTTATATATCTGGAAAATATCTGGACTCCTGTGCATCTCTGAAAGCAGCTTGTTTGAGAGAACCCTGGTCGCAATATCAGTATCCTTTAAACACCTTGTTTTAAAATGTTTCACTGAAATCAATGAAAGAGTGAAGTGTTCCCTTCCCATGTTGAATGTGACAAAACCCACAAATTAATAGTGTGATGCAAAATAAATAAACATTCATTTTATTTGGCAGCAAGTCCCAGACACATTGTATCATAATGAACAATAAACGATCACCGGTAAAAGAAACAGTCGATTTATACGGTTGCATATCATTCACACAGATTTAATCACAGCTGAGGCCTTCGAGAACAAAAACAATACTTTGTCGTCTTCAGCAATTTTAATGAAATTAAATCTTATTGAAAAATGATCGAGGTAATAAGGCAATGTTTAATGTGTTTTAGGAGCAGTGGGATCAAATGAGTCTGGGGTCTCCAGTGTCTCCCAGACCTCCAGTGTGACGCGGGGCTTTCAGCGAGCGGTTGACCTCTGTGTGGAGTTCACCGTGCTCAGCGAGGAACACGCTGACACATCAGTCTATCGTCAGCCTTCATTAAAACAAACCCGCCTCTGGATGGTGTCGGTTCAGTTTACAGTAGCAGCGTCAAACTTTTAACCTGATGCCACAGAGCGTCTCGTCCACTGTGGAACCGCTGACTCAACCAGACCGGATCCAAACACTCGAGGATTTATGTGCCAGTTGTTCCTCGGCTCAGATAATAAATGTCAAAGGCAAAATAGTTTAGTCAGAAATGCTTTTGACCGCTAGACACCATCTGCAGAGAGAACGCTTTAACTCAATTGTGTAACCGCCATCACGCTAAAAATCCAAGAGAGGGCTTGGTCTCTCCGTGAGGGGCTTATGGGTAAAAGTTATTCTGCCGGTGTTTTCTTCCAGCTAATGCAGAGCACCTACCTTTAAACGCACAGGAACCACAGCGAATCACTGTCGCCGACAAAGAAGCAAAAGGACCAGTCCAGGTAGAGCAGTCAGAGGGAGGCTTGTAAATATGGTTCTTTATTGCACACATGACATTTGTTTTCCTTTCTTTTGTTTTTGGTGTGAGCAACAAAAACTGGCATTACATGTTTTTACACCCTATTCATTTTTCTCAGTCTAACCCTCTATATAAAAAAAACAAAAACAAACAAAGAAACACCAAACAAAATAGAAGCTACTTCACATAAAATCTTACAACTCCACGAAGAAAATCTCACATATTTTAGTGCACCACTATATATATGAGGAAATTACAGTATATATCATACTAGTAATGTTTTAGGAAAAAAAATATGTATTATATTCATCACAGTCAACATAAAATCCAGTGGGGCTGATTTTTTTTCTCACTCTGTGTTTTGGTAGTTTTTTGCCCTTTAACCACCTGCTACATCGCAGAGACCAATACTGATCGGTTAACCTGCCGTTTAACTCATTGGAGGAATGTTTGTTAAACAGAACAGAAGAAGAAATAAAGGGTCGACAGGTGAAAGGGTAGTTAGTAGATAAATGCACTGAATGCCCTGTGACAGATTTAGGGAGGTGGCAGCAGAATGCGTGCAGCAATTTCCTGCATACTGCGGTCCAATCAGAAAACAGACAAAAAAATGTCACGTTCTCAGTGGATCAAATCAGAACAGGAACCATTAAGCCAAAGTTTAATGGAGGGAAATGCCGGAGACCAAATTCCTCACTTTGGTCGCCCTTTCCCAGTTTATGTTTAAAAGTTTCTGTGCATTGTGCTTGGAGAAAAAAAAGGCGTAGGCATTTAGGTTAATTTTTTGTGCTCAACAAAAAAGAAAGAGAAAAAGCTTTTGTAAGATTGACTGAGACAGAAAATTGGCACTGGATGGTAAAGTACAAAAATATATACTTTTACGATCTCAGGAAATAAGGCACTTTTTAGATACTTTTTTGAAGCGTAGATGCAACATTCAGGCAGTGTTTGTAACACTTTGTGCTTTAGAAAATCCCTCGTCCATCATTTCCTTTTTTTCCATCTATCAGCTTGGCTTTCAAGGAGAGTTACTGAAAACGCCCCCGACATGTAAAATGCAACAACTGCTAACGGACGAATTTTGGCTTCAGTTGCTCATTACGGCACAGAGGAGTCAATCAAAGACATCAAAGGCCAATCCCACGTTAATAAATAAAAAAAACTAACTGATAACTCCAGACGCACAGAGGAGGGAGAACAAATCAATTTGAGCTGGTTGCCAGTTATCCAATATCTGTCTCTACTTGCTGGTGCACGAGCAGATGTTTGAGGCGAAAACACCCGTTTTTCTGATCAAACACACAGAATGTTAATTTCAGCACGGGAGAGAAATGTTAAGTTTGATGTTAGACACTTTTAATCCTCGTTCTGTGCTCGATGAGACACGAGGAGAATCACAGCAGTTTAGGGCCAAGTTGTTTTTGTTGTGCGGAGGGAAGGAGAAAGGAAGGAAGAAAAAAAAACACGTGGAGGCATCACCCAGTGGGTTAAAGTAATAATCAGGATTAATGAAGTTAATCTTTTGCCTGTGTGTCAGTGTCAATACCTTGAATTAGTGGTGAGAAGGAGAGAAAGCCGAGGAGAGGGAAGAGCGCTGAATGAACCCGGGGGTGAGTGCACCGACACAGCAGTAGAACAACACACACTGGCAGTGATTCAGACCAACGGAAAACAAAAACAATAAATACTGGCTAGCTGGAAGCCATATCAGCATTTTACACTGGAAGGAATAGTAAGGTCGTTTTGATCCCAGAGTACTTCATATTGGCACTGTGGTACTGGTGTGTGTCTAAGCATTATGGACGCTCCCAAATGGCCCAGTATTAGCCGTTATATCAATAAGCTGAATGTTCACCAGACAGACAACAGCTGGTGATAACTGTAATGCCGCTATCCAGCATGACAAGCCATGGAGGCAATGGGGAGGAAAACAGAAAGAAAAAAAAAGAGAGAGAAAAAGACAGGGGACGGCTTTAGACGATCACACTTACTGTCATCTACACACGGGTCCCTGTGTCTGTCGTAAATACGTCTACACTGTGCGCTGATGAGATGTTCTGCTCTACATATTCACAGTCAAATTAATCCTTTTGAGATGATTCACATGCAGTGGGAGGCTGGGGGGGGGGGTCACACAGATTAGAACTAACCAACGCTCGGAGAAAGAGGAAAAATTGAGTTTTATCTTGAGATTAGTTTTGTTGTTTTAAATATTACCAACCCCCCTTTAATCTCTGTTCAAGAGGGGACAGCTGACCCTGGAGTTAACCAGTGACCTTGAGTAACATGCAGTTTTACCCCCCCCCCCCCCTCATCCCGCCGGACACCGCTACGCTTCCTGCCTGGCGAGGTCAGTGACACAGAGGGAGAGGGACGACTTACGAGAGAGAGAGAGTTGTCTCTAACAGGGACAACGGGGACACAGCAGCGGTGTTGAGACGGAGCGGAGGGCGAGTGTGAAGAGTGTCAGCAGATTTCTCCAGCACGGAGGTGAGAGTGCGTGAGCGGCAGTGAGGACGCGTATCAACTCGTGCAGTTTCCAGTTAGGTTGTGCGTGGAGTGGTTGTATGTGCACAGATGACTGGTGTGTGTTTGTGTAGTGTGCAGGTCATCAGTCAGTGTAAGTGGTGGCCAGACACCAGTTTTAATCGTGTTAGTCCGTGAACCAGACCAAGGTAATACATTCATGAAACTGGTTAAAAACACAAGACAAAATATCAGCAAGTTAGTAAAATTCTTACTAAGAATGTTTTATTAAAATAAATGCCAAGAGGTTAATAAGAAAAAAATAACAGCATACACCATGAAAACTAAATGCAAGCATGTAAAAATACTTATGACAAGAAAAAACTAATAAAGTAGCTAATGAGTTAAACAAGCTGGGAATTGGCAAGAAAACAAAAACAAAATATAACAGGGAAAAAGGCAACACTCCCCACGAGAGACAGTTTCCAAGATGAGGAAAGAGAAGAGGGGGAGGAGGAGGGACGTTTAGGAGAGGGGGAGAAAAGAAGCAGTGTGTTTCATAAAAAAAAAAAGCACTCAGAAACATGATTAATATACATATAAAATGAGATTAGAAAAATACATTATAAACCTGTAACAATGGCTGTTAATTACATTATCATACATGTAGTAGGCAGGCCAGAGAGAATACGGTAGGTATAGAGTTCACCTTTCACCTGATGGACTAATCCAGCCTTTCACAATGACACAGCAAGTTGTAACATTGCAGAGGGAATTTTCTTAATACTGTCAAATGCTGAATAGCCATCACTTGCTCCACTTTCTTTTAATATTGCATTTCAATTTAAAATAACACTGAAAAAAGAGAAAAAAATATATTTCATTGACCTTTCGGTGTAACAGCATGATGAAAGAGCTATGAATAGAAAAACAAACTGCCGGGGGGGGAGGAAATATTGGGATCTAACAATTCTCTCAATTTAATATGATGAGTTTTGTTTTACCTTCCAGTGATAACCCGTCACTTGTTTCAATAACTGAAAACTGCGGCTGGGAAACAGACAAAGTCCTTTCATTAACCAGCCGGGTTTTTCTTATATTCGTCCTCTGTGAATCTCATGATTGTTTCTCTAGGTTAAATTGACATCAGAACATCGACTGGATTCCTTCGGTTTGCAGCTGTTGAAACAAACGTGCGTAACGGAGGACGACCCCTCCAAGCTTTTGTTTCCGCTTTCGAACGATTTGTGTCTATTTTTTCTCAGCTCACGGTCAAAACATGTTGTGGCAGACTACCGCGTTGCTATTGGCAGTTCAATTTGTTCTAGGAAGGTAGTCACAGTCTCCGACAACAAAATAAATCAAGACAGTATTTCATAATCATTTAAAATCTAAACAAAGGCTGCTCATACAGCAGAGTAAAGGGCTGTCAAGTAAAGGAAAAAAAAATATTCAGGAAGACAAAACCATGGCACATATTTTAGCTGGTCAAAACGACTGCTATTCTTTTTGCATAGAATAACTTCGGTAACACCACGATATGGTGGCAGCTACCCTGCTCGACTATTCAGAGCATGTAACACTAGCCATTCCTCTCTGCGCCACTTGGCGGGTGCTGGATATTATTGAACACAACTGGAACACTCAGAAAACAGAAACCACTGTTGATAAGGCACTTTTGATTTGATCCTCTTTTTTGAAAACGTTCCGTGTCTTGCACTGATCCAACTTCCCAAAGGTTATGACTGTTTTGGTCTTCATCCTCCTTTCCAATCATAGCCCAGGTAACAGCTCCTCCTTTCCTCACCCACTCTGTATTTCTGTTTTCTCCATATACTGTTTTTTCTTTTTATTAGATTTTTCTGATTTTGTTAATGCAAGTAAAGTATCAAAAGCTAAAATTGCCAAAAATAGAATTTAAACTGTTATTTTCTCTTCTCCAGCACCCTGTAAAATTATCTATTTTTTGTTCTCTTCTGTATTTGTATATGCAATGACAGATATCTACATTTTTATATATTTATATATATATATATTTATATATATATATATAAGACGTATGTATAAAGCAATTTGAACAGGCAGGCATGGCTTTCACATCCTATTTTTTCTTGAGAGAGTTAAACAAAAAAGAAAAATCAAGATCATGGGGCTCAGGATTTAAACTATGATCACAGGGAGGTGTGACACATTGTGGATGCGCTTTTGGGTGGTTTGGCATGTGTTGAAAAAATGAAAGTTTCACCGGGAAAAGAAACCAACTCAAAGTTACACTAAATAATAGGGAGTCTCAGATTCTGCCAACCTAATGTCCCTATTGATGGAAAATGTTTACCTGGCGCTACTAAAAAAGTCTGTTTAATAAAATTGGCCAAATGTTGAGGTTTAGAGATAAAACAAACACCCATTTGGCAATGTGGCTGATGAAACAACTCACTATAGAGTCCTGACAAAAGCTTTTATGTACTTAACTCTTAGTGCCTGTCCCCTTCCAACATACTGCAACTGAGTAGCATGTTGAATTAGTGTTAAAAGCCGTAATATCTTTCACCTACTCAGAAGAAATGGAGCATCAATGGGTCGAAAGAAATCTTTAAACTGACCGGCTGTCTGTTCCATCTGAAGGCAGGCACCACAAATTCACACCCTAAACTCTAAAATCACAAAGAGAGCCCTGTCGGACAGATGCATAATTGCAGATATATAATTCATTGGAAAACCCTTTGGCTAAATATGCACACTTAATACTTTTTTTTTTTTTTTTTTTTGATCACAGCTCAGCTAACTCAAGAGATATTTTGTCTAAATACATCAGGCACTGTAAAATGAATGTAGTGTGGATGGGGGCGTGGCAACGGACAGCAGCAAATGAGCTCTGCCCCAAGCACTGCCCCCGAAGCCTCAGCACACCCTACTTTCATTGTAGTATTAATTAAAAAATTAAACAAAAATCACACACACGGACCCATCAGCCCAATTTTGACCTTCCCATCTTGCCCTTCATAATTTCTTAGCTTTTTGCAGCCTGCTTCGAACATCAGATTGCATTTTATTTTCCAGAGAAAACCACCTGCCTTAGTCGATTTAAGCAAAACTCATAATGTGAACAACAGAGAAACCAAAATCAAGTGGAGAAAATGGCTCAAAACGTAAAGCAAAATAAAAAAAATAAAACACAAGACAGAGGAGAAAACACATAAATCATAAAAAGCTCCTTTTGCAATCATTTCAGCCATGCTTTTTAAAAACAGACAGGAAGCTGTTTTGAGGGGGCACACCCAGAATGTGTCAGCTCATCATTACATCTTAGATCTCAACATGTAAAAATGACAGAAATTAAACAAGTTAATGTGAGCGTGTGTTCCCTTTCCTTCTATTTCTTTTTCTCCCACGGCGGATGGGTGGTGTAACAGGGTGGGATCAGGTTGGGGCTCTTCGGTATTTAAAATTGTTTTGGGGAGGGACAGATGTACATTTGAGAGGGATTATGTCATCGCTCTGAAACCAAAGGGTTCGTGTCAAATGTTATTGAAGTTGGACTCGTACAAGTGACGTCACCAAATCAGAGCAGTTACAGGGGAGTGGGTGGTGAGGGTGGGGTGGGGTCTTTATTGCTATATAATTCAGTGCAGATTCATGAGTAATACCACAAACACATCCACCCAGTATATGATTCATGAAGAAAAAGAAAGAGAAAGAATGGGAATTGAACTCAAGTGAAAAAATGAATATTACACAACTTTGTTGGGTTTCGTTGGGTTTCTGTGAAGACTCTGCGTTGGTTTCTATTGGTTTGTTTTTTGTCAGAACTTGTTAGGGTAACTGTACAGGCAGGCGCCTCTCTCTCTCTCTGTCTCTCTCACTTGCGTCCGAGAGGCTAGCAAAAGGCAATTACCAGTTAACTGATCAGCAGGCAGGCTTGGGGCGGCTCGTCATTGGGTGAAGAGTTCAGAGGTCAGAAGGTCATGTGTTAGTTGCCGGTGGCGGCTAGGTGGTTAGAAACAAAAACAAAACAAACAGAAAAAAAAGATAGAAAGGATATTAGTGTCAGCAAGAAGAGACTGGAATGACATCATTTTAACAATAAAATGAATGCAATCTCTCATGTTGCCCCCTGCTCCTGACTCCCCTGCCAATATGAGATGAACCCATCTAATCTCATTCTAATCATGACGCTGTATCATCATGATCCCAGCTGCTAAGGCCCCACCCTGAGTCATATTGCTTGCCGGTTTAATTTAAGCGCAAATTGTCCCCAAACCCCAAAAAACCAGAAGCAAAGAGAAGTTTAACAGACAAACTAACATAGAAAACATGAGTCTAGTGTTTTAGTGTATTGCAAGTTGAAGTGCAAGTTACAAACAGTGTGATTAGTGGTAAGGAGACTTAAAATAACTGATGTTATGTGAAAGATAACTGTCTAGTGTTAAATGTGCAAATGAATAGATGAATCGATGCTTTCCGATTCGTTGTCTTTATTTAGCAGTATATTCTTATATAATATAAATATACACAAGAACCATAAATACATTTGATATAAAATGCTCAAATATAAAATGACAGTACCTCGTGTACAACTGAAATATAAAAAAATGTGTTTTAGCTTTATTCAATATATTTGCAGATACACTGGGGACAATGCAAGCTACCTCACCTCATGTCTGTGCGTGTCTGTCTTCCATTAGAAAAATAAAAATCCAAAATAAATGTAACTTCAAGGTGAAATGGTGCCTGGTAGCAGCATAGCTAATTTTTTATTTTTATTCTGCCTGCTTGCTCTCTTAGATACAGTATAGAAATGATTTCTTATTTCCTTTGCTCCTTATGAACAAAGGAGATAAATGATGAATGGGAACAAGCCTGTCCCATTTTAGGCTCTTATCTCCCATCAGAGGAATGTCATTATACACCTTCAACACTGCCTGCAAAGATCAACCTGTCATGGCCTCACAGTTGCATGAGCTGCTGCTGCAAACAGCCACAAAAGCTGCTAACGTCACTTTTGCCTGAGCGCTGACATAAACAGTGTTTATACATGTTAAGTATTAAATGTAAACAAATGTGCATACCACAATCAACCATTTAGCTGGTTTGTGGATGTATGGGATGGGAAAGGTGGTGGTGGTTGGGGAGGACAGGAAAACAAACCTAACCAAAAAAATAGACAATATACAAATTCCCAAATAAGGCATTGAGGCATAATAGGCATAATATTCATTGAAATGCATCAGTCATAGCAGAGTGTAGCTAATAGACTAAACTGACCTCTGTCAGCGGTCACAATCCTTTGGTAAGGATGGACCCGCGTGTCATGCCGTCTCACTTTAGTAGCCATTGCACCTAGATTGTAACAGGTCCACAAGGTTAGAAACCATTCACTTTGAGGAGGGGGAAAAAAACAGTCAAATTTTACAGTAACAACATTCACATTTTAGCAATTATAATTATTGGATAATACAACAATACACAGAATAGCAACATAATACAGATTATAGTACATATACACACACACCACGCATATCTTTCTTACTTGTAGAAAATTGCAGTAGAAACAATTATACACCTTTTCATGGTATTTGAAAATGCATAACTTAAGTAGGAAAATTCCACAGTGCTCAGAGTTATATAGAGGACTCCTTGAAAAGAGGGCAGGTAAAGGCTACAGGCTCCTGGTCTGTCTGAAAAATAAAACCTAGGATGCTTCCTGTGGGATCCAGAGCAGGATCGAGAGGAATTTGTCTCTTTTTTTTTTTTTTTGAAAGGTGGGGGAATCAAATACAGCTCTGATGGTAATTGAAAAGTGCCAGACACCACCTGCCTCTCCCTTTCGCTTTCATTTTCTCTTTCCCCTCTCTCACCATTCCTCTCCAGGTCAATCTGTTCACTGGTGGCAGAGGCTGTCATTTACCTCCTATATTTGTCACAACTGATTTCTTTCCTCTGCAGTGCCTGGCACCGCCTTCGTTACATGAGACAAAACAAACTGTGTGTGTCACTGTGTTTTGAAGTATTGCAAAAAATTAATGGGATGTGCATTGGAATTAAGAAATAAAAAAGTTAAATGTTATAAATTTAAGGGTTTTGTTCAGACAAGGCTCTGAAGCAACAGATGTCCTGTTTTCTTTTTCTGAGAAGCCAATGGCGGCTAGATACAGTTGCGCATGCGGTCGACCCAAGTGCACGCTCGAGTATGGGAGCCAGTGTGTTCCACAGGGCCCTGCGCTGCTGAAGGCACCGATCGATAGCGCGAGTAAATCAAAAGCACTAAGCTGGTGTAACCCTGCAAGTTAAAGAGAGGAAAGAAAATCAGCTGCTCCAGTCTTTTCTACACATGACTCCAAGCAGCACCTAAAATCCACGGGTTAGCTATAAATCACGCTGGTGTCTGCTGCTGCCAGAAGATGCTGTGGACGACGTTAGAGGAGCACTTTGTTGAATTAAAGCTGCAAAGTGCCTAGGCATTTTAGTATTTGGACATATGGCGTTCTTATCAATTGATTTCATCCATAAATGTCTCTTTGGTAGCAGCTGTGTTGAGCTTAAAGCACCACTGAGAATGAGTATAATACATCGACCCTGATACTGAACTGTACTCCTGACACAGAAACTAAGAAGAACGTCAGGTGCTACTAGCACTGAGCTCAGGTTCAAGAGGGGTGACGCTAAGACAATGGCGAGAGGGGAAGGAGGAGAAAAAAGTGAAGACTGGAGGAATTTAATGAACATCCCCAGTGGGGGTGAGAGAGGGACTATCTACAGGCATCAAGGCCTGCCTGCAGAGAACAGTGCAGAGAAATTATTTCAGAAGCTGCAGAAATCCAAGGGGATCTGCCACCAGACTGAATATGCCTTCAGGCCAGTGCATGAAAGGGTTAGAGAGCAGGCTGCGTGTATGCCAGTGTGTTTCTGTCCACGTGCCTCATTTCACACAGAGCCATGTCCTCCTATATAAACCTTGCAGAAAAGAGGCAATGTCAACCTGAGAGCATAACTGTTTAGCGAGAGCATAACTTAAAACAGTGAAGTAACCTTGGTCTAAATACTAACTTTCCAAGAGCCTAGCCCACACAAGGTAAGTTTTGTCCCCTTTTTGCCATTTTAATATAGTGTCCATATGAGCCACATACTGAATCTGGACATCCCATAACCAAGGGCTTCACCAGCACATCCACCCAGTGAGTTTTATTTGTTTTTCAGGTGGACACGACATATTTACCTTTCAAAAAGTCCTGACTGTGGCTCATGGAAGCCGCGTCCAGCACCCCTCCGGGGTAAAACAAGCTGGCCTCGTGTCCAGGCTGGCTAAAGTTGAAAGCTGTACCCATGCTTCCCCAGGCTCTCTTACCTAGAACCCCACTGTGATCGATGGGGTACTCCAGCAGGGAGGTGGGTGCCAGGGCATAAGGGTAGTCGTAAGGGGTGGTGTAGATAAGCCCGCCATCCGCTGAGGGAGGCACCAGGGTGGGAGTGCCATTAGGCATCATGGTAGCCATCTGAGTTGGCCGGATGAGGTTCATGATTTGGCCCCCACCTGGTGTCTGGGGCCGGAGTGACTGTTGAGGCATCACCTGACCTGAGGGGGCCGCTATGAGGCGAGAGCCCTGAGCGGCCGCTGCCGCCGCTGCAAGAGAGAACGCAAGGGTGGCTGCCATAAGCAAGAGAGAAAAGGACAGAAGTAGAAAGAAAGAAAGAAAGGAGAAGAGATAAAGTGTAGTGTGGTTGATCATAATCACAGATGAACAGTGAAGGGTGAAAATACAAAAGGGGGAGAAGAAGGGGGAACAGGAAGTGGTAGGGAGAGAGGGAAGAGGGAGGGGGAACAAAAACGAAAATTAGTCCATGCAATGATCATGGTGGTGAACCACAAAAGCCACAATATGTTGCCAAGAAAAAGTCAACATAGCAAAACTAAAATCAAAAAATAACCCACACACCAATAAACAAGCACACAATGCTGCTGCCATCCCAGTGCATTCAAAGCATACCAGTCACCACAGCAGCCATACATACATCAAGTGGAAATGGCACAGGTGAGGTAAACAACAGTCCAACAGAAATGGAGCAGTTGACTTTATGGGGAGGAGGACACAAACGAGCAGGTTGAACTGAACATGTAGGTCGCCGAGGTAACATGTTACACTATACTTTATACTTTATAGTGAACTAAATGAATGTTGTCTCTCTACAAAGTCAGCAGTCCATTTAGGTTGGATAGTGTACAACTTATCACAGAGTCATATTTCAAGTGGCTGAGCGTTAGCATGTGGTACGAGCTGCGCCACACAAGCTTCACCAAGGGCAGATCAAGCGCAAGTGTAACTGTGGTTAGGTGGTGGGACGCTTCATCAAGGTGGCAGCCATTTGAGAAGAATGAAACTAAACATGGAAATTAATCACTTAAAGAGTTTCATTTCATACATTTGAGGACTTTCTGATTAATACAATTTTCTTTAAAGATTGGATATTAATTTATTACATAATCAATTATTGGAGTATTCCCACAAGATCTGGATTCAGTTTTGGTGCAATTATGCATTTAGAAATGACACTTTAAGAGTAAAGCGCAAACACTGTAGATGTGTAAACTGGTGCCTAACATGCAGAGTTGAGCAGGTGGAAAACAGCAATGCGCCTAAAGAGCAGGTGATGAAAAGCGATTGCATCTGGACTGCTGGGAAAGGATGGATGTAGGGATGGAGAAAAGAAATACGAAGAAGAAGAAGAACGGAATGGAAGTTGTCCTACTCATGGTTGTGTAGGTAAACATGAATGGTTTGTAGAGCTTGAGAGAAGGAGAGAGATGTCTGCTAGTGGTCAGAGATAATATGATGGTATGTACACAGGAGATCTGCCGACACATTTGTTTAATGAAAGTTAACAGTACTAGTTCATATGAAATATAGAGACAATATATGCATGTATGATCTATGTAGTTAAAAAGATTAGTTGTGTATGGTGTAAAATGATGGAGTAGGTTAAGTGTGGCTAAGTGTGTTCTCATGGCAGCTCGCTTACGTGATTTGATGTTGTTGTCTCTGTACGTCCCATTGAGGATCGCCAGCTCCATCAGCTGCATCTTCTTCAAATTGTCTTCTCCCTCCGCCTGTGAAAAATAGAAAACGTTAGTGTGTCTCTCCACAGTAACACACCAATTACACACAGGCAGAGGCCCCTTCCCAGGCCGACTGAAACAATCCGAACGACAACCGTTTCACCGCACTACATGACCGTGTTGTTAAAAGGCCACAGTTACAGCTAAATTATTTGGACACGACAGGTCATCTGTTTCTCCGCGAGCACTGGTTGGACTGGGTTCAAAGGGGTTAACGCAGATGGAGACGAGCTAAAGTGCGGTTGTCACGGAGGAGTGCCTTGTCTCTGCTAAAATGCTGACAGAGACATTAAGTGTGCGAATGCATATTCATAATCCATATCAAAATGATAATTACTGTAATTTTCTTTGCTCCCCTGTGCGCAATCAAATGCGCAATAACCGCCCTGGTTAATGTCAGTCCTGTCTATTAATGTTTGGATAAATAAATACAAAAGCAGCAGCCACTGTCATTATTACCAAATTAGGGGACTGAAATTATTCACAGAAAGCAATTAAGAGTTTCTTTCCCCTCCCCCCCCCCCCCCCCAACTCCATTTCCCCTGAAGCTAACGAACACTCAACAACCATGACAACACAAAAGCCCCAGTGATTTTCCAGGTTGTACATCATCATTTAAGCAGGACTGATGTGAATAACTCTCCAAACTGAAGGGTGCAAAGACGAGCAAGTGATGCCTCACTATCGTCACATCCTCCTTAAACGAACAACTGATTTCATGCTTTTTGGTACTGATGTGTTCACTCCCCAAAGCATAAGCTCACGCACATGCACTCTGCATTTGTATGTCAACGCATCACCAGCACACACAGTAAGGCCAACCAGCCTGATGGTATTAGTGGTGGCTTTAATAAAAGCAGAGAGAGGCAAATACTGAACCTCCTTCGTTTCTCTATTCGCTGCTTAGAGGCTGTCTGCTGGACTAATTCACAGTTTAACAACAGTCTGCCGCTCCATTCAGACGACGATAAGCAAAGAAAGACATGGAGGGGGAGAGAGAAAGAAAGGGAAAAAAGAACGAGGGCTCAGAGTTAAGCCCTCCCCTGAGACTCCTCTACAGCACAGCCACAGAGAGAGGAAGAGAAAGAGCTAGGTTAAGCAGGAGAAAGTGACAGAGGCTGGTCTCCCTTGACTAAATATAAGACAGTGGCCTCAGAGCAGTCACAGTATTCAGCTTTGTGTGTGTGAGAGTGTGTGTGCGCGCGATGTTTAGTGTACCACAGAGCTGCCAATTAACGAAGCAAGGAAATTCTCGCTCTCCTTCTCTACCTCCACAGTTCTGTCTCTTTTTCTTTTAATGGGAGAGTCTTAAAATACAAAGATACACCAACATTTCTCAAAGTCACACTTTCTCTGCAGAGACAGACAAAAGGCTTGGAATGCAAAAAATAGGGGGTCAACATACATGATTTAGATTTTTCTCCTCATGAAAAGTTGATGATGTGCAACACAGAGCTGGGATTGTCACAAACAAGAGCAGTTGTCAGACATAGACACCAGAATTAGGTTTGGTAATTTCAGTAATTTGCGGTTTTCCGGGTCAAACGTGTTAATAACAACAAGAAATTCCCTAAACATTCAGATGAGGGGTGAAATATTTTATCCTTAATTATGCTCGGTTTCTACATCATACACACGCATCCTTCATAGTTGACGAGCCTTAATTTGTCCCCTTTCCACTGGAGGAGAGAGGGCCATTTGACATGCCGCGTCAACAGCAATAACCACACTAAACTAATTGAACATGGCTGAGGTCAGTGGTTGACATGGACAAGAAGACCCTCCTGCCACCTCTATGGAAACACTTGTACACATTAATGAACAAGGCCTGAAACAGCTGCCTAGCACACCTAAGAGCGAAAAGTAAACTACTAAATGCCATTATTCATCTTTGCTTCTTTTTTTCCTGCACTCCGCTGTAGTTACTAATATCACAAATGAAACCAGACCTTGTCCTCTACAACCTTGTATAATATTTTTTTTTAAAAAGGAAAACAAACCAACAGTATGTTAAAATGTACTAATGACTCCTACGAATCAAAACAGATGCCTTTTCCACTTCATTCTCTGTGTGTGTGAGTGCGAGCGTCTCACCCCAAAAACTGTGTCTGTGGCTCTTTGGAAGAGGGCCAAGTCGACTTGCTAGACAAAACACTATCCACTCTGCAGAAATGTTACCTGTCGCAAGCTTTTTCCTAACACAGCGACCGGCAGTCTACAAACTACGGATAGGTGATCTAAAGATTTGATATCATGATTTATCTTGAGCAAAAACACAATCTAGTTTTCGATGAAACTGACATTTTACCATTGTACCAACTCAAATATTTCTACACTGATAACATGAATCAGCACTAAACTCACAAACCAACAGCATGGTCGCCTACTACGTGGCTGGCCAAATGAGTCTATATCAGGGTCCCTTATAAAATATTTTTAGAATGTGGATGAGTAGCTGGTGCTGTTGGGCTGTTCTCTCACAAGATAGGACTGTAGGTACAAGGAAGGGGGAGTACAGGGGACCAGGCAGCCGGCTGCAGCTCGGTACAAGTGCATGCTGGGATATAAATGTTAGGGCTGCCTGTGTGTGTGCTGTATGATGATGGATGGGCAGGGTTGTGGGGGTTAAATGGGCGCGGGGGAAGAGGGTGCCACCATCCATCCAACTCGGCATAGGTGGCACAGAGCCTGTTGAGAGGAGAGAGGTGCAAAATAGAGGGCAGCAAGAGTGGAAGAGCACAGATGCTGCTGCTAGGATGAGGTGTGCGCTGCTGTGTGTGAAATGTGTGTATCCCCAGTGGAGTGGATTTGATATAGCTCCATCTTCTCGCTAACACAGTTTGTTAGCTAAAGCCCCCAAACCCCAACAGATCATTACTGATTTACATCTGAAACAAGCTCGTCTTTCCCCATCAAACTACAAATTCCCTACAGCGACGTCTCGCTGCTTTTCTCTGGTTTTGTTCTCTGTGGCTGTTTGAGAAGTGTTAGCAATGCAAGAACAACAAATAAAATGGCAAATCCAAAATGGCTGCAGACAGGAGGGGTGAGATTGGGATAATATCATTAAAACTGTTTTGATGTTCTCAGTATAGACATCATGGCAGAAGCAATAAGACTATTTCTTTCAATCAGATTGGCCAAATAATGATCAAAACATTTGAGGAAAATTTATGTCCCCCAAAAAAAAAAAGGCATTACTAATCCAGGTCCAGGATAATATTAGCCAAACACTGACCTGACATGAGTGTGGACAGTGCGACAGTTGGATTGTACTGAGATAACGATTTTGCATTTGTTGCCTCAGCAAATGACAGACTTTGTTTTCTGTACATAAACCTTTATATTCTGGAGATACACTGATGCCACTGCCCTTAACTGCTCGGAGCCCAACATAATTTAATTCCACCAGCTTTCTGTAGTTACCCCTTGTTGCTGCAGAGACCGCTGTTGCAGCTACTCAACAACAGTTGTATCGTCTTGCTTTAAATCGTGTAACCCAGAAGCACATCCTTGATGGAGGTCTGATGAACTGCACCACAGAGAGCTGTTTAATGTCGCCTTGCTCAAGGTGACGCCACAATTAACACACTTCTCAGTCACCATTCACCATCTATTCTAAAACATGAGCTCAAACACAGGGTGCCGCTAAGACCGTTTGTGTTGTGTATGTGTGAGCGAGCATGTGTGTGTGGTTGTCTGTAATGATCTGGCAGCTAAAATTCCCAAGAGAGGAATAGCTGCTGGATTACGGAGTGAGAAAGGGGATGAGGAAAGGAAGTTTTTCGTTATCATCCCTAACATGCACGAATGCGAAACAAATGCACGCACACACCCACCCACATGCTCCTGTCCATCAGCGAAAAAAGCCACTCAATAAAGCTGCTCTATCCGTAAGAATCAGATTCAATCAATGAGGCCTATTTGTGAAACCAGCAGAGCGGTAAAAGCTATCAGGGAGGAGCAAGACAGAGGGATGAGGGACGGAAGGGAGAGGAGGGAAGAGTGCGATGAGCTAAAGTAGGCGAGCTATGTCCCGCTGACTACCTGACGACGAGGTCACTGGATGCATGCTAAATTATTTTCATGCATTACTCATTTGTGGCTCTCGCATAATCAGAGCTTTTGTCTATACGAGACGGATACAAACTGTAGCTAATGCCAATTGTTACAGAAATAAGAGCTTATATTCAAAGCTGCATATATGCCGTGTTTGCAAATGTGGATGATAACAGGCAACAGATGAGTATGTAGTCTGAGTATATTTATAGAGCCGCACCCTCACCCCTACACCCAATTCCATGAACTTTCCTATTCATCTAACCCACAGATAAACACAACAGGCGCCTGGATGAGGTCGATGAATTTGCTCATGTCTATCGCTGCAACTGAGGGGGCGTGTTCCTCTCACATCTGGCGAGAGTTGCTGTCTATGCAACTCAGCTCGGCTAACGGCTCAGCTCAGAGATGGAATGATGAGCAGTGAGAGAGATAGAAAGAGAGGTGAAACAAAAGAGTGCCGGGGAGGAGAAAAGACACTGCTGAGCAAGTACAAGAGAAAGCGTGAATGATTGAGTTGGTGGAGAGATTGAGAGATATTCAGGGAGAAGAGAGGGATAGCTGGTGAATAGGAGACAAGAAAAGACAGACAGCGTAGTGAAAACCAATTTGTCTGCTCCCTAGTGGGCTGACACTGGCTAAGGCCTGCTTTCCTTCCCTGGCCTCACTGTCAGTCATCACAAACTGTTGTATTCACACATACGTGTACACACCCACACCCACCCACACACATATATATATCTTAGGTCTTAGGGGGGGCCAGGGTCAGCCTCTCTCCAAACTACTCCAATTACCTCAGCAGTAAACACAGCCTGCCCTGCCTGCCTCTTGGGATACAGGGAGAGGCAGACTGAGGAACTGAGAATGAGTGGGGAGGGGGGGAAAGTTCTGTGGAGTGGGGGAGGTGGTATTGGGAGCCTCGGGGAGGGAGGAGTAGATGACGAGATGTGGAGGGGTGGAACTGGTAGTGGCTGCAGCTGGTTTTTCTCTCGTTCCCCTCCCTCTCTCCACTCCCTTTTGGTTCCTTCCCAAACTCTAACATCTGGAGGAAAATGATTACTCTCGCCACGCTGCCAAGAAGACTTATCAACAATTCCACACTCTCCAGAAGCGGAGAGCAAGAAAGAGGAAGGAACGAGTACTTGTAGTGAGCTTCAAAACATGTCCACAATAAATAAATAAATAAATGAGAAAGTTTAGTGAAATAGATTCGACTAGAGCAAACTTGGAAGCTGGATTGGGGTTAGAAATGAAAACACTTGCGACACAAATTTGATTCACATGTTTTCATCGCCAAAACAATAAATCTAAAAGTACGCTGGAGAAAATGTAAAACTAAACATGAAAACCCTCCTGACCACAAAACACAAAACTTTATTTTTCATGAAAAGCAATGCACTGACTAAGTAGTATTAGGAAAGTAAATACAAATATAGATCACAAATCAACACAACATTAAACTACAGGGAAAAGCGTATATAGCGATACAGACACCTAAAACCTTTCTCTTTCATTAAAGACATCTTTAAAGAATGTGCTGAGGTAAGTGCTGCATGTCCTTTCTCAAATTCACCGCTGCAGTTTCAAAGACAATTTCTCTCCTCTGCCTTTGTGAACATATCTGCCAAGGGAATCAGGCCTCAACTGTATTTTCCTTTTCCCCCCAGACTAACGCAATCTCTTGCAACTCTCCACTCTGACTGTCTCCCATCTTCTCAACGCTCCTGCAAAGCCTCTTTATTTCCCCTTTACTCATTTCCTCACTTCCTCACTTCCCAGACAGCTCTGTTAGCGACGTGCGCTATTAGTCATGCTAAACCACCAACACACTAGCTCATTAGCATAGAAGTGAACCTGACTCCAGTCAGATTATTACAAACACATCACGGCTGCTCCGCCCCATTACTGTCAATCACGCAGCTTACTGAGGTACAGTTTAAAGTGGCACATTACAAAGTCAGGAACCAACTCTTCTGATAATACTCCACTGTCTGAATCATAACAAAGCTTAAAGGTGCCGAGGCTTCAAAGTAACCAAGCTGCTTCTGTTCTGTCTGGTGTGGCATTGGTGGGTGATCAGACTAACGATATATTGCAGAGAAATATTAATTTCATTTGTGGAGCCTAGTTTACACCCACAGCTTCTCTGGAATTATACACAACATGCAATGCGTTTGGGACCTTGCACATTGACTATGGGTCTGTGAGGCTTATAACAGCCCTTTACCATACAGGAGAAGAGTGAAGTGGGAAGCCTTGGCACTTTGTGCTCGCCCCATCAATATCAACTGACAAATACATACAGACTCGGTGTCACTGACAGGAGAAGAAATTATATTTTTCTACTAGCTCCTTGTACTCAGAGAAAAAAAAATTCATATTTTTCTCTCATCAAAAGCCTTTCCAGTTGTACGGGGGGAAAGCTTTGCGGAAACTCTGACTGATCTTGTTTATCCTCAGAAACTGGGCTGATATTCCATGTAACATAACAGTATTAAGAGCGGATTAAAGTTCATATAAATAACCTAGAAAAATATAGACAGATTTAACTACATGATTTGGATATATTATTAAAAGCTTGTTGGCCTGCTACGGCTTTGACAAACAGATAATGTTACAGGCTAAGTGCAGGAGGGATCATGCAGCCCCGCCATGTTGTACAGCCAAAAAAACAGCTGTCTGTGTCCTCCCCATCCCCTTTCTCTCATCATCATCTGTTCCCTACCTACCAAAAAATTCCTCCACTGTCATATGTCATCCCAGCACATATACCCACTTTACACCACCCTCAATGTCTACCTTACTCACTGCTATTCTATCTCTCCTTCCACTCTTCTCCCCTCCCTTTATCCCTCATTCCACAAGGCTGCCAGACGGTGCATTGTTCTGTCGCCGCGATCCTTTAATGCCATCCAATCGAGCAGGGAATATCTTGAAGGGATTTGGCCGGGATTGATTTGTGAGCTTTAAATAGTGCAAAGGGATTTGCATCAGATTCAGATATCCTGACTCAGAGCTGATCACTGGAGTCCTCTCTTACAACAGAGCTCCAAGTTCCTACCTTCTGCAAGACGTGGGATTCAAACCTGGAATCCATTGGATGGATCCACCTCAACAACAAGTTTAACCACAAGCACTTATTTAGAGAAACTTTCTTTAGCATTCTTTGTTTATTGTAAACTTATGAAAATGCCCAAACCTTAATTCAGAAAACAAACCTAAGAACATAAATGCTTACTTCAACTCCTTTTACCTGCTTACAGGTCACATTCATTGTCACCAACATGCCAGTAAAAAGGCTCTGTAAGCGGTAGAAAGCAGCAGAAGGTGACTATGTAACAGTGGTGGCCCTCAAATCAGGAGAAGCTTCTCATCATGCTATCTTGCAGCACTACATATGAAGAACAAATTTGCGTCTGCATGTTGTTCTCAGTGAAATAAACTGAATGATAGCACCCCATCCCAGTGAAAACAAAAGCCAGATGTTAGCAGATGTTAATGTTTTTTTTTTTATCCAGTGTGATTGGGGCTTTACACTAATTACACTCGCCAACAATGTCAACACACAAGGCTGATTATGGGACAGATCTGCGAGTCATTCACATGGAAATATATCCTGCGAAAAGAATGCAAAAATTGGTCCAGATGTTAACAAAGAAAACTTTGGATGAAATAATTTGGACAAATCTGATCTCGGACTAATAGCCATGTGGGATCCTAGCGGCCCTGCAAAGCTCTTCAATGCATATTCTACTTTTTAGTCTGTTACTGTTACAGATGTTTTGCTGGCAGGACAAAAACATTGGAATTTCAAAGAGGTTATTCAACAGAATAAAGAAATGTTTGGGTTTTAGTTTTGTTTGCCCCCCTAAACACAACCACAAGTTCCACTAACAAGTCAGCATAGTACACTGCAAGTAAAGTATTGCAAAAATCACCACTAACAAACGAAAAAAACCCGAACCAGAAAAGAAAGGGACTGTGACGAACAAAGCAAATGAACCCAAGTGAGGCAAAGTTTCTACACTCGAGACAGCATAGAGGAGACAGAGAAAGCCATCAGTTCAGAGTTGGCTGGTCGGACTGAGAGAATAGAGTTTCAAATGACTTGAGCGATGGCTGGCAAAGTGAGGAATCACACTGTGGGAGCTGAATTTGACGGGCGGCCTTTGGGCTCTCTAAACGCTGAGCTCTACACAATCCTATTTTCCTGCCTAAACACTGGGACACACAGTCGCTGGAGAGGCAGAGATGAAAGCACTTTGTGTGTGTGTTACCACTTTGCAGATGTTGATGTTTGGCCCTGGTAAGGCCTCAGGGGAAGTTCAGAAACTACTGCGGGTGGACAATCTATGAAGTGGTGTGTGCGTGCTAGACAAAGACACAGAGTGGCAGAGAGACACTGTTCATATGTCCCCATCAGCACTGAGCCTGAACCACAGCTTCCCTACAAACCACAGCCATATACACACACACGAAAACATCCACACACTTGTGCATTTCATTGGTTCTCGGTAGGTAGATTAAATGGACCTTCAAAGTGAGGCAGAGAGATTGGCCAGGGGCCTGCAGGATCCCTCTCCTTGCCACTGGAGGACCAGGGCAGATTAAAACTGCCCAGGCCTCTGAGCCTGCCTTGTTACCCGCCTCCTCTTCCTGTGTTCTGTATTAGGATACTTGGGGGGGGGGGGGGGGGGGGAACAGTGGTGCCAAGCACAACCAGGTGGATTAGGAAGGAGGTTATTTTACAATGATGTGTGGGACCTAGGTGGTTAGGGACGGAGGTGCGAGCCTGTGTGTGTCAATTGAAATTAAAAAAGGACAGAACAAGGGGGCAAGCCAATTTTGTAAGTGGTGCAGAGGGCCTGTGTAAGTAGATGCACCTTTACTAGGGATCTTGGCAGACTTAAAACAAAATGGAGACAGAAGAAGGGAAAAGGATTAATTCCCCATATATGTGGGGAAAAAAAGAAAAAAGAGATGGATTAGCAACAGGATGATTTCCAAGAAAAAATAAAAGTAACAACTCAAGAGAGTGTAAGAGAGAACGTGCTAAATGCTGCGAGATGAGGTTGAGGTTTGATTCTAATCCACGGAGGACAAGTTTGCAAACCTAAAGAAACAGACTCATCACTCAGACAATAATTGACTCTGCACCTGTATACTTCACTCTAGCTTCATGACATTTATCCTTGTTCAACTAGTCTTTTTTAGTGATTGATTACCATTAATAACAGAGACTGGCCAGCCCTTCTCATAGCAAAGCAAATTATGTTTTGTACCATTGCTTCATTGTAGAACTATGCGTTCTCATTGATTTGCTCAACTCCTCCTTGGCCTGCTGTTGATCTCTGGCAGTCTTGGCGTAAACATAATGACAACAGCCTATCTGTCATAATCGGATCGGTTATAGGGGGCTCGGGAGAAATCCCACTGCAAAAAATCCATAAAGTTTTTCCCGACCAAAAGATAGCACCGATAGTAACTTGACCTGTGTGTGCACCCGAATGAACATAGTTGCATACATATTTTTCTGCTCTTTCCCAATTACCTACTTGACGAGGAGTTGAGGGAGGAGATGAAACATGTCATTCAGCACAACTGTTATTACAATCTGAATCTAGCCCAGCCTAATAGATTTCACCCATTCTTGTGACTGCCTCCGTGAGCAACCTCTTGATGATGAGGTGAGAGGTATTCAGATCCACACTGCTGTTTCTATGCTTTTATGGTATTTCTGAAACACCAACCCCCGCACTACAACTAATGAGCTCACTACAGGTACGCCCGTGGGTAGATGCCCATACACAAGAAATTCCATCTTAATAAAACCCTTTACCCCCATGATAACATGGTCACTAAAATGTTGCATTGCAGGGATGCTTTAAATTGTCTAACAATATCTGATAGTAGTAAGTATTTAATTAAATAAATGGAGCTTTATCCAATCATGCCTGCTTTAGATAATTTCTCTATATGCGTTTCTCATGACAAAGGAGGCCTTAAGCTCTCCAGACTGAGACAGGCTGAGGAGGTGTTTCTGCATTTCTGTGCCAGAACCAGGAAATTAAAGAAGGAGACGGACAAGACCAGGGAAGTCTGCCAGGCTTGGGCAGGTTGCTCCCTTCAGGGGTGCTGATACTTTAGGGTCAGTACCACCTGTCTTCCCACCATGAGAGCGGTGGAGCTGGAAATGAGGAGGGCTGGGCAGATGGAGATATGCAGGGGAGGAACCTTCAGGCCAAGATCAAACCAGGTGCCCCCTGCTAGGTTTGGGCTTACAGGAGGGACTTGGAACACATGGACAGCAGCCCATGAGTTACCATATGTATAGCAATAACAACAATTTTGCAACTTCAGAATCATTACATTTTTGTCCAAACAAGTGAGAACCGTGGATTTAAGTGTCTCATCCTCTTAACACAACCTAAACTTCTCTATATCTTTATAAGATTAATATCAGTGACTCAGTCCTGCTTCTTTGTCACTTGAGACATATCTGCAAACATCCGCAGCCTGCTCTGTAGTTTTTTAACCTCTGTGCCGTGAAGAGGATGTGGTGGCCTTCAGGCCCCTGCTGATACAGTAATAAGAGTGAGTGTTGAATGGCTTGTCCATTCAATTCCCCAGAGAGACAGAAAGAGGAGAGCAGACATCAAGAGACAGGGAAAATACACAGCGAGAAAGAAAAGATGACGGACACCCATTGAGGGAAAGATGGGAAATGATGGGTAGAAAAACAAGGGATGAGAGAAGAAAGAGCAGTTGATAAATGTATCGTTTTAATTTACAGAGATACTGTGGACTTAAAATGCAAAAATTGAAGATGGTCTTTCTCTGTAAAGCATATGTTGTAAATATCTTAGCCAACTATGAACACAAGGCAGTTGCTTGTTTCAAAGTTAACCACAGAGAAATTCCCAATGGTATGTATAACCAATAATTATCATGAAACTGTGTTTGATTATCGCACTCTCCAGACAGGCTTACATACGCAGACGCAGCATGCAACCTGGGTGCTTTGCATCATTTAGAACATGGCAGAAGGCAGTGACAGATTTTCTAGGCTTCTAAGAACATTGCGTCTCAAGTGTGGTCTAATTTGTTTTATAAGTAAGCAGGGAAGATGTAACCTTATCTGCAGAACATGCGGAAAGAAAACCGTTGAAAGTAGGCAACACTTTAAATGAAAAGCAAGAACTTTTAGCTCAATGCATGATGTGGGTCGTTCAGAAAATGGGAAAATGTCAGGGTTTGTCTGCCTTGATAATAAATTATGAATAATGCAAACTGGAGCTTTGCAATGTAACCTATTACACATTGTTCCATTGCTGAAGAAGACTAAGTGCAGACAATTAGTCTGGTTAGGGTATGACAAGGTTTGGGTAAGGCAGTAGCTAGTAAATGTAATGTCCTCTGAGATCATGGACACAAGACAGTCACTGAGTGTGTGTACGGTATATTATAATGATATTAATCAACATTTACATTCACTCATTTTGCAAATATAGTAAGCAACTAATAATAATAATACCAATATATTCTCTCCGTTAATCTGCTCTCGTGTGTGACAATCCATTTTCAACCCATTATGTACTGGTGGATTTGGATGTCAGGGCAGGTCCAGCATGCACCTGCTTTCAGGTGTTTGAACCTAATGCAGACATTGAGAGAAGTAAAGCATTTTGACTGTTATTTTGTTGTCGGGGGTACAGCGGGACTCTGGCTACCCAGTAGTTTATGTAACCAAGCAGTTCATAAAGAAAGGCTGGTACCAGCTAATATATTAATGTCAGGGTGTATGGCTGAGTGAATACTGTTTCACATGACATGGCGATACATGGTCACAGCAACAAATCAAACGTTGTGTGGGAGTGATCATTATTGGCATAAGTGTCGGAAAAGCCACATCTGTTTCCTGTGGTGAAGCAGTTTAAGTGGTCAATTCCAATTACCCACTTATCACCTGTAGATCATTAATCGGTGGTGATTTATACATCACACAGTTAAAGTGTTTGCTCTCCTCTGCTCTCCTGTTACAAGGACCTGTCTCGAATATATTAGCAGGTATGGACAGACCAAAGGGCTGGGTAAATGAGTGCAAAGTGTGTGATGGTGTCAAGATGGATAATGATGAAAGTGGAGGACAAGAAAATGTTTGGGGCTATGCTAACACTGCCGATAGCCAGCTCAACAACACTAACACACACAAAGTAAGAACACAGCAGTAAAAGCATTGAAGGGAGAACACAGTGATGCAGTCTTGCCATCTCAAGCAGAGGTCACTAAGTCAAGGAAGCCAATTAAAAAGATGATTAACATTCATGAGGGAGATGCAGCGTCTACGTGCAGGTGGGACAGCTTCATCGCTCGCTTTCTCACACACACATATATAATGGGAGCAGCAAACGGTGAAGTCCAGCCTGTTGTAACTGTGGTGTCCTGGGAGGTGGAGATCAGGAGGTTAATATGATCCAATCCAGCTCCTTCATTAGCCTGATGAAGGTAATAACAACCCACAGGGAAAGTGAGGCTGTCAGGTTGACTAAGAGCATCTACCTACTGCGTGCCTGCAAAGCCTACTTGAGCTGGCTGACGTAGTGAGATAATAGCTACTTTTGTTATTCATCTCAGTTGCAGACATACAATCGTGCAGCACAGGGGACAAGAACAGGTGTTGTAGCTTTTCCTACACACCACCTTTACTCAGCAGATGTGTCGCAGGCCTTACAGGTAGCAATGGTAAGGGACAATCTAAAGCTGCTTTCAGAAATATTCCTGTAAATGGGCTGTATGTGAGAATGTAAATGTCCATATCAACGTTTCATGCCAACATCCCAAGGACAATATCTGGAAAATGTCAGTGAGCCCGCACTTCAAAATACAGCAGAAAAATACACAACCAGTGACTGGGTTTGAGGAAGAGGTTTCTAACACACAATAGACAAATAACGGGGGGGGGGGGGGGGAAGAGACAGACGGACGAGGTGCCATACATGTAGAAGATGCCGAGATATAAATCATTACGCGAGTGCCTCCTGCATGATCTACCCCGGTACAACCCCTTCCAGATATTTTCATGTGCATAAGATGTCTAGGAATAATGACACCAGTTTCATCAGACCTCAACCTTTCTGTAAAAGAATCTCCCACATTGTGTTACTATTAAGTTGCATATTTTTTTTTTTTTTTTTTAACCAATGGCACCCTGCTTCAACAGCCTGTTGCAAAGCATTGCATCAGCCAAGCCAATAAAACCAGGCTCACTGACAAACGTAAGCTTCTCATTATGGATATGGCTGGATATCATGCATGACAGTAGACTTGGGGGGGGGGGGGGGGGGTCGATTAAGAGTAAATAAGAGAAGAATGGTAGTGATAGGTAGGCCTAACAGAGAATAAACATCATTAATTGGAGAGGCACACATGGATGGATGCAGCCAGATGGTGTTTTGTACTCATTTGTCATATATTGCTGACAGAGAGAAGGGAGGGGGAGAGCTAGAAAGAAATTGTAAGAAAAACAAAAAGGAAGTTTATTGATTGCAAAGCGGGTGCACTGCTGCCTCGAACAGATTTCCACTGTTCTGCATCATCTTCTCCCTGTGCCTTTTTGTATGAGTGGTTCTGACGGCGCTGCGAACATGGCACTCCGCAAACTACTACTGCCAAGTACAGATACAACACCCCGCAGATCTGCTAACTTGGCTTCCATTAAAGTCCATCTGTCTGCCTTTAAAAAAAACAACACCTACTGCATGTCCTTCCTCAATGGTGGTCCAAGGCAAAGCGAAACATAGGGGAAAAGAAAAAAAAAATCGGAAAGGTACACTCGGGCTCAGGAGAGCAAGAGAGTGGAACAAGAACAAAGGGAAACACAGGTTTGCCCAGAAGAGAAACTTAGTCTTGGCCTAGAGGGACTACAAAGAGGCTGCTGAGCCAAACATGGCAATTGATGTAGAGCTCTCACTTCGCCAGCCACTGCCAAGGCATTTATAAAAATAAATCAAGAAAAGTGGAGCAGTGAAACCATCTCTTAATTTCCATAATGAGGAGTGGAATGACACAACTGAGGAAATACCATAAATAGATCTTTAAAAAGGGGTAAAAGAAAGATTGAAGGAAGAAGTGGGGGTTGGAGCACAAGTGGGAGCGGTGAGCTGGATCAAGGAAGGAGGACTTGGTTCCCACTGTGTTGCAAATGGAGAGAAGTGCTCGAGGCCGCTGGTCTGCTCAGGCTGCTACCATGCTCACTTTGTTCTCGGCAATGACAGTTTCATTCAGGGAGACATGCACTTGGCTCTCCAGGGCCAAAGTGCCCCAGTGCCAACTGACTTTCTTTCTCCATGTGCATTTGCCTTAAAACCGAACCGCTGCTGCGTCCTCTGATGCTCTATAACTGTGTGTGTGTGTGTGTGTGTGTGTGTGTGTGTGTTTGTTAAGAAATTCCAGGCTAGAGGGGCTTCTTCTCTTAATGTCTTTAACAAAACCATGTGTTATAACCCCAACCACTTCTCTAAATGAAATGAAAAGGATTTGCACCATCATTTACCAGTCATTGCAGGTAAAATGAATCATCTATAAAAGATATTGGATAAATAAATCAATATAGACAAGAATCAACAGCCTTCTCACCAGAGACACTTTTACTTGGATATAACAATAACTCTGGGCTTAGAAAAGATGAGGTGCTGTACCAGGAGATGGTCTCCAGGGCAACATGTTTACAGTTACATTTAAGGATTTAGCATGTTTGGGATTTTCACAGTACAAATTCAAAGAGGGATGTGACATAATTATATGGTTCATATCCAAAATCAGCAATATTACAAGTAAAAATAACACCAAGCTCAAAGCCATTGTACCTCAATAATTACAACTTGCTAGAAGTGTTTTAAAGACAAATGCTAGAAAAAGAAAGAAGCCCAACAGCTTATAGGTCCTCTTGGATCTTCAGGCACATTAAGCATGAAGACACGTGTCAAGCCTATGATATAATATGACGACAACAGACTGGTATGGGCAAAGTTAAGTATAAAAACCTGAGAACCTAATTTGTCTGAAAGAGAAAGGCTGCTTTTATGCTTGTGCCTAAAAGCTAAAATGCAAACAAAGACTAGCACTATATCTATTTATTATGAAAAGGCGTCTTGAGGGAAAAGCACTGAGGGTTATCAAAGGACAAGGTCTTTTTATGGACTCAAATGGCCTTGTACAATTGTCCGCCTGTCGGTCATTTTCCCATAAGCCCCTCAAAGGTGCTGTGACCAGAAAGGACAAACGAGAATTTATTATAGCCACAAGAATGTACAGTGCATACACCTGTCAATCACATCTGCTTAAATGAGCACATATGTGAATAATGCAGAAATCGACACACAATTCGGATTTATGAACACATGCACAAATAAAAAGTTGTATCTGTTTTTCACGATGTTGCATTTTGTCAAAGCCTTCATGCAGAGGACAGCTGCTTCTGCATGAGGTCAAACATTTTAGTCATGTTTTCCTCCTCATTGCCCATCAACAACAGATACTGCAGTAGTTTCTCTCTCAGTTGTCTTAACGAAAAATCCAAATTCTTACATAATTTAAAAAGCAGGTGCCCAGTGGTGCAACATGCTTGAATGTTTCAACCCATAGAGAGGGATTATTAATTTTTTTACCTGTGATCGCAACATCATTCAATTTGTCATAATCATGGCAAATACATAACTCAGGGTTTCTGCCTCTTTCAAAACTGACAGTCAGGTCAGTTGTTATAGCAGTTCAGCCCATCAGGAGACAAAGAGAGGAGGTCAAATGAATCAGTTTGGAGTTTATTCATAAAACTCTGAAGGTATCCGAGTGAAGGTTACCTAAAGTGCAGTGGGGCTCTACTGCTGGTTTCGTTTGAGGGCCTTAACCAAGGACTCGAGGGATAAGCGGAGCATTTAAGTCAGTGGGTGTGTGTGTATGTGCATGCATGCATGTGGAAGCATTTTTCTGGGCTAGCGTATCCATGCGTGTGCTAGTGTGTGCTAATGTGTGCACACCAGGGCAGGATCAGTGGAGTAAATCCACACTTGAAAGAGTAGCTCAATCAAGCTCTCCCACCCATCTCTCTCTCTCTCTCTCTGCCTCCCTCTGTCTCCCTCAACTCCCCGATGTTCCCCTGCTCCGGGTTCACAGAGAGTTGAAAGGTTCAGAGGAACGAGGGGCAAACGAGCGCTACAGAGGGGCAAAGAGGAATAAGTGTGCACCTTTAATACTACCTGTCCGTGCTCGTATTCCAACTGTCAATCAATCTCTTAGTAAGGAGCAGTTATGGACAAGGCGTTACACATCAGTCAATATTTGCTCTGCTAACAAGTCAACCAATGAAATGCCGATGATGGATTTTGACACAGACTAAACGGATTTGCAACACACTCATACGAGTCAGTATCAGTAACCCATTGTTGGTCCTACAACTTTCTGAAAACAAAGCCAAAGTGTAATAAGTATATTGCTGTTATAAAACAAACAATCGTTAAAATTAAGTACAACTTACATGATCAAATTAAACGTTACTACGTAACAATATTCTATAAACAATTCCATTATAACACTCTTAAGTTCTCACTGTGAGTTTAGCTGAACTGGTTGAGTTTTTCCCTGCCAGACTTCTTATCCCACTTGAGTCAATTATAAGATTGTTTAAAAGCAAATGATCATTAGATAGCTTTTAACATCCATTTATTGCCAGGTTTGCAGACAAAAACAACTTTTACTTGATCATACTATGCTCAGACTTGGCTTCAACTGCTGAAAACTAAAGCCTGTTCCTTAAAAGGAAATAAAAACGTGGCCTCATTTTGTTTCCCGTGCGATTTAATAAAGGCGATTTTACGGTGCCAAATGTGGAGAAGATGCCCTTCATTAGAACAGTGCGTACCCAGTGTACTTTAATCCAATTTTGTTTAGCATGATAAAGAGCATTACTGTCAGCCGGCTGGACTGCCCACCCACTCATGTTGTCCGCTTGATAATGGACATGTAGAAAATGTAGTGCCCTTGGAGCTTCTTGGGTAGATAATTCACAAACTCAACATTCAGGGACGGGACAACTTGACACTTCTTCATCCATATTGCCATATTGAAACTATGTCACTTCTATTGACATTCAATTAGTCATGCCCGAGGTCAGTGACCGGCCATTATGGAATGGTGCATTAAGAGCTGGATTCCTGAAAGCAGAATCGAAGGACTTTTTCACAACATAACTTTAAGTTTGTATAATTATCTAAACAATTTGAGATTTATTAAAATTAAAATATGAATTAAAAATATACTTATGAGTAATTGCCTTCAACGTTTGGACTGAACAAATAAAGACCACCAAGATAAATGTGACTTTGAAATTATGACATCGTAAAACAAAGCAGGAACATTGTATTCCTCAAGAATCAAATTATTTATGGGATCATTTGATGGGCCAAGAAAAGACATTATCCGTCTAATGGAAGGATCTTTTCATTACATATAAATGAACAAAGATGCCTTGGCTTGAAGGAAAATGGCCTTTGGTGGTCTGCAAAGGGTCATTAATTAGTTCTTTAAAACACATTATTTGAATTAAGGGTGCACTGAAACTTTTTATGGGCAAAATTCCATTAGTGTCTCTAAAGAGCTGGGAGCTGCTTTTCTTGTGTTTGAGGAATAAAAGGGGAGAGCGTCTTCTTAACCTACAACAAGGTTCAGGTACTGAATCTCCAGTCAATCTTCAATGCTCTGGTTGGGCTGGGAAATGCACAGATTTCCAGACGAGTCAGGACGCTATTTTTGTGGCACTCCATTCAGATGAGTGTTAGCTGCAGCAAGCTGTCATTGGCTTAAATGGACGCCAAAAGCGGTTTTGTTGTGTGTGTCTGTATGTGTGTTCACAGTGACTCATTCTGTATCAGTCTTTAGAACATTGTCACATCCAGAGCAAGCTTCATGCTTGAATTTTGTGTGTGAGCACACACATATTTGCGTGAATTTGTAAGCAACATCCTTTGTGTGTACATACAGGTTGTGGAGATCTGAAACACTCCTGCACTCAGAATCATAACAAGTGGGTAAAGAAGTGACAGGCAGGCTGAGCAGAGACAAGCAATCCTTAAACACGAGGACGTGAACTGAAGTGCTTTCCTCATTGTCAGGCTGGGCTAAGGCCTGGATGAGACAGACAAAGAGGAATTCTCATACTAGACAGACGAGCACAACATGGATGCACCTTTTGTGTAAGATCTTACATTCGCAGTTCAGGTGAATAAGAAGTTAGTTAAACGCTGTAGCTTTTCACATCAAAGTTGGTTTGAGGGGATTCAGAATGGACTCTTACAATGTAATATAAATGTGCTTTCGTTCCAGTTTCATCGATTCTAATCTTTGTGTATTTGTTTATGATTAAAGGGGGTTTATTTATTGAGGTGTCACTTGCTCAAGGTTGTAAAAAGCATCATTATTCTGCTATTGAAACAACACAGGCCGATAAATAGAACTGCAGTGCAGCTATATGTAGGGTAAACGTCATCTAGGGTTTATTTCATTCACATGGAAGCATTTAGAGGATGAAGTGCATGAAGGAAGGCAGCTTCACAATTCTAGTGACACCACACCCCTTGTTTAACCTTGCGTGCCTTGGCATCGGCTGGTCTCATTTCCGCAGAACACCCAGGCCTGTGCATTTCCACCCGATGGCAAATCAGCTGCCCCGCCCACCTGGTCAACACAGTTGACAGGAAAAAACACACACCAGGTGCCAAAACACAGAGTAGCTATCACCAGTGGCACAGTGTACAGGAAGCTGTGGCAGAAGGGGAAGCTGGGATGAAATGTGGCAGTCACAGGAGGTGGGTGCAGCTAGCTATGTTTTTCCACCCCATTGGGGGTGAAGTCGTCCTGTTCTCATTGTCTATATGTGGAAGTAAACAGGATGCTAACAGTGGGATTGAGGTGCTGTGCCATACGTAGCCCCATTATCCTGGTGTTCACACAAACATAGCTGAACATGGAAAGGCTTTTCTCAGCATTAAAGCAGCTAATTCCATGTTAAGCTATGTCCTCCGTAGCAACTGCCTTGGAAACTATACATGTAGAGACAATTCAATATCCCATTAGGTGCTACTATTGCATGTGTAATGTCTGTATATGAGCATGTGTATGGTATAAACTCACAGCAGGTACGAGGAGCTTCTTGACCTCCTCCACTGCTCTCCTCATCTTGAGCTCAGCTCTGGCCTGTGTGTCCTCCACTGTGATCAGGACGTGAAGGTCTTCATTTAGGTGTTCCCAGTTCGGCTTTCCTCTGTTCTGCTCCTCCTTGAAAGAGAGGAAGAGAAAGAGTTGATGGTGAGTAACAGTGTGGGTGTGCTGGAGCAGCCGTACAGTATCATAACATTAAGAAAGGAAGCGCAGACGAGAGGCGGTAATACACAGTGGAAGGCAGGGCCCTTCTCTTCTATACCTGAAGAGAAGCAGGATGTCAGGAGAGGCCCTTTAGTCAGCTATTTAGCTTTAACTTTGAAAGGACACCTTCTTTAATAGATCCCTGGCTTCACAAAGACAAAGTCGACAGCTAGCCCTGCAGCAATTAATATCAGTCAAAGATAGATGAATGGAGGGATCAGAGAGAAGTGGATGGGGATTTTAATCCACACCAACGTAACAGGTATAAATGAATGGAAAAAGCTTGGAAAAGGGTAAGAGAGAATGTGAAGGGTTCAAAGAGCTGCAGGATTGTGTGAAAAGGTACACAGAGTTGTATTTGTGTGGACATTGACAATACAGCCCAGGTAACAATGGTTCTCTGAGGGAGTTGTTTTTCCCCCTGATAAGGAAGCACCGAAGCACTCACATAAGGCCAAATTGTGGCACTAGGGCTAACTCAAAGAAAATAGCAATGGTGCTTGTTTGATTACCATCATAAGAAAATAATGCAAGAATATGCATAATCACTGCCTTAGGAATGTTTGTCCACCATGTGATTGAAGATGCTAAAGTTCAGAAAATAATATTTCTAAAGCAACCTTTAAAAAAATACTTAAATCTTCGAAGCGTTCATAATAATTTAGCTGAATGCCTCTAAATCAGAGTTGGGATTTCCTTTTCCAAAGGAGGTCAGCGACTAAAGCAGTCCACTACATCCCAGGTTTCTCCCCTCCTGCTGTTGGTGCAGGTTTTTACAGATTGTTGATGAAAACCCTGTCGTTTACCCCCACCTGCACAAACCACTTCAACTTCAGAGGACTGCTCATTTGAGAGCAGTTCGCCACTGTGAGGTTGTCTAATTACAAACAATGTATTACAGTGCTTTACAGGGGGTCTACCTGACATGATTTCGGAACACTCAGCGAGCACAACAAAGTGAGAAGGGACACACACACGCTTAAAGCTTAAAGCGGAGTGCCACCCACCTGCTTTCTACTCCACAGAGAGCTGTTGCCATGGCACTGCTCTTTACAACACACAGAGACCCACATATACACACAAGTTCAATATTCCACTCTCGTTTTCCCCTTTTCCACACGGGGGGGGGGGCTCGTTTCAGCAGTCATCCCATTATTTCACCATGGCTGTTTGCTTATGGCCTATTAAGGGACATGGGGGCTGGAAGGTGACTCAGCATATTATATGAATGGACGGACAGACCATGAAGGCTGACTCTGCATCCAGGGCACTCTATGTAAGCAAGCGGTAAAATCACACTGACAGATTGTTACTTGAAGCAACGCTATGCAGCTATGGTACCTTAAAATGAAATGACACCTTAAAATCCTTTTGATGGTACATTGACTTGTAATAATAGGGATAATGGGGCCTCTTTCATTCACACTCTGCACACCGAATGCCTGTTCTTGCACTAAGTATGTTTCTTGAGCTGTCATAAGTGACAGTCAGTGGCTTCAACTGCTGAAATCAGGCCCAACGAGTTTTAGAGCAACGACTAACTGTAGATCAAGACACATGGACTTGCATGGACTCTGAGTGCATTACCACCTGAGGCTCTAGGGGACGCTGTTGCTTAGGGAATGAGTGTAGCTTTAAGTTTGGCCCAGAAATATGTCAACTGCATGTCTGTTTGCCCCAGCAGATTCTGATTTGGTTACATTGTCAAAGAGACCTTGAAGAGGAGTAAATGCGCGCACATAAGTACACATATGCACGCACACGCTCCGGCATGACTGCCTGTGAACAAGGTCACTGTGTGCCCTCTGAGAGAAAGTGACAGCAGGACAAAGAGGAGGGAGGAGTGTGGGGGGCTGGGGGGCTGGGGGGCTGGGGGCTGGAATCAGGGCGGGAGGGTGACGAAAGAGAGGATGTGAGGTGAGCGCCAGAGGCAACACTGGGATGGCCTTTGAAAAGAACGTCCACGCTGGCTGACAACAAATGCCGTGGCAATGACCACTTATCAGAGAGTGATCTGTTTAGGCTAAAGTATGTAGCATGAAAAATTGCACAAATACTGAATCCAGAAACAACATCTGAGAATAGAATCAGAAGGGGGAAGACGGCTCGTCGATAATGTTGCCTGACTTCAATCATCTCTAGAACACCTGTTTTTCTCCCGGCTTTCACGCCCTGAAGCTTGAGTCCCATAAACTTTAAGACCGCCATTCTTAACATGGATGACACCACACTCAAAAAGTTTACAAAAATAGACGACCCTCATTTTCTTCTGACCCTCCCATACCCTTTTAGGTTGTACTAAAAAATGAGTGGCAGTTCAATCCGGCCGTGTGTACGTTCATGTTACGTTTTGTCATGGATCCTGTTGGTGCCATCATTTCCCCAGTCCCAATCCACAAGGAAGTCAGCGCACAGGGTCAGGTATACCCCTGAAGCTCAAAGGGATTTATTGCAAGGACACGTAACAGGGAGCACATTTGCAGACGCAGAGCTTTCAATCCTTGGTGTTGTGGCTGAAGGTCAGTCCTGCTTAATAAACCAGCCTGCTGCTTCAATGGGATTTTGGATTATGTGGCGCTACAATTCTGTCCTGGCAGTGTTGCACTTTAACACTCATAAATGAAACTATTTGCACTGTTTCAACTCTGCCTCTCCTGCACTCCTTTGATTCAAAAGGACATTCCCAACTGGGGTCGATGCAACCTAGGCTAAATGCCAGCTGAGCAAACAGGTGCAGCTGCAGGAGCATGGAAGGACAAGAGAGGACAAGTGCGAGTGTAGAGGAGGACGAACCAGCACTGATTAAGAAATGTGATAAAAATATGAAAAAGATGAGATAATGTAAGAGTCTTATATTAGCAGCAGAAGGGATACAAAAAATTGGCAAACACCAGTATGAATCATTCAAAAAAATAAAAAATACTAAACTGATCAGACTTTCCAAGACAGAAGGGGGGGTGTGCAGGGAAAACATGTAGCAAAGAGTTGGATTGGAATCATGGCCAATACAGGGCTACTCAAGACTTGGCAAACACGGGTGAGCTACTGGGTTCCCTAAGAAAATGCTTTTAGGATTGGGAATAAAGCATGATTTAAGCGTGATGATTTTAGTCAACTGACAGCATTGGCTTAGATTACTTCGATAAAATATAAGACTAAATAAAAGGTGAGCTCTACATCGAAAAGGATATACTTAGGGCAACAGTAGGCAATTCCAAAAAGTTGTATAAAAGGGGAAAATCTGTTATCTATTATGTTAAATTGTATTTTGACACTGCCATATTGTAAATGTAGTCATTTTCAGGCATTTTGGGGGGGGCATGTTTGTCAAACCCTGATGAAGACCTAGAGTCAATACGCAATGATCTGTTTGTCTGCAAGGATGCTTAAAAACAAAATAAATAATATTATTTCACCTGAAGACAGAGTGACAGTTCTTTTTCCATGCCAGTGTGCGTTACTCGATATGCAGGGAGACTTCTGGGATCTTGTTTTTGTAAGTCTACCTGTCTCACTAAAGAGCACCTGTCGAATCAGCCACAAACATGCAGCCTCCTTTTCTCCTTTGAAAACAGGTCCCTGAAATGTCAGGATTTTTTAGCTCTGGGTTGGAAAAAGGAGCCACATTACAGAACACCCCAACAGGAGTAATTATAGCACCAATAAACCACACTGAAATGGTTGTTACACCTCTTGCTATTTACCACCCTGAATGTCATGAACCATCACATTCTCCTATTGCCCTCCCAAGCCTCTTCCAGCCAATAACCCTGAGGCACCAAAAGTATCACCTGGACACTGCTCTGCTTTTCTCATCAGCCTAATCACTGCCTATAAATTCTTAATAAAGAAGAAACAGGCTTTTTCTTGTGCTAGGTCAAGTAATTTGAAATAAAGAGATGAGGAAAAAAGGTCAGCGTTAACTTTAACAATTGGGCTTGCGTGCTGCAGTGCCAACGGGCCAATCAAGTTGAAAATATTGACTGCCCGTGTCACAGGCTGCCAGTTCTTAAGCAATAAAATGTGGGAGATGTGGTGTTGCACTGTCTATTGGCTGGCAGAGGTTGAATGGAGCAGGCGCCAGAGGCCTATGCTGTTCAGCCAGTGACCGTGCTGATACCACAAATTTAGGTATAATGTATCAGGACAATCAGAAAGAAAAAAAAGAAAGTGCAAGTCTGAAAGGACATTAAGTTTGGCTTAAACTAAAACAGCTGTCTATGCTGCTTTCTGTAATCTTACACTGTCTGGTAGCCAAAAGAGAATCAAGGAATTATGTTTGCAGACAGGAGGGAGATGCCTATTCCATTTGTGCAGTGGTCGATATAACGTACCTGTAATTTAATTGCTGTTGTTGCTGCGGTTGTTTCGCATTAATCATGACTGTAAAACTGAAAACCAGGGAGACTAAAGCTGCCACATTAGATGAAAGTTTGATTGGAGTAAGGCTCCAGAAGGAGTCTCTTTCCTGTCCAACTGGTGAAACAATAAAGGACAAAACTTGGAAGCCTCATCCCCGGGGGCTGTATCTGAAAAGTGCTGTAGACTTTACAACACAGCATGGAGAAAGAAGCCCCACAAGAGATATGAAGAGGGCTGACTTAAGTGGCATCATAAACACCTTTAAAGGGAAAGCTCTCGATGGAATTAGTGTGTTATCCATCCTGTTTGACAATTGTGTCAAAAAAAAGTAGATGTCTAAGGGTCTCTATCCGCAGAAGTCCCAGAAATGTACTTGCAATTACTCAGTAACTCTCACCTTACATTTAGTCTTGTTTGATCAGCGTGTGATGTGAAGTCTGGGGACAGGTTATTATCCTGCTTAGTCTCTCTTGTCTCCTCCTATTTGAGTTGAACATCACGTCCGACCAAACACATTGACAGGTTGGTTCCGTGATTTTACCAGTTCCATAGTGATTAGGAATTCCATCTCAATACATAGGTTAAATATATAAGTTATTGTAACTTCTAGTGGTTAATATCCATAGTCTGAGAAAAATAGATATCAACTAGTGTTAAGATTAAGAACTTAGCTTGTTTTTTTTTTTTTAAATGAATATACCCCATTGTTTGGGCAATCTTTTTGGCCAATACTATGACAATGTCATATGTCAATGACAAGACTAAAATGGAGAAAAAATATAAAAACTACACTCTTAGTGAAAAGAGGAAATGACAGTATTCTTTGAAACATTACAATAAAAATCCAAATGTTCTTTCAAAGGCAGCACATTCACCTCCTGTATTCTGAATTATCTTTCACAAAAGCAGCACAATACACATGAGCGCAGGGACAAGAGCACTAGACTGGTCCAGGCTATGTACTATGGCTGAAGGTGATAAAATACAGAGAAGGAAAACATTTTGACCATCTTTATAAATATATATATATAAAAATAACGGAGAAAAAGTGAGCCTTTTCGATTGAATTGCGAGACGCCCTGCGGCTGAAGAATCATTTGGAGGCAAAATAACTAACCTGAAGAGACACCTTAAAGCACATGACAGAGAAAGTCAAGTTAAGATGTTAAATGTTGTGTTTAACAACATGTAAAGCCAACTACTATAGGCTGTGGTACAACATTATCTTATAGCAACAGTGTGACCATGCGTCTTTGCTTGCAGGTAGAGACTGTCTGTAGCTCAGTCACATTCATGAATGGATCGGTTTATATTTTCCTCACAAATTTATGTTCAGTACTATAATCTAAATGGTAATTCAAACCCAATTAGAAACAATTACTGCACAACACAATAAAAAACTAAAATAAGGCCTACAAAGTACAGAATCAACCTTTCTGACACAGTGCTGACAAACCTGAATGACATTATGCAGGATTTATTTCAGGGCTGTTGTACTAGCTTGAGTATTGTGAAGGGTTTTCTTTTTTCCGGTTCCTTTCTGATTTACTCGTATTACAAGAGAAAGCTTGCATTGGATCTGTTAGGGTTGTTGCTTTTTTTTCAAATTTAAATGTTAAAAGCGGTTGAATGAAATCTTATTTAAAACGTGTAAATGTTCGTTATTGGGCAAAATAAAGGCATACAAAAAAAATGAAGGGATATCAGGACAGTGACTGCAGGATTGAACAGAACTTGTGAGCGAAGTTAAATGTCAGCAGCAAAAATAATGTCCATCCAAATGACTATGGGATACAGTCAACCTAGATTTGGATTGTTGTTTCAGTGCCGGTATCTGTATAATATGAGCTTTAATATACATGATAAAAACAATGCAAATCTCAGAGTATGTATTTTCTACTTGATCTGCTTTTATTCTCTTTGCCATTGTTCTTCCTTTTATTTAGCCTCTTTCACTGTCCCCCAGTCAATGCTCAGCTCTCTCCCACTGCGTAGCTCCAGTGAGCTGACTCCACGTCAGGCAGTGCAGCCCAGGAGGGAGCAACTAGCTGAATTATTGAGAGCATAAAAACGCTGCAGCTAATGGATCCTGAATAAACACACCGGCTAAGCTGCTGCCGCGGCTTCCTGACTGCCACAGGGCATCAAGCTGAAAATTCCGAGGCTGAGGATACAGAGGCTGGAGGCTACGGCTGAGGCTTTGTCTGGATCTGAGCCACAGCTATGACACACGGGAGCCATCCAAAAGCATTTGGGGTACAATGAGGTAACCGTAAAGTGATTTATGTTGTTTAGTGTGGAGACAGAAAGGAAAAATAAATAGGAAGTGATTGGGTGTCTTTTTCATTATCATTTTTCCCAAGGAATACCTTACGCTACAGTAAATATATAAACCAGCGCTCGTAAATGGCAAAGAGATGGGAAGGTAGCGAGGAAAGAAAATGGAATTTTAAATGGAGGACAATTCAACACAATCAGTTAACTTCCTATATGAGCACAGAAAGGAATGCATGCCTTTTTAAATGTTCCTATTTATTTCACTCCTTCCACAAATAGCTCATGTTTGCTTTCGTCAATGTTCCACTGAAATGTGCAGGGCCTTTGATGGGTCACATGACACCGCGTCACACTGGTAAACAAGCAGTCACATGCCATCAAGTTTTAACTTCGTGAGAAATTATAAAGGCATTCATATATTGATTTAATGAGCTATAGAGAAACTCTACAATGTGTGTGTGAGCTGGTTTGTACAGGCTCGAGCGTGTTCACTCCCATTGAACTACTTCTGGATCTAATTCCAAAGAAAGAACCATGGCAGAACGTCTTAATCACGTTCTGTAATAATGAACACACTCAGAGGGAAATGAGAAGAGATAGAAATTAAAATACGAATGGAGGAGCAATAAAAGAGAAAGAGGGAAGAAAACGTTGGCCCTGCAGCCAACTGGAGCTTCTAAGCTTATGAATCAGCTGAAAATATGCGTACGAGTGCGTGTGTGTGAAAGATGGTGTAGAGAAGGTGATTCCCATACTGAGAGGGATGAAATACACTTTTCTGACTTATGTAAATAGCACCACTTCCTTTCAAATTTGGGCAACTGGGAGGTACGGACATGGCGACAACAAAAAAAAAATGACGTGAAGGAAATTGAACTCCAAAGAGCTGTCACTCATTGAGGAAAAGATAAGAAGAAATACGGGCTTAAGCATGACTGAAGCCCATGAGCAAAACAGGCATGGATGTTTGAAATGAAAAACTGTCAATTTGCTGTCGACAAACATCAACAAATCTGATCTGACACAATCTGGAACAGCTCTGGGATGCAAGTTGCTGCGGTTTTCAAAAGTTTAGGTTTTCATCATTACATTGTCTGCTATAGCTGATCAAAATTTGATATGTAAAGCTGAGATATGCCATGAGGCAACTTTGTAGGCTTGAAAGACACAATTGCTGTACAAGACAGACAATCCACATCATTTAAAAGTCTGTAAGCCTGAAATTTCTAATGCGGAATGACAATGTTTTGTGTAATTATACAATTTGCAGGTATAATAATGCAAACAAATTCACCCCTTTGGTCACGGGATACGCATTCACACACATTATCCTTTTATGACTCCGACGTCAGATCAGCGGGTCCAGAAATAGAGGTAGCCCCTGGCCTTGGCCGTCTTACTTAGCACTGCCCTCTGTACTTTCCACTGCACAGCGTTTTGCAAATGGCCTGATCAGATGTCAGAATGTAGCCACCAGGCATGTGTCTTCCTCGTGTTTCTACAGGGCTAGTGGTGTGTTTCTGTGCGACCGCCCTGTCCCTCCCAATTTCACATTGTTGTGCAATATTTCAAGACAGGTGATAAATCTATGTGGGGAATGAAAAGAGTGGGCTTAGTGTGTCCTTGTTTGGTCAAATAAATAATAAATAAAACCTTTATTTATTTGACTTGTGTGAATGGAATCTAAATAGTGACATTGTTATAAAGAGATCAAACAGAGCACTCTGCCACGCCGAAGAGCTTACCTTTTTCTTGTCTCTCATGGAGCTCTTGCCTCGCACCATGATTTTACATCCCGTCTCTGCTTCCAACTGTTTGGCTGTAAGACCCCGAGGGCCAAGGATTCTCCCCACGAAATTATACTGTGGATACAGAGAAACAAACAGTGAGTCAAGAGGTGAATACAGAGTGTAAGAATTTTTATTCTGTAACTATATTACATTTCATTTGGCTGACGCTTTTGTCCAAAGCGACTTACAATTAGTACAATCAATATTCATGAGGGGCCATTTAGGGGCTCAGTATCTTGCCAAGGACACTTCGGCATGTAGATGGGAGAGAGTGGGGTTTGAACCGGCAACCTTCTTGTTGTGGAACCACCACTCTAACCACTAGGCCACACCGCCCCCCCCCTTTATGTCAATACATTGAATTCAACTATTGCAGTTCCATCTTGAACTTCACCATGGGATAGGGTTAGTATATATATATATATATGTATATACACACATACAGACACACTAGTACTTAGTATATAGATAGACCCACACACTGGAATGTGGATACCTGACCTGACCCGTAAGGGCCTATTGGGACACGACAGGCCACCCCAGGCCAGGCCCTGACACATATGTTTAAATGATATTCCGGTAATGTCAGTCATGTTGGCTGTGCTGACTTCTTACACACATACTAATAATAACCATGCGCTTGATAGACAGTGGATGATACACTCAGTCGGCTACAAAGGAGATGTTGGGGTCGGGCTGGAATCAATACGTTTTCTTTATTTGGTACGGGTATGGACGGGAAAATGTAGCCCCAGTTGCACTATTACACATACAGATACATAAGACATCGGCAAATATGACTCTTATTAGGCTTAATAAAATGAGCTTAGTTCAAAAGAATAACAAAATCAGGACTAGTACTGATCTTTTCATTTGCACCTTGTGGTTGTGAGCAAAGCCCTGCATGGTAGCTAATGCTATCTAATATTAACAGTCTGCGGAAATCAGGCTGAAAATCCCCCTAAGAATTTGCAGATCAGTGCTTTCTATCGTCCATTGCACACCCCTCCTGCAACACGGCTAAAACATGTGATTCTTTTATTCTCCTCATCATGGAGATAGCAACACTGGAAAGGAAATGTGAGTTTATAAATTATTATCAAGGAAGAGCAGTCCTCCCAATAGATTAATGTTTTTTTTCTTCTTTCTGCCCGACTTGCTCTTCAAGCACATGCAACACTGGGATTGGCTTGTATATACATCAGCATCCCCACTTGATTTCAGAAAAAGAAAATTAATTAGCATGAATTAACTTGGGTGGGAATAGTGGGGAGGGTGGTGAAGGGGCTGAAGAGTAGAGTTGAGCTGTGAGGTGAGTTAGTTTGCGTGACAATTTTCTTATCACTGGTGAGTGGCTTGGGAGCTTTGTACCAAAAGGAAACATATTTACCGACATAATCCTCTCCACTTGAAACCAGCTTCCAACTTGAGAAAGCGAAAATGTGTTGAAATAATCAAACACAATTTTAAGCCAAAATGAAAATCAGAAAGAAAGGAAGAGTGTGGTAAACAAAACGACCATGTTTTAACAGGGACTGCTGGAGAGCATGACGGGTAAGAGATCTCCAATGCTTTAAAAAGGGATATTTATTACTCAAGCTAAATTTCCAAACCTGAAATATTCAAATGCTCACTGGCATTGTGGAATGCTTTTCCTTGACGACCAGAAGCACAACGGTTTGTCTCTTGAGCTGCGACAATGAGCCGTGACACCCCTGCATTCAATTCTTAAACGCAGTGAAATCAGCTTAAGCACTCCAGCGCACCAATGCTCCGGCAAAGTCCAAAAAGCCATCAGAGAAGTCACATTTAATTACAGAGGGATTACAAATTTAACGCAAAGTTTGTGTATTTTTTCCCTAAACAATGTAAACACCAGTGAGGGAAGGCTAAAACTCCAAGCTGTTGTTTTCCCTTGTCCCTGCTTCTGGGCTATGCCTGCATCCGAAGCCTGTCAGGAAAGACTGTGGCTGGAGAGATGCAGATGATCGTAGCATGCAGCTATACGAGATGTTTCTATGTCACAAGGCAACTGTTTGGTTCACTTTAATCAAGAAAACTGATCCAGGGGATGGGGTTGTGAGTGTGCGTGTGCCTGCAGAAGGATACATGGGCACCTGTCCTCGGAGGTCAGCCACCAAAGATGCATGCTGGCCTGCCTCTGACACACACACCCATATACACAACACAGACGCACACACACAGCCCCAAGGAGCACAGGAGAGGGCTGTCTGTCTGCATCACAGTGCTGCTGCAGACATGGGTGAACCCCGAGCTCAGGGCTTTAAAGCGACTCTGTGGTACTCCTACACACACACACACACAGCCTCTAGCCTTTAAAACAGAGACTACAGTGACAACGTCCAGGGTGTTGTTATTCCGTTTTCCTGCTCGCAACTGCAATACCACACACCCAAAAAAATGCTTGCGGTCATACACACACACACAAAATTTACACCTGCAAGGTTTAAAAACTTACTATATTTATTTATAGGGTTTTTTCTGCAGATGGGACATGTCACAGTTCCCACCAGCCTTGCAGGCTTCATTTTCCTCCATCAGTCCAAATCCCATCAGAATTATAGAACATGAATATATTAAATACACACAATAGGTGTATTACAAAGCAAGCCCCAGATGTCAAAAAGGATAGAGACAGGGGAAGAGAGTACGTGCGATCTAAAATCTGAGGTGGTTGCTTGAGTGATAGAGAAAGAGCATTTAATATTTTATTATCTGGCCTTCTCTCACGGTGTTACTAACACCACTCTCCCTCCGACAGTGGTAAGTAAGAATTCTCTGTAGACATGAATATGCTGATGACAAATGCACTTGACAGTGAGCAGGGACCTGATGGAAGAGCGCTAAGCGAAGTTGAGAGAGAAAGGGTTAGAGAGAGGATGACACAAGAGCCCGCCCACCCCGTCAGTGTGAGAGCTTGTGGGTGTGAAGGCTGGTGAACCACTGTCAGTTGTGTTTTTTAAATGATGAAACAGGCATGTGCACACACATATGTGGGCAGGGGGCATGGCAAGAAGCAGGCGCCGTGTCTGACCAAGCAGTCACCGCAAGTTTTACTCACACCCAAATGACTCCAGGAAATTGAATCCTCAACACGCATCAAATTATCAAGCATCTAACGTCAATCCTGAGAGGTAACAAGAAACAACACTGCCTTCTGCTATCAACCCATTAAGGCCTAAGGTGCAGAATAAAAACACTTTAAAACCTAACAACAACCAAAAACCTGAGGGTTTTCTGAAGAGCTGACAGAATTGCCCAAATTTATGAAAGATACCATTTGATATCTTATACTCTTGTTCTTGAAATCTTGAAACATTTGTTCCTGAAACACATCACCTACGGGCTGAGCCTGTGTCTGAATCTTCAGCTTTGTAATTTTCATTGTCGTTTTCAAAATTAAACACTGCTGTAATCATGATGTGCAACTTTAAATGTTTTACTGCAGGCTAAGAGCAGTAACAAAAAAACTAAAATACCGATAATACATCTTGTGTTTCGCACAAGTATTTCAGCAAATCAAGATTTAGACGCATGTGTGTGGCCGGCTCTAAAACGACAAGCATGCAACCATGTCACAGTCTTAAAAAGGTATATAAACGTGTATGTTGCATCAAGTAAATGGATGCAACGCTGCAACTAAAAGTCTAACTCTACAAAAGATATGAAGACAAAATCAGCTTAGTGAAGGAATAAAGTTCTCTCTCTCGCTGCTCCCTGACTTCTAGCTTTGTACTTTGGGTTTGACATTCTTCTAATGGATGTTGATATGCTCTTAGAAAAGGCGACCTCCATTTTAAGCCACTGGAATGTAGAGACAATGGGTGAGTTATTAGGGGGCTGGAGACGCATCGAGCCTGCCAGGAACTCAGACCACAGTACAGCCAGAGGAGCAGGATGCACACAGTGCCCTTTCGGCCAAATGCACAAACCTTTCTTCACCTTCTCTTGCTAAACTATCTAACCTCCTCTGCACCGCCTCCCAAGACTCAGGTCTGTAAATAACGGCATGTCCAGGAGGCGAAGCTTTGTACCTGCTGACTGAAAAATTCATTCAAATTTTACAGGCTTTTAACAATTAAAAATCTGAAACAAAGTGTCACAGCAAAATTGTGATAACTATCATTAAGAATCTATTGTTTTCCCTTTGGCACCTGATTTATCATGACTCATGAGAGCAACAAGCTATTCAGGAGTTGAAAAATAAAATAGTGTCATATCCTAGTATAAGGTATGTATTATCAACGTGCAAAACTTAGGAGAAAGTGGAAAACCGTTGTGATAGAACTACAATACACCAATGAATAGGACAAATATAGAAACGTCATCAGCACTTCCACTCAGTCGCTGTGAACTCTGCGGACAATGACCTGCTCTATTCACATGTCAGCTCTATTGAATATTACACAGACATTGTGTTAGAGAGCTGTCAGTGTAAAGTCCATTTAATGTCCAGTTCAACTAATTTGGACATTTGTGTTCACACATACACCTCCTCAGGCTGATGTCTGCAAAAGTTCACGGTGGCAGTGAATGTGTGAAAGCAGCTTTTGTCTCTTATACAGAACAACCTCCGTCTGAGTAACACACTGCTGCTCCACCTCTTTTGCTAACAGAGCAGACAGACTGCTTTCAGACATGCACTGAACTCTTGACTGTCCTCTACAGATAAAAAGTCTCTCGATTTGTCCTTGGGGGGCTTTTTTGAAAGAGTCATTAACCAGGTGAGAAAAGACAACTCAATTAAAATGTATTTTGAAACTGCAATGGCGAATGAGAGAAGTCGCCACAGCAGGCCAACAAACTCACAGGGATGTAGTGCTGGACTGAGGCTAACAACAAAACAAGAAAAACACTGTCAAAACCAGTGTTTTTGCAAACTTTAGTTTTTTTGCTAAAGGTGGACGGGTTCTGTCCCACACTCCTGATTCAATTTTGTTTTTATCTCCGTTTTCCTAAAAAAAAAAAACATTCCAACAATATTGAGAAACACACAAGAAATATACAAACTGTTTCTGACAGACAGACAAGATGTGCACACTGACAAATATACACAAAGCCCCCTTCAGGACAAGGGCTTACACTGACATTAAAGGCTCTTTGTTTAGCTCCAGTTATCACTTCTCCACAGGCAGGTTTTGTTGTGAACATATCTACGTCTACGACACTGTCTTTAAATCGAGTGTGTTTGTGTGTGTAACCACAATACATGGGAGTGAACTCTTGCAGACACCCGCGGTGCCCAGAGCCGATTGTCGTGTGGGTTTGCGTGCACGTGCCTTGTGGTTTGTTTTTGTTAGAACCGACTGCAGTTCCACCGACAATGCTCAGAGGAGAAGAACAATTGTGGCTTTGGTGGCGTTTTGTTTGTGGTGTTGGGGAGACAGGAAATGAGATCATGCTCTCTGGCTGTATGCACACAGGGCTTATCAAAGAGAGGGGCCAGGCCAGGAGGAGAATACCAATCACTTATTAGCCAGCCTCACTGGAAACGAGGAACAGTTCATTTGGTGCATTTTATCAAAGTAAGGGGGATTCTGTGGTTACACCAGGCCCTTTCATCTTTTTCCTGCACCCATACTTCACCAATATTTTCACTGTTTTGTACCATTAATCCATTCATAAATTCTGTAAACAGGCACCCTTGTAGCCGGATCTCTCTTCAACCTACACATACAGTCAGCAGCTCCCAGTAGCATTTGCACACTGGAAGGAGAGGATGGAAGGAGTATGGGAATAAGGAGAACACAGGTGTATAGCCCCCAGTGGTTAATATGCTTGATCTACAGGGGGGCTAGAGGTGAAGAGGCTGGAGCAAAGAAGGGGTGAAAATTAGGCTTAGATTCCAATGATGACATCTCTGCCTCCTAGGCCGACAAACTTCAAAGCCCTCTATTCAGCACATCCAGCATTTAGCGCCTAATCCATGGCTCCTTAGATAATTCTGTTTGGGTTTATTTTGGGGTTGCAGGCAGGGTGGAAATACAGACGAGTGGAGACGGAGAACGACTGATACCAGCTGGAAGTCTGGAAAACGTTATTGAAGGAGTCACAGGGCAAAGTTTAGACTTCTAGATAAGCGAGTTGCAGATAGAGAACATGGACGAGCAGGAAAACGCTAACTACAGTTTCCCCCTCGGTTTTCGCTTGAGCATTAGTTAATCATCCTAAATTAACAGGAGACTGCCTTTTTGACAAAGAGGTGGAATAACGGTAGCCTTGACCTGCTACCGTATCCGTGAGTCTATCATTAAGAGAGGAATGGAAACACTATCCAATTTAGATTGGTCACGTCTGGCCAGCAGTCAATCCTTTAATAGAGCCTTGCACTGAAGTCACACTTGCATCATCTGATCAGCCATCAGCGATTTCATTCATGCGTCATCGTCTCTACCCAATACATCAGATGACTGGTGAACAGCTGACTGGTCAAAATCTAATTAAAGTTGTGTGTACAGGGCAGCTTCTACAAACTGAAGGGTGTCACTATTATTCAGCTGCCTCCTTCTCTCTGAACGCATCAACAAGTATACCAACCTGAAAGACTATACCCTCCGATATGATATTCTGATATTCAAGGTCTACTAACAATATAATAAAACTTTTGGAAATAAGCTGCTGGAACAAACAACCTATAGTGTTGTCATTTTAGTGATAGAGAACCTCGTATATAAACTAAAGTACAGAAGCTTTTGGTATTGTTGACTCTGCTGAGATGCAATGTTTATGTGTATATGCCAGAGTTTTGTATACCAAAGTGTACAAGTTCAGCAGGGAACTTTGTTGTTTACCTATTTGTAATAAATAGCCAACTAGATAAGGCAAGTGTCTCCTATTAAAAAAAATTTATTTCAGGAGAGTGCACACATCAACTTTGATTGTTATATCCCTTACTTGTCACATCTTTTTATAAACCTAATAGAAGAGTGTATTATTAATGGTACTATTTAAAACACTGATGATGGTCTAAAAACTGCACATAGATACTATATTAACTGACACCATGTACCTGGTGCAGCCTCTTCATCACTGTGTGCTCAACCTGCTTCCTTTGTCTTTCATTCTCCCCTCTGCACCTCTCAGTTTAAAGACATCAGGGACAGACGGGTATAACAAGCAGACATCCACTTACAGCGCAAAGCACAATTTGGTAATTTGCAAGCAACCATTGGCATAAGCTCAGTTATGAATGCTTACCAGTTTACATTGTTGCCCTTTGTCATGTTAACCGACAACAACAAATAGTCCTCTCTGTTTAAACGATCATTGTAATTACCCTCCCCATCAAATAGCCAACTAGAGAGCCATCCGTTCATCAAATTATCATCATCATCACGCATGGCTAGCTAGCAAGAGATATCAAAATCCTGCGCTCTGCCGCTCTATCGGGGAGGGGAGGTGTGGGAGGTACATTTCCAGGACTAGTAATGACTTAAGGGGTCAGAAGGATATCAGGAGCTGGCATGATAAGTGATGACATCCTCATGGGAACAAGCTTAATGACTTTCGCTGTGGCTGGCTGGGCCTGGCAATTTTACTGCAGTGAAAAAGAAAGGTCCAGGAAAATTCCAGTCTGCTCAAATCACCAGAGCCCTTTCTTTGGTAATCTCGCATTTGTGTGCCTTGCAGTAGAAGTGAAGAATCATGGCCATAAAGCAACATGTCATTGTCATCCTAAACTAGATTAATTTGCTTTCAAAATACGAACTAATGAGCAAAAAAATGGACTTGCTGGGGATTCAAATGGAGGAATTTTAGGTTGTGGGGAGGTGTCTAAAAGGAACCTGAAGTACCACGAAAAACACACCTGAACACCAGATTAACACTATAGTGCCACAGAAACACACATTGTTTTGCTTTCCTATCTATATAAATTATCATTATTTTTTCTGCATTGCCCTTAAGAGAATTTAGACCGGCCTGCTTAATGAGACAGTTGCTCAACAGCTTACTTCTCGATGAGGGTCTCATTTCATAGAGCCAGCAAAGCAAGGGTGGCGTCCACGTGTATGTTTTCACTTCTAAGCATTTCTCGCTACCCTTACTGACCCACAACCCATTTGGGCATTTAACGGTTGGCAAATACAAATACACGGGAAATAAAGTGGAGACAGAGGCATACTTAAAAGACATGTCACATATCCTATCAGATGCCTGAAGGTCAGCAGAAATGACATGCTTAGCTGTCAGTCAGCTGCCTATCATTGTGTGTGTGAGCGTGTGCTCGGGAGAAAAGTGGAGCCACAGATAGCATTTAATTGAAGGTTGAAGTTATCAGATAGCCTGCGACTCAGCTGTCAGTCAAGATGCAGTCTCCACGGTGACGCTTCACAGCGCTCTGCACCACTGACGACACCAGGAAAGGGCTGACTTTGATGAACGGTGAGGGAGCAAGCGGGGAGTCACGGCGGCAGACGGGATGATAGAGACAAACACATCCATAGACAGATGTGGGGCTCACAGGCAAGTACACACGAGCCAGAGAAGGGAAACACTTAAGGGAATTAGAGTGAGGTGTGCTGGCAAGGCAAGTTATTTTGGTAGAATTGACATTCTGCACAGCATTCAGGCACCAGGACAATCTAATTATCTACTGGTGAAACCAGAGCAGGGGGCTTTTAGGTGAGACAGAGAAAGCCCCTTTGAGCAAGTGTGACCTCAGCCGGAGGATATGGTGAGAGTCTCATTTGTAATTGAAAGTGAAAACTGTGAGAAATGCAAGTAGAGGAAGGAATCCCAAAATGACAAGTGTGGAAAGAGGGAGAAGAGGAGGTAATGGCATGAACGGCGACAAATCTGCTCTCCCAAGTGAGTTGATTTCAAAAACACAAATCAGAGACCTGGAGCGTCATTTCCTGCTTTCTTGGGGGCACCTACAAATGCGTCAGTGACACACAGACTCACATTTATTTTTCCGATGAGAGGAATATGGGAAATTAGGAGAAAATGTGGGGGGAAGATATTCCCCAGTCTAATAATCATCATTACTGTTTCCTCTCCTTTTAGCAAAGGGTAGATGGGGATAGGAAGTGACATTTTTCTTCCCTTCCTTCATTTTTTTCATCTCTCCCTTTCCACGATGATCATACATCATCTCCACTTGTACTCGACTATTAAATGATACGACTCTTTATCCTGCTTGAAGACTAACTAGATTTTCAGATACTGGAGCTCGCTCTGTTTGAACAACAATTATCAACCTACACAGAAGGATGAGTTCAGTCCTGGGTTAAGTCACTTGAACACATAACAATACTTCATCTACAATTGTCTGCTGTTCAAATAATGGAATCCACATTTCATTCCCTCCTAACCTACTCAAAATTACAAATGCTGGGAGCAGCAGAGACAAAAAGGGAACTTATTACCCAACTTATTACACATTACACCGTTATAATTGAAATCCTGACAAACATCTCATTTTTATAGAGTACATAACAAAGCTATCTGGCATTTGCCTCTGCAGATGTAATGACTACACTTCCAAGTGAAATATGTGCAGCTTTACGTCACCATACGCGTGTCTTTTCCTGTAATTTTACTTCCCTGTGCAAATGTTTGTGTTAGTATACATTTTTCTACTAAAGTCATCAGTGACTCATCTCAGCCACCAGGTGGAAGCCTAATTGGTATAGTTGGACTTCCCTGCAGCTGGTAAACACAAGTGTGAGTTACAGCCCTGCTCAGATAAGAGCAGAATAGCCCACACAGTGAGGGAACACGAGGGTCATCTGAGGATGTCCCACTTTAAATAGGCTGTGTGTGTGTGTGAGCGTCATTGCTTGAATATCCTTCCAGCCACAGATGGTAGACAGTGTTTCACACATTTCCACACACCTTCAAATCATGTATGACTTACAGGGTTAACACAAAACCTACCAACTAACACACATGTAATATCTGTGTGTGTGTCATCATATATGCTGGCTTTTATTAAAAGTCTATCATAAACTCTGCTTTGAACTTCTGTATTTAAATACCTTGTTCTACAGAAAGAGATTATTTCAGCTAAAGAAAAGTATCACTGATACTTCTTCAACTTCAATAAAACTTAAAGACAGAAACATATAACTTCAAAGCAACAAATGTTTCATCACCCACAGAAGGTCAGTGCTACCACATTTACATTTTCAGAGGAAAAGATGTTTATGTTCTCAGTACCTACAGTATATAAGTAGACATAATTATTCACGATTGAAGGTTTGGCTGCATAGGTTAAACTGAACTTTTACATTAGCTTTAAATAACTGACTCCTAGTCAGATGTCAAGGATGATAAGAATTATTGACGGAATAAACTGTTACGCAATTAGCACGCAAAAGCAACACAAACAGCAAATGGGATTCTCACTGCTAATTTGGGAACTGTCCCGAGGGCCTGAGGTCCAGTCCCTAGAGATGAAAGGTGAGAGATGGGATTTGGTCGGCTGATTTAGCTGTTGAGCTCTGAGGCTGGGTCTGGTCTGAGGGTCAGCTATAGCAAAGTTGATCCCAGCCGGTCCCTGGTGCCCTTTATCAATTCTGTCAGGGGGGAAATGCAATCCATGCCTGGCTGGGTCTGGCTCTGCGGTGTCTCTTATCCTCCGTCACCTCCCTCCATTCATTCATTTCCTCACTGCAAGCTGCCGGGATTACGAAGAGAAACGTTCCTCCTCAAGACATGACGCGACCATTCATGTTTGCTAGAGAGCAACTGTGAGGACAAGAAGGTGGCTGACTATATTCCCGCTCACAGGCAGTGTTATTTGGCCACAACGATGCAGTTGTCACTCCCCACCCTCCCATTCCTGAGAGGTGGCTACCTACAACTTCTTCCTCTTGCCTACAGTGAACATTCAGCAAACATCACAGTTGGAACTGAAAGTAATGCTCAACAGGACCTCCAGGGAGTATCCAAGGCATGGCTTGAGGGCGGGAAGCAGCGTATTGATCCACAAGGTGACTTTTTATTAAATAGATAGAAGCTTCACCTAAATTAGGTTGAGTTTCTTTTTTTTGGCATTGTCTCTGAATATTTTTATCCAACTCCATTAGTCCTAAAAAACGATTTAAGAAAGGGCTCTGTAGAACCTGAGACTCTGTGAAAGTTGATTAAACAAGGTACTTACATCAGGGTACTCTTTGACAGGCACAAACAGTTTTTCCTGCAGGTGGACGATGGGTCCCAAAGCCTCAGGTAGCTCCAGGGGGTGTCTTTCCACAAGGCCATTCACTGTGTCACTGTACATGTCTTTGCGCACTCTGTTGATCTCTGAAACACAGAAAAGTAGAGTATGGTAAGCAAATGAATAAAAACAACAGTACACAAATGCCCTTCTTTTTCCATTTGTATTTGATAAATCACTGTGATATTGATTTTGACTTCTGGGCAAAGGCTTAATGTAGCAGATAAATCTTTGTTTTACAACAAATGAAAGAAAAACAACAGATATTTGTCAATTGCCTTGAGTGCTGTGTTTTTATAGAAAAACTGTTGTGTTTTATTGTTTTTAGAAAGTACGTGACAAAAGGATTATCACAGCCTGTGAGTGCAAACATGTATGACGACAATATCTTATGATTCCTGCAGGGAATATAGTATTTCAAATTGTTCAGACTAAAACAGTTTTATTGTTGATGACAGAGACGTAAGTTAAGTGTTGCACTATTTAGGGGTTAAGGCTTCAGTCTTCCCTTTCCCCATGGGACTCCTCAGTGGCTGTTGTCTAATAAAGCGGACTATGCCAGTGGCTGGGCAGGTGGGAAGATAAGACACTCAGAATCGGGTATATGCCTTCAGATCTGATCCCCGTCAGATTAATCTGATGGACCTGTGTCCCACTCACAAACACAATGCCGACACGGATTACTGCTCTAACTCTTGACACGCACACAAGCTCACCTCTAATTCACCAAGAACCCATTTCGGCACACACAAATTCACATGTCAGAGGAAAGCTGTTCCTTTCAAGTTGAGAAAACCTCTCAATTCATTCATCTCTTGTGGCCCCGTGTGTAATGAATAAGTGATGTGGTCACACTTTCTTGTTCCCCACATTTGTCATTACTGTAAGGGATGATTTGGTGATTGGACAGTGAGCTCAGTCCTGGGACATGTACACAACATGCTCTCATGAGCACACTGAATGACAGCTACATAGGGAGGGTCTGGTTTCTCCCGGTGGTCCTAGTGCCCCGGCTGACCAACACAGATGGGTCTGTTGTCAGTGAATCTGAGAAAGAATAATTGCGACAGCTGGAAAAGGAGGACTGAGAAAATCTATGTGCCGCAATGAAGCTGGCACAAAACACTACCATCAAGATCATTTCTGTTATTTTGAGAAGTGTTGGAACATTTTTAATTCACAACTATATGAAAAATTACTGGGAAAACATTATCTCTGAAGCATAAAGCTGTAAAGGGCAGGAGAAAAGTGAATTTAAAAGGAGGCATCTTTAAAGACAGTTTGAAGTTTGAAGGTGAAACAGCTGAAACAAAATGGCAGGGCTAGTGAAGCATCGAGAGATGATGTGTCTGGTGTGGAGTGGGAGCAGGTGTTAGACACTATTTCCATCTTTCATGAGACTTCCAGCCAGTTGGGTGCTCTATATAAAAACTCGAGCTGGGGAACCTGACACTCAACTAACGATGCCCGCAGTAAAGCATGCCTGACCTGCAAGGTTTATCCTTGCCCTGAAACGGATTTAGAAGGAGGGTCAAACTCAATAAGGTTCATGTGTAGTGGTTGTCTTGGTTTTAAGTATTTTTCAAATGACGAGATATTAGAAAAGCCCCTGGATGTAGGAATGGAATTAGTTTGCAAAGCGTTCTTGTTGAGCGGAAAATAGGTTTTCACTGGACACTATTGACGAGAGACAAATGTGTGATTTATGTGCTCACGGACACTGACAAGCATACACAGACACATCTGGGCAGCAGCTGAAAGGAAAACACCTGTGAGACACATTGGAACAACAGAAACAGCTAAGGAGCCTTGGCCCAGTGCGACTCCTTCCCAAATGCACATGATTTCACCACTCTGTAGTCAACACAGATTCTCCTAGTGCTCTGTAAACACAAATTCATCCTCGTGGTATGGAGCCCAGCGGACAGATTACATCAGTTCTAACCAGTACCAGCAGCTACGGGACACATTCTGGCCTTGAATAGAAAAAGAGAGACTTGGCAGTGACAAGTAAAAACAGGGAGGAGACGAGGACAGAAACCCAGGGAGTCATGCTCATACTGGAAAACACAATTACCCCTAAATATTTGTTGGGGAAAAAATAAATGTGTTTAAAATATATAGTATCTATTTTATAATATTAAGTCTAGTGTATCTAAGAACGTCAATCCTTCAGATGAAAGGAGAAAAGAAAAAGTGTGCACGTGTGATGTTACAGCTCAACAACCACCAGCAGCACCCCTCCTCCTCCCAGTTCTATTTCCTGTTGCTGAAATGCCACATTAACATAAGGGAGCCGAGCTGGGCTATCAGTGGAGATGTGCCGCATTTGACAACCCCTAATTTAAGCATGCCAAGTCTTTTGTGCAGCGCTGCGCTCACCTAAAAATTACCCCCTGCCTTGCATGACCGACAAAATCATTTGTCTAGCTGTCCATCCTGGTAGAGTGGGCTGATTTTGTAAGAAAGGGACGAGGGAGGGAGAGGAAGGAGGAATAAAAAAGACAAAAGGCTGGAGGAAACGGGGTTGACTATCAGTGAGGACTTTGCTTCAACTCTGACATTAGGGAGAGAGAAAAAAAATCCAGATTACATACTGGAAATACACATGGTTGAGACAATTTGAATAAGGATCCATGGGGAATTTTGGACCCCAAGGTGTGTGCTTTACCAGCTGAATGAGGAGCAGTAACAGATCCCCTGTTACTGCCCTTCAGCCATCTCTCAGCTCAATGCCGGTGTGTCCATCCACAATCTGACTCAGCAAACCACAAATGCACACACACAACCTGCCAGGGATGTCTATTGACTGCTGGGGCAGCTGCACACTCAGACACAATGGAAGAGATAATAATATCTGTTTAGTTTTTCACGGAGGAATCTGTCAGGACGGAACAAAAATCGACCTTGAGTCGTTTGAGGGGCAGAGTGGAGGAAGGTTTGCTTGCTGAGACAAAGACTGAGGAAAGAGGAAGAATTATAACCACAGTGCTGAGCAAGCAGAGTGCATGTTGTATTGCTCTCGAAACACACAGCTCTCTTCTGCCTCAATCTAAGTTCAAAGTTTCATTAGACACATTTTTTTGTAGTTTCTCTCAAATTCTGCCCTTTCTTCTCAAGATATACAGTAAAAGAAATAAAAAAATATTGCACACCGGCCGTGGACGTGCATCCGTTTGCCCTTTGTACGCTCAAGCAAAGAAAAGACGTCTCCTCGTCTTCTCCGTGATCTTGGCAAGTGCGGACACATGAGTATTGAAAGGGCAGGATGTGGGGGAGGAGAAGGGCAGGTGGAGGGGGTTGAGAGTCAGTGGACTGAGGGGTACGGGAGAGATTATGGCCTCAAGTCTAAGAGCAAAGAATGTTTGGTGGGTAAGTGTTGAGTGTGAAGTCATTCTTGACCTTGGGAACAGGAAGACCAAAAAAGCCACAACTCAATGTCCACTCACTTCCCTTTTCCGGATTATTTCAAGGTCTTCGCTTAGTGGACAAGGCTTTTTCTGTTTTCATCATGTGAGCCAAATATTTAACATTGCTCAATATGTCATATGATGAGAAGTGAGAGCAAACTCCATCTGCTGAGGAAATACTGTAAAAGCTCTGCAAAGTCACAGAGGATGTTTTTGGTCAAATTTATATTACTATTGGTGCCATGATAAAAAGGTTAATCTGACCAAATTAAACTACAAGAATAAAAGATAGCCATACGTATAAACAACTAGAATGCCACTCATGTACCTTTCCAGTCCCCTTAGGAAAAAACATTTATATTCCCTGGTTCCCGATTTTTATTTGAATCTGCACCACATTGCACACACACTAATAAATGTCATTCCCTTAACATGCCAGACCCTTTTCATTAAGTAGAAAACAATTGCTGGATCCACCAGCTGATCTGGATCCACAGACACACTAAACCTAACATTGCACAGCTAATGATCCACGTTTCACATAGCTTAATATTCACAATACTTATCTTTCCAACAATGGCTCTATAAAGAATCTGCACAATTAACACATTTACTCAAATCCTTAACTTCCATCATGCTATACCAAAAGTCCCTTGTGTTTTCTACCTTGGACCTTGCAGAGACCTTTACCCACTGAATGCAAACTGTAGAACTAGGCCTTGCCTGGAGATAGTGGAAACTGAGATAATCAAATCCATGACACTATCTACTCATCTGAATGAGTGATATTTGACAGTCGGCCACCAGGAACTCAGCAACCATGCGAGGGAAAAGCTTTTTATTTATTAAACCCAGCTTGATGTGAAAAACAATGATCACACAGAGACAGCACTGACTGGCAGCACAGTTCAGGAGTGGCTGAAATGAGGAGAGAAAAAGCACAAGACGAAAGAATAGCTAAATGGGGTGGGAATATTTTCTAATGTTGCAGCCTCTCTGATCTAACATGATCTAATGAATGCAAGCACAGCATGAGGACAAACATGGATGGAGGGAGGAGGGGAGAGATCAAAGACAGAATGAAGAGATAAACCACAGAGGGAAAGAAAGAACGAAAAAAGGGTATTATTAAAAACAATTAAGAAGTCCAGAAGGAGATGCAGTAATCAGGTTTAAGACTGAGATCATTCAGTCAGACCTGCTCCGCCAGAGAATGAGAACGAGTCCATTAAGAGACCAAAAATAGACGTGCTCCATAACTGCTCTGTCCTCACCCGGAAGCTCACAGCAAAATATCCTCAGACCAAATGTGTCCATGTAAGTGTGTGTGTGTGTGTGTGTGTGTGTGTGTGTGTGAGAGAGGGAGAGTAAAAGACATGTAATGGGTGAGAAATCGGAGTGATCAAAATTGCCGGAGGAAAGCAGCTTAAGATGCCTTGTGATGTCTGCTACAAGCCTGATGAAATCTAGCACCTGAGTCTAACACCAATTCATATTAAAGCCAGAATGATCTAATGTTCGACTCTGCAGAGAGACTCCATGGATCTTCCTTGTTCATTGTGATTCGAGATCGAAAACCTATAGTGTGAAGGATCATTCGGTATTTTTAAACAGGTGAAAGGGTAAATGGTATTTATTTATGTAACACTTTCCTAGTCTTGAAGACCACTCAAGGCGTTTTACAGTACAGTGGTTGTTTGCCATTCACACAGGCATACAGTGCATCTATGGGCAGAACTTTGGTTATTTAAATGAGGGGCGTAGAACCGAGTAGACCGCTCTTCCTTCTCAGCCACAGCCCCACCCCTAAAAAACAAGGACTGGGAAGCTGAGGTAAATATAGGCATGAGAAATGTGGTGGTTGTGTCTGAAACACTGGAGCAATCACAGAGACCTAAATGTGCTGGAGCTGAGTGAAACAAGGCGCAGGCAAGGAACAAGCCTTTTCACTTTAAAGCTGTGCACTTTTAGCAATCACAAAGCCTGGGTACCCGTTGCAAGTGAACGGATTTGGACGTTTAATGCATTCCTGCCCTTTATTCATGGCACAGACAACTTTATCCAAGACGACACTCCACTTCAACAGTTAAGGGGTTTGGGCAGGCCAAGCATATGAAAGACAGGGGTTTCTTTTAAAGCTGAAATCCAGAGTATAGTGTGAGCGCACTGGTGGGGGCGCCTGAGCCATGAAAACGTATGCATTTCTTGGTCTTATCGTCAACTCACAGCTGCTTCTCTCTCCCTCCCTGTGTGCAAAAGGAAAAAGACGTTTCCTTGTGCCTCTGTCTTATTTTTACTTCCTAATCTTTGATTTAACAGTAGGCCTGTGCCGCACAATCCTCTGATGCACAAACTATTTCTCTGTTGTTAATGAGAATGCAATACCACAGTTAAGTGAAGAACAGCACACACATTTCAGTTTTTTTAAAAGGGAAAACACCCGGTTTAGGTTTGAAAAATCCAGTTTCTGTGAGTTAACATGAAGGACAATGTGCCTTTGTGCTCATTGGTGTCAGTGTCATGTGACCAGAGGAACTAGGACTTATCATCGAAATCTTATATATTTGTATTATCAGAAAAGGTTCAGTACAAGATGCCAGGTTTATGTTTTGTCACTACCTACGCTAGAGTGTGGATACTTTCCCAGCAGGAAGTAAAAACTCGTGACGACACTGGTGTTACTGATCACACCAGACATTTTACAAGGGAAGACGTGTGTTGGCTTAATATCTGCAGGGCGCCTACTTTCATCTGTTGTTAGATTTCGCTGCAGACTCACTCTCAGAATCAGGTTTTATTCGCCAAGTAAGTTGCACAAACAAGGAATTTGACATGGTGACTGGAAGGTGTGTGTGTGTGTGTGTGTAGATAAGGTGTTGTTGTTGTGTCCAACTACTTATATTATTTGATCCAGGTGGGCATGACTGCAGATAAAGGGAAATGAACTGATTAGGTTTGATTTCCATTCAAAAATGAAGGAGAAGGTAGGTACAGTGGGTATGTTATGTGTTATATTCAGTGTGCGCCCCAACACCTTGTGAACATAGAAATTATGGGGCAAAGAAAATGATAGTTCCCAGTAAATAATAACAATGCTGGACAAGCAGGTGTAGACGTGGCAGCAACTATGGATCAACATTGTTCAACCCAATTATGGCAATGCTCCTGGAAGTGGTTACATCTAACTCATTGGTGACAGCGTTACCCAAGTGTGTCTATTACCTGCAGTGGTCTAAAGCCCACTTGGGTGCAAGTCGTTCTCACTTTCCAGGACTTCAGTGGGAAAATGCAACGTGCCAATACTCAATCATGGAGAACAGCAGGGCTGTAGTCAACCAAATAAAGGTTGGTCGACGGAAAACAGACAATGTGTTTTGTTTTCCTCCATTTCTTTGCATTGAGTCACTGCCAAAGGCGTTTTAGCACAAAATGTCCTGCTCTACTTTTAAGTGTTTCCTTGCTGAGTTACAGCTCAGGGATAGTAATATAAGAAAGCAATTCTGATTGGAAAAAACTAGTTACTTTCAAAGATACAGACAAGACTTGACTATGCACTAAAAAGAGATCAATTAAACCTAGGTAAAGGGGAGATAGCGCAGCCAACAACTTTCAGTGTACATGTCTTATGAAGCAGACATGGAAATTATAAATCAACTTAAATGTGTGCCATCTTTGTTAATTATCTGTCAACGGTCAAATTGTGCAGCGTAATAACGAACTTTGCTCTGCAGTGACTCTTCCACGGAGTTCCTGAACCCTGACATGATGTGAATAAAAGCGTTGACCCCCAAAGGCTGAGGAGTCTAAATGGCTCTCGACAGACATGACGGTGCGGTTTGCTGGAAGCCAGCGGGTGAGATTTAAGTTGTGTCTCAGTGATTCTCCAAAAGCAGGCTGGGTAAAAAGCTCCAGCGGCAGGTCTTTGAGTAGATAGGCCACTAAATATATGACTGGCATAACAAGGTTTCTGGAACTGCTCTCTGAGCCAGGTAAGGAAAAGAAGTTATTAAATACAGAAAAACACTTGCATACACAGACGTACTTTCTCAGCCATCTCATAGGTGAACGACAAGCCAAGACACAAAGGCACTGTGCTTTCAACCAAACTGGAAGTGAGCGGTTGAATTAAAAAATGATTAAAAAATGCTTACACAAACTTCCAGTAACACAATCTCTCTGAGAAGAACATTAAGAATATACAGGGAGGAGGTGCGAGAACATGCGAGTACATGGTCACGTTTGTATCCCCGCCAGCTCACAGCCCGAAAGCAGCACGTTCCGCTCTGTGATCATCAATAATGAGCTGAAGCTGCCTGAAATCACACACATAGATAACTCGCACATAATTTAGCTGTGGTCCAACAATAGACAGGAATGTGGCTGGCTTGACACTGACTTAAGTGCATATAATACATGTAAAAACAAAGACCCAACTACACATTAAAAACACCCACACGATCTAATGAGCTTTTGTGTTTGTAGGCAAGGCTCCCCTGAGAGTGTGAACCCACAGAAATAGCACTCCACATGGAAGGAGAGAAACCGCCTCAGAGAAAAAATCTGCTAAACAAATACAGCAGGAAACGAGAAGGAAATAGCCCTACACCTCCCCACCATCTTGCTTTACTAGCCACAGCTTCATATTTAATCAAGTGAGAGTAAAACCACATATTACACATGCTACTACATGAAGCTGCTCCTCATCACATATCAACTCTAATTGTTTTACCGTGATGACTGACAGCAGAGGAAACAAGTGCTGCAAAGTTGTGGTCTGTAAATGACAAAGTGCTTTTTCTACCATTAATGGCATCACACAGCAAATGCTCTTCAGGATTATAAGACTACATTCAGCTGCAGCAAAAACAGAGTAAAACTCCTTTTTTTATTTACAACCTGTTAAAGTCATGTTAGGTTTAAATTTGGTTTCTCTCAGATTCAAATTTATCATAATTATTTTTAAATGAAATTGCAATCAAAATATTGACAACTAAACAAAGTCATTAGTCTATCAAATGACCAAACAAGTTAAACACATCCATAATTATGTGTGAAACATTGACAAATTGGTGGCACTGCTTTACTTCCTCCTCGATTCTGGCTGAACCCCTGAGAATATGTCGGCTAAAAACAGAACGTGTAGGTGTGGTGATGGCCAAGAACAGCAATCAGCAAAGCCATTAATCATAACCGGTGACAAATGAAATGTTTTCTGAGGCTGTCACTGCGACTGCATGCAGGACGGGGAAGAGGTGCCAAGCTGAATGTGGCTTTCTGCGGCTGCTGGCAGCGACAGTGATGGTGCGTTATAGGGACGTGTCATAGCCCGTTAGCTTGGTGATTAAACAAAGCAAACAGACAGAGTGGAAAAGGAGAGGGGGGCCAAAGCAAAGAAAGGGAGAGAAAAAAAGCAATAGAGTGGGACAAAAGGGAGAGCATATGCTGGGGAAGTGAAATGCTTTTTATTTTATTTTTTTTTTTTAAATACCACATTAGCCAGAATTGGGAATCACATTCTGATATTCAAAGATATATATTTGCATTTGACTAGAGCGACCACTGTCAATGACTGCGGCACAAGCAGTGACATATGAGGAGGTGAAGTGATTGCCCTGAGAAATGTGGCTCGGCGTCGGCAGAGTTAACTGAACCTTGAGGAGGAGTTATGATGCCAATTTTGAGCACATGATAAACAGTGAGGCAATCTCATCAAAGAACTGTCAAATGGCCAATAAATAGTGTTACAGAATACCGTGAGATGGCAAGAACACAAAGATGCTGTTTTAGGTGTTAAAAGTCTAGCTGTGGTCCCAGAACTGGTAGCTCGGGGTGTGACTAATAAAATGAGAACATGGTAATTGTTGAGTAAAAAAACAATCATTTGATATTTAAACTAATTGATTTATTTTTCCACTTTGGTTTCACAAGGGAGTGCATTTTAAAAATGTTAAAACATTGGTCTCACATCAGGGTAGGTTTCTCTTTACTGAGGAAGAAAATAAGACAAAAGAAAGTGTGATGTCATTGCTCACACAAGGACCCTTGCACATTTGAATATTTCAAGTTAAATGTTTTGTTCCTGAAATGACCCTATACAATTTATTCAGAACACTAAAAATGTGAAGTGAAGATATAAAAAGTTCGGAATGAATAAATTTGTTATACATGTTGGTTTGAATTTAGCTGATCTACAAGGGGAGATAAATCATGCAATCTCTAAAAGACTTTTCGCAAAAACCCATAATATCCTTCTCACTCTCATCACCATGCTATACCATCCCCAGCTTAACAGCTAAATTAGTGTTTCAGACAGTATCTGCAAAGCTATTAAGACCTCAGCCTAAAATTAGAACAAGGGATCATCACATTTGATGATGTGGAACTGCATTATGGGGGTGTGTGCTGCTGGGGGGCATGCTGGCAGCTCAATGAGCCATAGGAGTGCCAGAGTTGTGCACGCAATGGGTTCTACCACAGAGTGAGGGTGAAACTGGCAGGGAGGGCTGGCTCGATACTGAACCATAATGGCTTACTCTTAATGGCTGCCGCAAGGGGCCAACGTTCATTACTCTCTGCGTGGGCTGACTCACGACGGGGTCCTGGGGTGAAACTTGTGAGAGCACATGCACACCACTCGTGCACGAACCTTGAGGGGGGGCACCCCAAAGTGAATGAGCAAGGTGCAGAGCTACCAAAACTGTTTTACTTCTTTCACACACTCAAACAGACATAGTTCTTTGTCACTGGGGAGTGTTTGTGTGGTGGTAAAAAGAATGGGATAAGCTCCTTCCCAGAGTAGTTTCACAATATTGCTTATTATTCAACAAATAAAATATCTAATCCAACACAGCAGAGGCTTGAGGTCTGTGCAAATACTTCCTCACTCCTCAGTTCACCTTTTCGAGTTGCCAAATACCCAAGCTCAGCTGAATCCTACAACCTAATGCACCCAGATGCAGACTCAGGTTCCTACAAAAATAACAAGCAAAGAGGCTATTTTACTGCTGCTCTCATCATCTAGAGGGGGAGTGATATGTAGCGTTAAATTGGAACCCACAGCAATAGTCATTTACCAGGCTGACTTCCAGAGAGAAGCCTCATGAGCTGAAAATGGTTTTAAAAATCGGAGGTTGGCATACTTTGTCCAAAAAGGAAACATCCTGCCTCAGCTATGCTACAATACAATGAGGAGGCACACCAGCTACTTCCACAGACATATCATGTGTGGTTCTATGCATACTAAAAAGCTGCTTAGTTATGACAGGTGCAGTCAAAACTAGTTGATTAATTAGTATGAACATAAACAAACATTCAAAGCATGAACAAAGCATAACAGCCAAACAGATTGTTGATTCTTCTGTATCTCACGGGAGCTCATTTCACAGAGTTTACCTGCCAGTGAAATCAGGCAAACAAACAAGAACGAGACCGGAGCTGCGTGCTGTGAGGCGGTATTCAAGAATCGCTCTCTCGCTTTCCTTTTAACGCATCTATCTCTAACTTCAGTGATGCGGTCCACACACCACATATGCTCCAAAAAACACAACCATTTTCCCACTGAGACCTCAGTCATACTTTAACAGGCATCTGCACTTGCAGAGACAGACTCACATAAAACAGCACAACAATGAGAGGGCTGCTATGTCAAAGTGAAGCACAGGATGCATGCTGTGAACTCAACAAGATGTGAGACAACGAGATAAGGAACGGGATGAATAACAGGATGAGGAGTCAGGATGCATGTTGCTGGGATGTATATATATGAAGAGCCTCTGGCCCCATTTGGTGCACTATGGTTTGTGAAAAGAGGGGCGTCTCTGTCCTTTGCCCACTACCTGGACGGCCTTAGGAAAAAGGGACATTTCCTGTCACTAGACACAGATTACTTTTCTTACTACATAAACAAACATTGCTCCTTTAAGTTCTTGCTTACCACTTTTCATCTATTACAACATTTGAACTTTGTCTATCCCTACACATAGCTCCCCCCTCTGTTCCTCTGTCATGCAACAATGGCAGGAAAGGTCCAGCTGTCAGGAGGAAACAAGAGGGGAAGGAAGGAAAGGCTCTGAACGTCAATGTGACTGGACACGATAACAAGTACTGTGCTTCCTGTCCCCACCCGTGTACCTAAAGTGACCACAGTTGTCCGATTCAATTGGGCAGATGGATCCCACCATCAGTTCAAAAAGGATATTTGGCTCCGTGTCTCTGATGGATATAATCTCCATTTATAAACTTTGATCCTAAGTTATATTTAACCTAAGCTTAAAAATGCTTCTAAATAATCTGGAAATGCTGTTCAGCAAAAAATTGCAGTAGAACAGTGAAGTTAAGGCCCAGACATGCACTGAAGTCTGGACATTTTTCTCTGACGTTAAACACTGCAAAAAGGCAACAAGCTGAGAGAGATGCTAGGACAGGAACTGTATTTTAACTGTGAATCTAAGGCAAATCCTTACATCAACTTTGACTCCAGTGATTCTGTGGGTTGATAAACAGATGGAAACAGCAGGCGTCTGCCTGAAGTGCAGCTCTATGAATGTCAACAAACAGATTGAAAAACGAAAGAATGTCTTTATTTAATACGTTGGGTAGGTGGGGGGGTTGGATGATGACAGAATGAGGAACAACCACATTCTTTTCACTCTCTCGGTATCAGGGAATGAGGTCACATGATAACAGGAAAGAATTGATGCAACAAAAACAGAGACGGGGGCAAACAGAGAGAAGAGTGCGTTTCAACAGGAATTTATCTTCAAGCCAGTTTTCTGTGACAGACAAAAATAAAACTCAACAATGTGTCATGGAAAGAGAAGGGTTTTCCCTGGATGAAAATGAGACAAAGATGGGACTTCCAGCACCTCAGCACCAACTGAAACTTGATTAATTCAAAGCAGCAGCAGAAATCATTGAATAATCGGATGCAATCAAATCCAACAGCAGTGCAGTAAATGCTGCCTCTATGAATTTTCCAATATTCGCCTGTGACCAAGAGACATTGATTCAAAGCCACGGTTGATTTGCATGCCGCTGCTTGTCTTCTTGTATTGAATTGCATTTTAATGAAGAGAAAAAATATTGATGAGCTCAGTCATCTCTATGTTTTCAATATACATTCACTTACATACAGGACTAATGCAATGTACTCCCATTAATAGAAATGAAGTGGACAACATATTCAAAGATACCTCTCGAAACAATGAGTAACAGAGAAGGCTTCAAAATTACCACAAAGATTAAACAAATTCTAATGATTCAAGACTGTTTCAGCAAAGGCTACATCCACTCTACGTCTATTTTTACGTTTCACAGTTGCCATGTTAACGTCTGGCGACCACAATACTCTTATGAAAACTGGGGGCTGCGTTTTAGTATGGATGGAAAAAAGGGACCTTCGAAAACGACAACCCATTCACTTCCTGATTGGGTCTCAGCCACAAGCCAATTACCAGCGGAGGCAAATGCAGACAACAAAAACAGTTTGAGAAATAAATCCCTGCTCTTACTTTTCACATCTGTTGCTTTGATTCGTTCTTCATATTTTGTGACCGAGCAGCCAACTGCAAAGAAGACATTGCACTTCCTGTGTACACAAGCATGCGCAGGCAATTGCTATTACAGGTGACACTGCCGCATTTAATGCAACGCAAAAAATTGAGGGTATCCTGCTAAGGACATGATTTATAGGCAGAAGTCCAACAGGTTACATAACAAATGTGTCTGTGTGTGATTGTGTGTCAGCTGTTTCATCCCCAGGGACAGGGCCTGCTGTGGCTTGTAGCAACCATCTCAAGTTCTCAAGACAACACAGACTCACATCAACACTGCTGTTGTGTCTTTGCTTTGACTCCTCATTGTCTTCAACCGACCACTCTTGCAGGATCAAAATCTTACCACTTCAAATGCCCACTATTATATTACAAATCAAACCTAAAAGAACTGTGTTAAATATCTGGATGGATTAGCTGGGTTCTCTACCAGAACTTAGACTTGCTCTGGGCTGAGTATTCACTGATGGATTGTGTGTGAGTGTTTGTAATCATAAGTCAAACTGGTACAGATTCCCAATGAAGAACAAACAGGCCCAGCATTGTTAAAATATGCTGAAAAACGCTCTAGGTGTCTGATGTGCTTCCAGATATTAAGACTGCTTAACTTGACAAACAAAGAGGAGGAAATGGCTCAGTCTGAACCGCTCTCTTCTGTCTGCAGAACATAAGTCAAGTTGCTCTTTGGCTGTGCGTTTGTTTGGTCTGGTGCTGCATATCATCTGGTTGATCAGTATTGCTTTGCCGAGCCATTTTTGAATGTACCATTTAGAGATGTTGGAGTGGATGTAACAAATGGGTCAGAATGTCAGAAAGGGAGGAGGGGGATAAGAGGAAAAGGGAGAGAAGCCTTCTCGCTGACTCATCTGTCATTAACAGAGCTTTCACTGTGCTTAAGCCGTTAAACATCGATCTGCCTTAAAGCTCCTGGATTTGAGGGCTTTACAAATCTGATACATACATGCATACATGTGCACAATTACAGGCAGCGGGTGAAGTCATGTTTTTCTCTGCTGACTAACATTCTCGCCCGAGAGTGAATGAGCGGAGAGCCAAACGCGTACTGGGTTCCTTTGAGCAGACAGCGAGAGCTGGGCTGATGCAAACCGACAGACCACCTTGTGGGCCTTTAATGTCACCACTGGTCCTCATATGAAAGAGGCAATGTAGCCCCAAGGCTGGATTTTTGCCACACATATTCACTTTAGAGTAGAGCTGCAAAGGAGGAAACAAATGGAAGAAAAGACAGTGAAGAAAAATCTGGACAAATGTGACAGAGGATACAAGAGAACAGAAAAACAGGGAGAGAAGGAGGACTCACTCTGCTAAAATAAATAGGTAAAAAGACAAAGCCAGGAAAAATGAGTCACTCCCTTGAGATAACAGAAACTGATTTTTTTTTCCCTTTGGAGAATATGACACAGTGGAACAGTCCTTTTGCCGAGAACCAGACTATCCATCTTTTTCTTCCAACATTATAGGAGGCATTACAACAAACAGATGCATGTTGTTTTTAAGACGGAAAGAAAATTATAGCAGGGAGAGAGCACAGCAAACATGTGCATGTTTGGGTCTGGTGTGGAAAGAGGGAGTGGGCTTTCATACTGTACATGGAGATGAGGGGAGTTAGAACTGGGCTCTGGTTCACTGAAAGTGTCAGACGTTCAATCAAAATAAGGTTGCAGGAAGAGCACCCATCAAGAACAGCCTCAACTCGTGTCAGATAAATTGAGACAAAGGTGGAAGTGAGGAAGGAACAGCGGGGACAGAGACAAGTCCATCTCCTGGCAGACTATTCCTCACCTCAAGGTGTCAACAACAGCTGGCACCTTGGCACCTTGCTGGTGCCCACACCTGCCTTGTCTCCCCACCTTCCATCCCTGGCTGCATTAAACCTACCCTCGAGGACTGATAGCGCTGGCAATAAATTATGTCATTTGAAAATGATGACAAAATATCAAATCCTAACATTTGCTGCAAATTCAGTCAATTTACGACATCAAAAAAAAAAAGTGTCTCATGTCCGTAGGGTTGTCCAGGCACGTTCTGCGAGAGCATTTACCCGGCAGACACACAGGAGCAGCTGTAATCTAATCCAACACGACAATAAAACACCTAGATAGTATTTTATGGGCTACATTCCTTCATAATGACAGAGCAGAGATGTGTCATAAAGCAATATGTAGTAGGTTGAGAGGAAGAACCTGTGCCAACTGGTTCTGCATTTTAACAGTGTGAAACAAATCTATTAGAAACATTGTAAACTCAATTAAGAGTTTAGTCTACAATCTATTAAGGGTAGCAGATAGTTGTTTACTCCCTGTGGGCCCTGTTACCTAGTGTAAGACAGTCTACAGTAGATCAGTCTTTGGACAGAGTCATTCTTCTTAGGTCAGAGGTGCATTTGGAATTTAAGCTCTACTATACACATCAAGTGCAAGAAAGAAAGGGCTGCTTGGAAATGTTTTTTCTGTCCTGGATCACACGGCACAGAGGGTTTTGGTTACTCATCCAGACAAACAATAGACCCAAACATTCACCTGTTACACTTACAAACCAATGAGATTCAAAGCAATGATTGCGGCAAGAGGCATCACCCTGGAAATTGATTTTCTAGCCAACATAAATACAAGAAAGATTCTTTCAACGTTCTCCAAGTTGTCTCCACCATCAACTCTGAGAGATGAGGGGGCACATGAAGCTAATAAAGCAATTCATAAATGCAATGTGTAAAAATGCACTACAAGGCAGAGGTCATGTTGTCTGAAAGACAGCACTTGTGTTCACACTTGTGTGTAATGTGGTAGGAATGACCCAATGTGTGTGTCTGGCCCATTACAGCACAAAAAAACCCATTGTGGTATCATTAGCTGGGGGGGAGAGGGGTGGTGTGCGGCGCTGAGGGAGGGGTTAGCGACCTTCCACATAACCAACCAGATGACCTCATTCACATCACATAGGAATCCTCTGTCTCCCCCCACTGCTCTTTATCACACTAACCATCCTACCCTAGCTCTAGGCAGCCTTGCTCGCCCTTTTCCTTTCAGCGAACACAATCAATCTACTGAGCAGGAATGAGGCTCATGCTCACTAACCCTTTCGTACAGACAGCACATTCTCTCCTGCCAGTTATCGCTGCGTTTTCATGCCAGTCTTTCCTATGTTACACATGGTGCTACAGAGGCTCTTTGTTTCACCAATTAAAGCCTAATCATACAAACCCACCCATTGTTTCTGCTCTGTAATCTCCTCCCAACCGCTGCACTGATGAGGACAGACAGACTTAAGCCTCGCCACAAACAGACAAGCAATGACAAATGCTAAACAAACACAACACACACAAAACTGTTTCCCTCACAGTTGTACAGGTCTTTATTCTTGTGCCGCTACCATCACTTTTAGTTGGACATGGGCATATATTATGGCAAGCAAATCGTGTTTAACATTACAGCACAAGACTGCAGGGCAGACAGCCACTGTAAAAAACAACAACTGTGCAACACATGTAACTTTAGTTTGTCTAGACAGTCAAAGTGTGCAACTTTGTCACTGAGACATTTTAGGCACTTTGAACCGTTCTGAATCTGTGGAGTCTTCCCAGACACTAGCATTTACAAACTCCATTACTAGAAATGGGAAAAAAGGTTGTGCAGTATATTCCCAAAAATGCATGATACTTTAAATATTAACAAAGCGGCTAACGACTGTTCTCTATGTAAAGACAAAGTTAAATAATGGCATCTTGAGCAGATAATTAAGTCATTCTCTTATACTGTTGGCAGATCGTCAAGTCCTGTGAAAACATCGACCCTCTCCACGCTTATAAAGCACCAGGGATGGAAACATGAAGCCCAGGTTGACATGCTAATTTTCACCCATTTATGTATTATCATATCACCATGCTAACTTGCAGTTAGCTGCCTACAGGACCATGGAGACTGTGCTGCTCTTTAATAAACTTTTTCAATAAAGGGTCTCAGTTTCAGACACTGACGGGAGTTCAACCAGCAGATATATTGTTACAGATACATTTTACTAGTCTGCACGACAGCTTGCTGTGCACAAGGTACCTTTATTCAGATGTGCTTCTGGTTGGATAGGTCTAGGCATCACCAAACTCAGAGCACAAACGGGTTGTGCTTGGAGATGTGGCAGACATAGCAATCAAGGATGGGCTGAGCTGTACAAGGTGGCAGGCACACCACAAACTTGAAATACCGGAGGGTGAAATGAGCAGACTTACATGATATAACAGCACATATCATGCTTACAGAAAGCCCTGCAGCAGGGGCTACTCTCTCTCCTTTAGTTTACATCACACTGAGATGGGACTGACTCCAATACCTTTAAAATACAATCACCAAAGCTGCATGCACAGAGGTAGTTCTCATAAAGACATAACTAAAGCAGCATTTGACAGGTGAAGTCCACAAGTCTTTTTGTCTGCTATCAAATTCATTTCAATTTATCAAAGTCAATTAATATATTTCTTACAAGACAATGTCAAAGGCATTTCAACGCTCTCTTAAGATAAAAAAAACACAATGTGAACAGCAGCCTTAGTGGGAGTGTACCACAAACAAATATCGAACTTTCTCTGATGAAGACAGCTAGAAACTGGGACAATGATACAGGTGTGTAGGAAGAAATTTATGTATCAGTGTATAAAAAATAATGCCAAACAGTTTGTTGGCGCAGCAAAAACAAAGCTAATTATAAAATGTATGCAGAGATCATAAATCATTTAACAAAAACAAGTTATTTTCATGAATAATGAAAACATAGAATGGCACTGGACCCCATTGTATTTTGCACAATATCAAATTCGAAAAGAGCAACAAGGAGAACGGAATACATAACATCGACTGAAAAGTGTCGGAGCTGTAGCAAAACCAGGGAAGCAGCTGATGCTTGTTATGGCAGCACTTGGTGTTCGACACAGAAATCTCACTACCATGCCACCTCACTTTCTGTGGCCCCTAGGGAAAGTTGTGGCAGCACCGCCTGCTCTTGCCACGCCTCACAGATACAACACAAGCTGCTGAGGGACAGGTAAATTATTCCACTTTGATTTATCATGCAATCTGAGACTAGTGACACACCAAGACAAAGGCTGCAAACCAAAAGCAAACAGATCCACAAGGATGTTTTGAAGGAGGTGGGTTGCTACAAACACAACACATACAAGTAGATGTTGATGTTTCACAAAGTCTTTGGTTGACCCTTGACATCCACCATCACTACCACTTGAAACAAGTAATGTGATGATGCTATTTTTGGCACATGGTAAAGTCTGTTGAGCCAAACTTAGCAATAAGTGCTAACGACTGAGATAAAGATGTGTTGGATTCTATTTCTTATCAGCGTTTCCTCTGGTAACGAGTCCATGTGGTTGATCGCCACAACAACAACAAATTGGCTCACAAAAAGATCTACACAATTTATGCCTGACTTAAGTAAGGTGACGACCAATAAAAGCTCACAAAATACTTTTTTTTGCTGGTGCCCTGGGAGAGAAGCTCGACTGAGTCAAATCTACATTGGAGCAGAAAGGCTATTGTTGCGTGAAGCCATGGAGACGAGTAAACTGTCAGTGAACAATAACAAACATATATTAAATTATACAATTATTAAGTGTTTGTTTACCTCCTTAAATGGAGAGGGCATATGGGATAGGGATGGAAGATGGTGTACACACAGGGACAGAGAAGGAAATAGACCAGAGGAAAAGATGTGACAAAAACAAAGTCTGTGTGGGATCCCTCTGTGCGGAATAGTCCAAGATTCGAGCCTCTGTTGTAACACAAAGCTACAATTAAAATAAAAGAAAAATCTATCTATTTAAATAATATATTGTCTAATCTAATCTACTACCACGTTGCTCTTAGGGAAAACCTCTTGATATATTGGAAACACTGACTTGTGCTGTTCTGTGGCCAATAGAAACAGATAACTTATTTTTTTCCTTTTATCAGCCATTGGCAAAAGAACAAAAAAAATTCAGCCAATGGGGGAAAGATAAAATCTGTGAAATTGGGAGTGCAGTGTATATTCCATACGTGTGGAATGATACTTTTAATTTGTCAGACATTTATTATGTATTTAACATTTCTAGATATTTAAAGCCAACGTTCTTATGCCTCTCTTTGGAAGGCATTCACATTAATCTGTGCTAAAACACACTATGAGAGTGTGTGGGGAAAACAAACACCAGGCTGGAGGTTAAGTGCTCTGACTGTGCTCCCGGTAAAATTCCTGAGCGTGGCTGCCAACGCTCACTTGCCATTCCTGCACTGAAAGGAGAGAAAATGAATGCAGAGGGGTGGGCGAGTGAGAGGAACAAAGTGAGCATTCAGCTCATATTTTCACCTCCTTCCTGAGATAAAACTGGATAAGAAAAAACAGAATCGGTGACAAATGTTACTGGTATGATTGTTAGAAACTGTATCCACCGTTGCAGTTCTGAGATTTTGAGAAAAAGGACGACAGATGGAGAAAGGGGAGGGGGGGTGGGGGGACTTCCTTTGAGCAAGGGGGTGAGAAAGCTATTTGAAGAACTCACAGAATGTAACAGGGTGGGGCCCATACTTCTAAGTGTGTAGCGTATCCACACAAATATGTGGAGGAGAGAAGGAGCAAAAGATGAATCATGATGTAATCTAAATTAGCCAGAAGAAAGCTGGGAGACAGACCCACCTCTGTAAGAGAGGGCAAAAGAGGAGCAGGCCTCTCTTGTCACCACAGCAAGAAAACATCTCCCCCTCCTTCTCCATGTCCGTCTGAACGGAAAAACAAACCACTGACTCTCCTTCTTCATAACCCTTTCCTGTCTGCAACAGCAGTACTTCCCGTAGCTGCTTTTACATGTCACAAATTCAAGAAAAATAAATGGTGAATGCTGAGTCACATGGGAGGAGTCGTGGTTTAAAAAAAGTCAGAAACAGGTCAGTGTCAGGAGAGCTGTTGCGTATTAAAATACATCTTCCTCATTACTTATTGCACAAACACACAGAGCCAAGAGTTTTGCTTTGACAGAAACCGCAAATTAAAACTCTTTCAGGGGAAATTCACTGTGCATCTGGTTATTCATTGTTAATTTTAACAGGAATGCTCTACTTTAAAGCTTGAGGAATAATACAAAACAGAGGGAGAGAGATAAACTGCCTCTGGCAATGTGTTGTCTAACAGCTTGCAGTAATAGAAGGAAAGACACTTAGTTTTGGCGACAGTGAGACAGATAGCCAGCCAGGCGGCTGGGGTAGGGCACGGAGAAAAGAGGCCAGGCGATAAGGAGGCCCCAGCACTCACGGGATTGAGGCCTAAGATAAGAGCCTGAGCTGTCGCTGAATGACGTTATCATAAAACACCCGCTGTGGGGAGTCGGGGGGGGGGGGGGGGGAGAGCCAGTTGAGTTAAAACAGGGACTGAAGCTCACACAGGTTGCGGCGGGTATACTGTGATGGGGCTGCTGGATAAGATGGCTCTTATAGGCCGGGGCACGCAAGAAAGGAAAGCAGGCTAGTCGGTGCTGGGTCCTGCCACAGCCCCTATGTTTCACCCTGTCGGGCTTATGCCACCTCCTAATTTATTACCAGAGAGAGAGACAGAGAAAGGGGGGGCAGACAGAGAAAGACGGCACAAAGCCTCCAACACGGCTTTCTCACTGGTGGCGACAGCTCAGTTAACCAGCTCAAAGAATGGCTGCTCTGGGTTAATTCAATTCCAGCTTATAAGTGGTGCTTTGGGATAGAATGTTGGGAGAAGAGGAAGGGGATGGTTGAAGTGGTGATGGGGGTATAACAGGTTCCTGCCTGCAACAACTGTCCTGTCCCAACAGCCCTAATTCTCTTTTCCTGTCTCTCCCTACGGTTCTGAGCTGCCTCTTACTCTTGGAGCAGTGCTCAGTCTTGTTAGCCGTTACATTGACTGCATGTCAGAGGTGAGTTAAGGTCGAGCCCCGGGCCGAGGAGCACCAAGGGGTCGAGCGGTCGTGTAATAGTGCGGGCTGCAACATAAACAGAGAAAGAAACGGGAGCTAAAACCAAACAGACAGAAATATGAGACACCAGGTAGAAAACCCAACGCAGACTTCCAAAACTCAGATTTATCAAAATCTATTCTCTAAACAGCCGTTCCCAAAGGACCAGTTCCCAACAAAGGCACCACAGTGGACAGCAGACAGTTTGTCCTCGGAGTGCTGACAGCTCTCCCGGGAACGTCCTGTTAAATCATGGCACACAGAGACTAACAACCACACACAAAACTCTGTTTGCAAGGGGGTTGCTGTAAGCACAGATGAGGATAGTACACCACATGGCTCCACCACACAGCGTGCAAGGGAACAATGGTCAACTTAATATGTTGTACAAACAAAGTTAAAATGAGAATGTAAGAAATCGTCCCCGGAGGTTGAAATTCTTCTCCAGTCAATCTGACTATTCTTCTCCCCCATTCTTCTCTTTTCTTCCTGTGCATCGCTACCTTACAACAACGCCTGCTCTTCACTACTAGGCTACATCTCTAGATGTTATATGGGCTGTCTCCTCCTGCCAAGAGAAAATACAGCAATTTGAAAGCAGCGTGTTGGCTGGCAGATCGTAAAGAGAAGTAAAAAAAACTCCAGAGCAGGTGTCACCTCGGAGATGAACAACTGCAACGCAAAAGGATTTCATGAGGGGGGGGCGCCTGTCAATCGGCCTGGGTGACCTTGAAGGACGACAAAGTAGCATCGTAACATGGACGTCCGCACACAGATGCCGCTAAAGCAAAATGGGAGCGAGTTGACGCACAAACACGCACAAGGGTGGTGTCGGCTTTCTTACGCCACGATAACAGCTGTGTAGACATGCACAAAGTGTTGGGTGGGTGAGGGAGGACATGCAGCTGTTGTTGGGCTATACTGTGAGAGACGGACATGGAGATTTAAGCCTTCAGCTGTAACTGGATAGAATTTCGCTCGTATTAAGATAATTTAAGTGTGACAACGGACACAATTTAACACTTTCCGTCACATTTAGGCAAACAAAAGTGTCATTTCAGAGAAGAAGTATTAATTTTATTGATAAAACACAAAAAAGGTCCTCCCTCAAGATACAGGACGGCTAATGGCTCGTCAGCATATGGTTCTGTATCAACTTCTGCTTGAGTATCAATAGCTTTTTTTAAGTAGCATCTGCTTCCTCCTAGTCACCTTGAAAAGCTGGCCCCTTTATATGAGACAGAAATGCCTCTTGTAACTCGCTCCGAGGAGAAAACTAGACACCAAACAAAATAAATCACCACATCAAATATAATTAACACCACAATATCACAAGTGAAAGAGTCCCCTCTTGGTCTTTTCTTTCTGTGGCTGTAAGAGTGTTTGGCAAAAGAACAAAAGCATGCTTCATCTTTCATCGCCCGTATAACCACAACCTATTTTGAACTGGAATTGCAGCAATTTGACAGCACAGACACCACGATAAAGATAGTACATACTTGACAATTTTTAGAGGACTAGGACAAAGGGGAGAATCATTTTATACACCATTTGTCTCCGTTTAAAAATTTGATCACGTTGGATTGTGTATTTTGTTTAAACTGGGTGGGGTCACGAACAGTGAGCGGGATGAGGTAAACTCAAAATATCACATAATAGTTTCAGTCCTGTCTACAGGGGGAAAGCATACCAAGCGGCCTCTAACAGAAACCAGACGGGCCTCCTCTCAACTGAGTTGGCTTTCATCACACACTAACGCAATTTTGGCGACAGAGTAAAGTTTGGACCGCTGCTGTGGAAACCCTTGTAAACCATGAGACTTTAGAAGAGCGAGACAGAGGCTGGGGAGCCACAAATGCCTCAGCCGTGATTTCTTTAACACCAGACAAGGGAAGGTTTTATGCTTCTTCTCTCCGTATGAAACTGCGTGGAAGCAGCAGAGCAATACAGTATTACAGGACCAATTTCTGAACTTCTAACAGCCTGCTTTACTTTAAAGCTGCAAAACCGTATGGTCGAACTACATGTTGGAAAATATGCTTTCACAAAACGTACAAATTACCATTTCTGACAGCAAACCTATTTACTTTTACAATAAGCAAAGAATACATTTGTGGGTCAAAATTAAATATATAAAATTCGCAATTAAACTATCCAGAGATGGTGTATAAAAAGTAGGGGAGGAGGTCTGCAGGCTTCAGATATGTTGAGATTTTATTTATAAGCACTTCCAGCTTATACAACATCTTTGCTGAGTGCAGTGTGTTTACTCTCCTACTTTAGTCCGACAGTTTGAGCACAGCTTAAAAGCTACAAAATACCAAAAAAACTGACCGTATATACAAAATGTGATTAGACTAAAAACCTCGAGAAAAGACGAAAAGAAAGCATTTCATATTTTTTCACGTTAACTTAAAATTGCCTGGGTTGACAAAAAATTTTTAATAATGTAAAACCCTTGACAGCTTGATTACTTATGGTCGCAACCAGATTTGTCTTAGTCAGTTTGACATCAGTTTAAATTCTACGTTGAAGACCCGAATGAAAAGTTACTAGTTTTCAGCCAATACAGTTTGGAGACAGCAGCACAGCTGCTTTAAGAGTAAAGTAGACTTTCACAGAGTCATGGTTCTTTTCTGTACCATCTACCACTAAGGGGGCTCGGAGGCGGCAAAAAGGTGGAGCATGGATAAAAGGAAAACAAGTCTCATTACTGACTCTCCCTAAAATTAAAATACCAGCACACCCACCACTCCCAACTGAGTAAAATAAATAATGGGTACTTTTACTCAATAAAAAAACACATCTAATAGTGTTTGTTTTTATGGCGTATATGTGATTCTGGGAGTTAATCTAACTTGAACTTGAAAAATATAAAAAGTACGTTTCCAAAGGATTCATTTTGTTTTCAATTAATCTCTGCACGCCCCAACATGAAACTAAAATTTCTGCAGATACAAAGCCCAACGATTTTACTACAGGCGTTAATATTGTGCCATTATAAGTCAACAAAATAAAGGCTCGTTACGATCTACACTTTTAATTTGAGAAGAAGTGTTACACATGTGCCCCGGTGCAGTTTCCTGCGGGGGATTAGGGAGGAAACACTTCACTCCACGGCTCGATTGTCTTGTTTATCACCAATCAGGGAAGCAGAACATCTCTGCAGACCGGTTCAACGACTGCATAGCGGAGAAGCTGCTCATCCAGACACGCAGCCGAAACTCCCGTGTCTGCCCGTGACTCTTGAATGAGGAAATCACTCCTTTATCCATACAGCCCGACACAACGCACCTTTTTAATGTCTATCCCCCACCATCAGTGGCACCGTGTCCAGCCCGACACGACACGCGGGGACAGTGTGCTCGGGGGGCTGTGGCGCTCTCTAGTGTCCCCAGATCGGTTACATAAACCGCGGGTCCGACCTTCCGCTTACACCAGATTATGTTATCGATCCTTATCAACGACATAAACGGCGAGATCAGCCGCGGCTTGTGCCAAGATAAATAACAGCAGCCCGCACGGAGAATAAAGAGAAGGCAGCGCGATCCCGTCGGGACGTCGCCGCTGACACGAGCCGACGCAGGAGCAAAACAAAAAAGATACACACACCACGACGCTGCTGCATCAATGGAAGGAAATAAGACACAGAAACACAGCAACTCTTGTTTATACAAACGAGTTGGTGACATGTGTTGCAATCGAGAAGACGCGAATTTAATGGCGGCCGTTTTAATAAAAAAGTTGCACGGTCGGAGCACCCTCCGTGTACCCCCGTCCTTGCTTCCTCCTCCTCCCTCCCGCAGCAACTCCATTGTTTGGGCAACAAGCAGACACACATTCCTTCGTGCTTGTGAGCTCGGCCGCTGGGCAACAGCTCGCACAAGCCTCGCAGCAAAGAAAAACAAGGGGAAGCGAAAGACGAGCTTTTGTTCCACTTCCCCCCCCCCAAAAAAACATGTCGGACGTGTCCACACTGCCGCGGTCACGTCTTTAGTCGAGTTAACGCCGCTGTCTCTATTTCTTTTCTCGGGTTTTTCCCTTAATAGTTTAACGGAACGCAGCTAGCTTGAAATGTGGCTAACCATAGCTAGATCGCGGTTGAACATGTGGACCCCCCCCCCCCCCCCCTCCGGGTTAAATGTTTGGCTGAACTTTATTTGACGTAGCGCGTATTTAAAACTTCTTGTCTCGGTTTGTTTAAAGTTAAGTGTTTGAAAAGTACGAGCGAGAAAGTTTTCGTAGCCTCAAAGTCAGAGAGAGTGCGGGGGCAAAACTCCGGAGAAGCCCGGCCGACGCTAGCAGCACGGCTCTCGGACCCACGTCTCCCCGAGCTCCGGAGTGAAATGAACTCACACGCCTGGAGGTCTCGGTTGTTTTTTGGGATACAACGTGGAGCTCGGGGGAAGTTGTGAGCGCTGCCATGCCTGCCACGGTCAGCGGTATGCGGGGGGACCCTGCTTTAGTGTGGGTCCGGCTCGCGCTATGCGGCGAGGCAGCACCGTGGTCACCCTCCCCTTCCCCCCCGGGGCTCCGCTGCAGCCCGGCCCGCTTACCTTCGTCGAGGAGCCGCTCCAGGTGCGTGAAGATGCCGCAGAGATTTGGCAAACTCGTCATGAGCTTCTTCTCGTTCAGCAACTGCATCAAATAGTCGGGACTCGGCCTCGGTCGCTCCTTCACTTCGACCTCTCCGACCATCATCTTTGCGGCGAGAGAGAGAAACAAACCACCGCGGAAAAGACGGAATCCTCGTTCAGGGGGAAAACGGGGGTGACAAACGGGGGGGTGGGGGGGGAGAAAAAAGAAAAGAATAAAAAAAACCTGCGGCTCCAAAATCCCTCGCTTCCCTCCTCCTGGCGAGCAGAACACTGTGCGGAACCCCCCTCAATCAGCCGGGCTTGGTTTGCTCTTGCTGGAGTGGAGCAGGGGGCAACAACTCGCCGTTATCTCGCTGCCTCACACTCGCGCGCCGCACTCTCTCCGCTGTGTGCGCTTCGGGGACGTTCGATTCCTATACTGTGGCGCGCGACGCTGCTCCACCGCAAAGGCTCCGTACTCGCCGCGCTCCCATTGGCCAGCTCGGCTTCGGCTCAACGGTGTCGGGCTGCGCCAATGGGCGCCCGGGTTTCCGCGAGAGGGGCGGGGCCGGGAGCTGAGTGGCGGACGGACGGACGGGGGTTTGAGCCAATGGCGTGCGGTGCGCAGGAATGCACGATGTGAAGTGTTGTCAGCGGCGAACATATACTCCGAATATGATCCAGAGTTTTTGTTCTTTGAGAGTTTCACTGCTCTCGTGACTTTTAACCGCGTTTCAGTGAGTCCAACTTAAAGGGATGGTTCACCCAAATAATAAAATCATTTCACTTATTATCTACTCACCATTGACAGGGGGGGGCTTTGAAGTTTCAGGGGTAAACAGTGTTGCAGCCCAATCTAATCCAACTTAAGTAACTGGTGACCGATTCTTCAAATGTAAATAGAAACACGGTGTAAATGAAGCAGTTTGAAGAGGAATTTAAATGTCATGGCTTCTGGACACTTGGATGAGGAGCAGTGTGGAGGCATGTGATGAGCAAAACGTTTTCAGTGAACTATCCCTTTCAAAACGAGGTTGTAGTTATATTATTGATGTATTTTTTTATTTGATATTTATTACACAGCAAATGATTCATATTAAATGAATCACCATAGATAACTGGTGTAAAAGTGAGGTTGCAATGGTTCTCGAACTTTACTCAAACAAGACCACAAACCCCAATTTGACAAGATTTGTGGGTCTGTGTTATGTCAGGAAGTGTATCAAATTCGGGACTAACATATTCATACACTCTCCTAGTGTGTTACTTATGGATGAAATTATGGAAACCCTCAAGGGACTCAAGTTATCCTGCTGTAGAAGGAAGACAGTGTCCCGTGTTTTCAAAGAGTCATGGATTTGGAGATTTCTCAGCCGTGAAGTCGCTCGCTTCTCTTGTTATGCAAAAAAACGGCGTTAACATTTTCTTAAAGGACGTGACTCACAGACTATTACAGTGACTATCACAGCATTTGTCCCCATTTGTCACTTGGACTTTACGAGGTGTGGTTTATTTCTCTGTGCTACAGTGACATGTGTGGGTCTACTTTAAAGTCAGCGATCTAAGACCAGCTCACAAATCAGACTGATCCCAGATTTAAAGTGTATGGCTTCACCTGAAGGGGCTGAAATATGAAAAAAGGAGATCAACCTGTGCAGTCCATACCCCTCAAAATGCCTATTGTTACTCAAGGGTTGTACAGCTTGTTATCTGTCGAGGGACCGATTGATCAACGCTCTGGTGATCGATAGAGCCTTTTCATTGTCCTGTCCTTGGGAGGACCTTTCTACATATCCTCAGAAGATTAACATCCCTGATCAATGGAACACACACAAACCAGCTTCCTCCTGTTTCCTGCTTAGTGTGAAAAATAAACCACAACTGATCCATTTTGATTTTAACAGCTGTTGGCTGAGAGGGGCCCCGGCTAAATCTGAGTGCTGACCTTGGCCCCTCAATCAGTTTGTCCGCTTACTGCTCGCCCACTCGTGTCTTTGTAAAAACAGGTCCCCTCGCAGGCGCATGAATACTCAAACAGCTGCACTGTGACCTTCTGGCCCCACTTGGTCGCCATTGTGTTGGTATGGAGGTTAGGAAATTAAGTCCCAGCTCGCAAAAATTAGTGCCACACGTCCGCTATATTGATTGTCCAACTCCATCTCCTGATGACTTTTAGTGAGACTGAAATAGTGTCACAGTATCATTAACTCCAGACACACATTTACCACACCTTAACAGCCTCCACACAAACCGTAAAGCTGCTCACACTCACGACAAAGATCACATGCATCCCCACAGTTACATGTGAGATCAGGCCTCCAGACACAGATAGCAGTATATATGTGCAGCAGGCGACAGTAGCCTCCACATCAAAGCACGAGGACCGATACAGTTGCCTTAACAACAGCGCAACACATTTAGTGGGTCCTGCTTCTCTGCCCTTCGGCCAGTGTCTACATATAGCTGCACCATGTTATTACTGTAAGGTCTGAGGAGGGTTATTATGGTCCTCACTGGAGCTGGCTGGCAAAACCACAACAACAAAGACATCATGTTTATAGCCAAGTTGGAATCAGTTTACTTCTTTAACATGTTTAAAAAGTGACGATTCAGAGGAGATTTAGCGAAGTTGCTATTTCCTAATCTTTTATGTCGATGTCAAAATGAAAAAGGTTTTCTTTAGTGGGATTTACCAGACGTTGTCGTCCGAGCCGTCTGGTATTTACCTTTGGATTTGTCATAATTACGACCAGTGATCACAGGAACACACAGATAATAGGGGTTTTGCATAATGGCTTGTCATTTGCCCCACCACCAGTTACACGGGGCATGTAATATTAGTCCTGCCGTCCACCCAGTCTGCAGTATCAGCACTATCTTTGAGCCAGAATGATAAAACATCCCTTGAAGTCAAACACTGATAAGTGATGTCGGTGGATAAGAGTAAGTAGATAGGCAGAAGGAATGAGAAACCCCATTTTTCATGTGACGTGGAGATAGCTAAATTGTTCACGGTGTTGACTTTATGTTTCTTTTTTCTCTCTCACCCCCCCCCCCCCCCTTATTCTTTGAATATAAGTGATGGAAAAAGTCACAGTCTTCTGGCTTCAAAAAGAATCTGGCATTTATTCTGAGCTTTGAAAATGGGTTTAGTTCTTATCTCAAACAGCGGTGATGGTAATTTGCACCTTGCCTAGCGCTCGCTTTTTCTGAGTTGGGTCACATACTGCTTCGGTGTGTGTGTGTGTTGATATGTGTGTGTAAAACAGGAACACAGAGTTAGAGTCACAGCAATAGACAGGCAGAACTAAATGTGTGTATGTGTGTGTGTGTGTTTGTGTGTGTGTGTGTGTGTGTGTGTGTGTGTGTGTGTGTGTGTGTGTGTGTGTGTGTGTGTGTGTGTGTGTGTGTGTGTGTGTGTCTTCTGACAGCCCCAGAGTAAACAGAAACGATATTAATCCCCCCGTTTGCTCCCCCTGCCCTTGTGTTTTCGTCATTTTTAATAACACGGTTTCTATTCAACAATTAATCCAATTAACAAGGATCCAGATAATTAATGAACATGCGTTTAGCCCCTTTTGAAGAGAGGCTGTTAGCGCACTCTCAATGAGCTTGGAGAGCGCCCTGGGTTTACAAGTGAAAGTACGCTGATGGAGACAATGGGGCCCTCGGCAGGGGCCCGGTAGCCGGCTGCAGCCTGTCTCTGGGGCCACGTCCGCAGGGCGGCGAGTCGAAACGGGTGGGCTCTGGCAAAGCGAGGCTGTCTGTGATAACGGCTGCTGCTCGGGGGGGAGGCAGACAGAGGCCCACGGGCTCCGATAACACACAAACATACAAACAAGAACAACGTCTTTCCTTTCTTCTCTTGACTTACTTGTTTGGGGACTGTGGGGGAAACAGTGTTGTCAGAATCTGGGTCATTTACATTTTGAGGAAGGTGGGAACAGAAATAAGTTTCCTTCCAGCAACCACAGCAAACAGAGCATACACAAAGGCACACATAATGCAGCTATTATTCAGTTAAACTCGTTCCTTGCACTGTTGCACACACACTTGTTTGTGTGAGTTTGAATGGAATAGTGTGTGTGCATTTGTTATTGTCAGTCAGAGAACATTTGTCATTCGTCTTAAAATACAGTGAAATAAGAATTGCAGGAGAATGCTTGTGTAAGTAAATGTGATGGTGGAACATTGTAGGAGGATTCTCAGTTTGCTTAATGGTGCTGTAGACTAAAACTTTTAGAATGAACCTCTTTGAGAGCACTTGTGCTTTAAATGTCAGCCTAGCTACTGTCTAGTGACGTCCATTTTGCCATTTCACTGGATTCTGTTAAATGTTTTCTCTGTCAGATGACGTCAATATGAGACAATTCAGTGAGTGATCAACATCCCAGTGCAGCAGCGCAGGAGCAGCTCACGTAGTTCACAGGGTTTTATGAATCAAGATCATGACACAATTTGAAATCACTTGTCTGAAAACACAAAAAAGAGCTAAATTGTAAGACTGCGTTCATGTTAAGATTTTCTCTGGTTGTACTCCAACTGTGAACTTGCACTCCAATATTTTGTTGCTTGGACATATTCCCTGCGCTCCACCTTTAGCTCTTCTCCTCCCCCTCTGAACTCGGAAGCTAGCATTCTATTGGTTTGGGAATATGTTTTGGGGATAACTTGTTGCACTTAAACACCCAAGCGCAGAAGAAAGAAAATCCAAGAGCAGAGGAGAAGACCGAGTACAGAAGCAGAGTGAGAACGAGGAGAAGAGACCAGGCAACAAAATATCTGGGTTCAAGAGCCCAATTTGAGCACACGCGGAAAATAAATCCAGGCACAAGCACGGGCTGTAAACTGAAAGACCAGCCTTTTTATAGTGTACATTATTGTACACTCATTTTGGCCAAACTGCTTCTCCAGGACTAAAACCATTCCTTTTGGTTGCATAGCTCATATCCAATGAGGGGCCAGTCTGGTGTGGGGGGCTGGTTCTGGAGACCTCGATCCATCATGTTGTATTTGACACCTACCTGCTGACTGGGTCACAGGGGGGGGGGGGGCCTGAAGGAAAGGGAAAAGACGCGTTCTTTAAATTGAGCTCGGATCTCACTTGAGCTCAACCACAGGTCTTTGGGCCTCATGTGGGGACAGGAAATATTCACACACATGTTACCCATGACCAATTCGATTTACACACGGGGAAGTGTGTACACTATTCACACACTACAGGTTATACTATGAGGAAGAAGTCTGAGCTGGTGGAGTGCGTTAGAGTGAATTGCAATTCAAGCTGGAACTGCAGCATTCCAGCTCCGAATAACACATTCTACTGTCACCGCCGCGGCTATTCACCATTCTCCATTTTGTTAAAGGTCACCTTGAGTTGCCGTCTAGATGCTCCAGTGGTTTGGCAATCGGGTGATGGAAATGCCTGTTGGCCGGCCAGTTGTCACCCAGAGGGGAGGGGAGGGGTGGGAGAGGGGATGATTAGGGGGGTGGGGCAGGGCAGCTGGAGCCACTTGTGATAGAAGGCTGTGACAGGTTTGGGGGGGGGGGGGACTTCAACCTCAAAGTTCCCACCTCGAACCTGTTGATCGTCAATCAGCAGGGGGGGGGGGGAGGGGGGAAGCGACGCCACCGAAGGACACGTTACAGTTTTTACAGTGAAGGATAAACAAGCTTCACCCACTCCTCCGTCCTCCTGCTGTCCCCTGGGAAAACACACTGGTGTCGATGCGGCTTAAAGCGGTTCAGCCGATACCACATCTGTCCCCGCCAATTGTGAGCAGCGTGGATCCATTCCTGCTCCCTCTGTATTTATTTTGTCGCTCGTCGGCCTGTTTGTGCGCGGCTGCCAGGCCGTAGCGGGGACAGAGATGAGTGTTTGTCAGCGATAAGACCTGTAAGAGGAAGAGGAGGAGGATGAGGAGGAAGAAGACGAGAAAGTGGCCAGACAGAGAGTGACGGACAGAGGGAGATGAGCCCCACTGATCACATCTGCCCGGAAAAGTATTGCTCCTGTGGCCTGGTCGAGCAGAGACTCAGGCTGTGAGATTTCAGACATTATTAATATTTAAAAAGGAGCTTTACAGGGGAGTGCACGAGGAAAACTGAATATGAGCTCTTCTTTCAAAGTGTTTACATGACGCCTCCCCTCATGAATTAAGCCTGTGAATTGGACACCTTAGGTATGGAGAGGAAGAAAGATTCATCTCCATTGTGCTGTCCAGTCTCACACATGCTCATTAGCTCGCCGGATGAGCGTGGAGTCCGCCATGCAGACAGGAACAAGAGGGATCCCCCCCCCCTCTCATTGCCGGCCCTAACAATCTGCCCTATGAGGCTGTAGCATTGGAATATGACAGAGAGCATAGCAGAGGAATTCAAAGACAAATAAAGACGTCCTGAGCGCTTAACAAACTCGGTGCAGTGGGACGCACAACCCAACTCTGATCAGTTGGATTTCTGACACAAAGTGCGCGGCCTCCACATTCGGCTGGTTTGTTCAGATAAGGCAGCGCGGTGATGTCGTTAAGTGGCAGTTGTCGCCTCGATTCTCTTCTGTTTTTCACTTGTGAGGGAAAATACAGATAAACAAGGGGTGCAGTCTGTGGCCCCCTCCTCATCCTCCTCCTCCTCTCCGCTCTGGTCTCTTATTCCCTCTCTCTGCAGCTGACTGCTCCTAAATCTGGGCTCTGGTCGGAGCTAGACAGCTCTCTCTACCAGGTGACACAACATTCCACTTCCCTCCATCCATCCATCTCGACGCGGCCCACACACTCTCTCCTTCCCTTCATCTCTCTCTGAGCCGATTTCATCTCGGACCGGCCGTCTGTCTCTGAGCTCGGGCAAAACCCATCTGCCTGTTTGCCTCTTTATTCAGCATCTTCTCTCTCTCTCTCTCTCTCTCTCTCTCCTCTCTCTCTCCCTTCTCTCTCTCTCTCTCTCTCTCTCTCTCTCTCTCTCTCTCTCTCTCTCTCTCTCTCTCTCTCTCTCTCTCTACACACATGCATTTCAAGCTGCCTTTCCTCTTCCATAATTGTCTTTTTCTTCCTTCCTCAGTCTCAGCCATTCCTCTACTTTTCTCAATCTCCTTTTTTCCCCTCTGTCAACAGAACGCTATCGGCGTGCTTGTGTCGCTTTTGTTGCACAGCTCACCGCAATACAAAAGCCTTTGTTGGCCTGCCACCACTGTGATGTGGTGAGACGGAGATGCACAAGGACAAACTTGAGCTCCGTGGATCCAGCTTTCAGAAAGTCACTGTTCACTCTGAGATAACGGCTCAACCTGAAGGCTGGAGGAGCTGGGGGGGTGGGAGCCAGACACACGTGTGAACCCTGGTCCGCTCGGCCGCCTGTGCCGCTCCGCGTGGCGGTACGAACTCGGTATAAATTGTCACACGTCCTTGCAATGCTTGGCGTTTCCATCAGGGAAACGGGCCTGCATGTGCTTCTCAGAAGGAGTTATTGCTGGTAGGGGGCAGTGGCAGCTGTTGTGAGGGTTTGATCTAATAACCCCGGAGCTGAGCGAGTGCCCACGAGCCGCACATCGCCGAGGGTTGACCCCCGGAGTCCAGTTGCAATGGAGAGTGCGGTTGAGGCAAGGTTGTGGATTAGAGAACCCTATTTCATATTTGTAAGGACCTAGGCAGGTGGGCAGGAATGCTTCATGCTCTGTGCTTTAACTATGGGGTCATAATGTCAAAAAAGCCAAATCCAGCAGCGAGTGTTAGAAAACAAACAAATTTAAATATACACCCAGGAGCAGTGAGTCGTACCAGAAGTCGTATCTTGAAGTTGTTATTTTTTTTTTACGTTGAATTTGGTGCTTGATTTGTTTCAAGCTTTAAGCCAGAATTCCCTTAATCTCTTCAGTGCGTTCGTGGGCTGAAGAAAATTAACAAAAAAAAGCATAGAGATTTCAAAATGGCTGAATAACATGTTAGATCAATACCATCGCCCCCGCATGCCATCACGCAGATCTTCCACAATAGACAGGGAGCACGAAATAAAAAACAAAACTCAAATGCTCTCAACTGAAAATAATAATGCAGCTTTATCCGCGACAGATAGTATCTGCTGTGGGGAAGTAGAGCGTGATGCTAGAACCTGTGTTCTATGACTGGAGGAAATAAACTGAATGGGAAGCAATTTATTTCCCTGTGTACGTTGGCCCCCCCCCCCCCCGCAGCCAGGAAATGATCAATTGCTCATTATGACTAAGGAAAAAGGGGTCACGATACGATGAGGAGGACGGTTTCTTCTCATGGGTTAAATTTGTTTGACGAGACATGGGAGAAATGTAAGTGATGTCATGCTTGGTCGTCCCGGGCCTGTAGGTCTGGACCAGTCAAGCCTCGATGCCTTTGATAGACCAGATAACCTCTTTGGCTGCATCCATTCCTGTTCATTTCACAGTTCACTCCATTACCTGCATGAGCAATTACAGCTTGGTGCTGTTGTTTGGTATCATTTGTGTATGCATGCGTCTGTGTGCTCAGGCCTGTGCGTGTCTACATGTGTGTGTTTGCCTGTGTGTGTGTGTGTGTGTGTCTGTGTGTGTGAGCGGCTCTTGATTTGAGACCATATAAGCAAATGTTGCTTTGCAGACTGCCACGTCTCTTAATGAGCTTCTGCGGTTTCCTGAAGAAGTCGAAACAGACGCCGCTTAACGCTTAATGGTCATTAGCTCCCGTGATGTGACCTAATTGAGCCAAAGCAAAGCAATCCGATCGCTGGGCCCTCGTAAGTGTGAAGAAGTGAACTGTCGATAGTTTCTGCTCATGACGGGTTGTATGGCACTGGGTGCTAGCTTGAAGCAAAAAGGTATGAGTCAATTTTCTTATAAGCTCTGATCTTAAAAAGCACATTTGAACCAGTCTACTCTGCCTGTAAAGAACTCCACCGAATATTTGCCTGGAATGATCTGAAGCGGCTGTTTGTGAGAACGCTCAGTTGCTGAGGACATTCTCCGGAGTTTTCTCCTTCCAGCTCCCGAGTAAGAACGAAGCATAGATAATGTCAGAGGGAACAAATCCAGCTGGAGATTATCCGGAGATTTCACCCCGTGAGCGCAGTGGATGCAAACCTGAAAGAACCCGAAAGAGAAAACAAATATTTCAGGATGAAAAAGACATCAAACACGTAGAAGACACCAAAAAAACAAAGATGTCAACCTGGAAAGGCAACGAGATGTGAGAGCTTTTGGTGATAACAGCCGACGACGGTGTTGACTTGTTCTAGGCAATAACTTTTTATTTCCACAGTGGAATGCGTGCTGCACCACTCCTCACCGGAGAATCCCCTGGAGTTCACGTTTGCAAAATGGCTTCTGAAAAACCGACACTGCTCACCACCTCATCCACTTTCTCTCCGGTTGTCCTCTCCATCTGTAAACTCTCCGTCCGCTTCCCGACTGCTGCGCCTGTGGCTCAGTGAGATTGGACAGGTGAGGCCGGGGAGCCGGGCGTCACTGATACAGTTTGACAGAACCGCAGGCTGTGCAGAGTTCGATCTGCTCATCGAGCGAGGACAGAGGTGAAGCTGAGCCCCCGACTCTCCTGCTGCCATATTTGTTTTGTTATGCAGCCGTGGTTATTAAAGGTGGAAATGTGTTCCAGTGTCGAAACGGGGAGCCGCTCACCTACTCCTCCTTTTACTGCACAGACCCCAGCAGCCCGGCGACAAAGAGAGAAAGCTCGGCCGCGCTCAGTGGCGTGGAACACCTATTCAGACACATTCTTTTCAAGATGCCAAGGTTGAAATATGAGCATTATGAACCTGTCTCCTGGTTAAGAACAGATTCCTCCACAGGCCTGTAAAGTTGCTTTTACCGGAGACATGACTTACAATAAGAGACGGCACTGGTGTCCTTGTGAGTGTCAGAAATCAATTACGCTATGTTTCCCCTGTGGGTTGCAGGATTGGATGAGTGTGTGTGTGTGTGTGTGTGTGTGTGTGTGTGTGTGTGTGTGTGTGTGTGTGAGGGGGGGTTCTCAGGGGGGGAGAGTGGGCGGTGAAGCTGCTCAAACTTCCTTTGTGTCTTGGAAGGAAGTTTCAAGTTTCCACCGTGGCGTTTTTGCAGCAGACGGGATGAAGGGGGGGGGGGGGGGGCACCTTCCATTTGCACAGTGCGAACAACACAAGAGTTGGTTAAAGATGCCGAGCGAGTTACTGGCTGCTCCGGAACGGCCTGTTCAACAGGCCGTTATGAAGGGACACGGGGAAGAAAGACCTGCAGGCGCTGAAATCCTCCCTCTGTTCCACCACTTAAAGCTGCGATTAGCAACTTTTCAATAAAAAGCTCTGTGGTGCGGTGACAAGGACTTGGTTTATCACGAAGGAGCGTAACGTATTTAATATTCATATTTCAATATATATGATATGTGATAGGATGTCAGTGACCCTGTCTTGAGCAGCACTCACACCCTGCGGACTCGATTGGAGGCTGTGAATCAACAGGAAAGATGCTAAGCTGAGCTGGGGCCACAACCGCTGCTCACTGCAAACAGCAAACTGGTAACAGTCAGATCCAGGCTACACACGTATGACTGTCCCTACCTGAAAACGCAGATCACATGACCACCCACTTGAATAACAGCTTGTTCCCTAAGCATGTAAGCAGTTGTTAGGAAAGACAGTAGCGGGTCAGTAACGATTGTAATTGATTATCCACGTTGTGTTCTACACTGGTAGCTGAGGGGTCATGTGATAAGAGCCTGAGGGAATCAGTGAAGGACCCAATCAGCAAGCGGGGGTGTGACGTCATCGTTTCAAGACAAGACGCCGATTCTGGGTTTTCAAACTAAAATCAATGAAGCGATAAAAAACACACAACAACAACTGGATGAAGTTATTCAACATGCTGATTTATTTCAATGAGGGAAACATCTTTTTCACAATCAGACTTTTTATAACTGACATCTGACCTGAGGGATCTGATCCATTTTTATAATAATAATAATAATAACTTTATTTGTGTAGCACTTATCTCAACAAGGTTACAAAGTGCTTCCCACCAGAATAAACCCATGGCAAAACGAAGGTATGAAACCAGTGTATGAAACTGGGTGGATGTTCACTTTAGGTCTGAACGGTGCCAAAGAGTCTGTTTAACGTGGCAGTGACACGCCCCCCCCCCCCCCCCCCCCCCGGCCTTCAGCTGACCATACACGACTCGTAGGTGGGCACCATGTACTTGATGTTGATGAAGGCGTCCTCTCCTCCGTAGCGCTCGAACACCTCCAGGGTCTCCTGGATCAGGTCCCCGATGTTCTCTCTCTTCTGCTGGCTGTAGTCGATACCGTCCCCGGAGTTGACTGTTGGGACACGGAAACAGAGAGAGGGGGGGGGGGGGGGGGATGAGAAAATAATAAAGGATATATTTTTTTTATCTCAGTCTAGGTCATCGCTGATAGTGAGGTTGATGTCGGGGCTCACAAAGCACCACCTGTGGCCACGCCGCATTGCTCCGCTGCAGAGAGCGAGCGGGCGAGTGCCGTCCTTCCGTGTGACTTCAGACCCAATGGACGGATTTGATTGAATTTACTCCTCTTATGCTCAGTTGGGACCGAACAGCAGAAGAGTTTTTTAGCTGTTCAGCTCCAGGTTTAATGAGGCAGCCTGCAGAGAGGAGAGCAGCGTAAAGGACGGACGAGTTAGTGACGGCTCCGCTGTTGCACAACTCTGCATTGGTGCGCACGAGGCATGAGCAGTGACCTGGAGGCACGCTCCACAGGTAGCAATGAATGCATATATACAGTGCCTTGCATAAGTATTCACCCCCTTTGGACTTTTCTACATTTTGTCATGGTATAACCACAGATTAAAATGTATTTCATCGTGAGTTTATGTAATGGACCAACACAAAATAGTGCATCATTTGGAAGTGGGGGGAAATATTACATGGATTTCACAATTATTTACAAATAAAAATCTGAAAAGTGTTGAGTGCATATGTATTCACCCCCTTTACTGTGAAACCCCTAACAAAGATCTGGTGCGACCAATTGCATTCACAAGTCACATTTGCAAGTCACATATTTAGTAAATAGGGTCCACCTGTCTGCAATTTAATCTCAGTATAAATACACCTGTTCTGTGACGGACTCGGAGTTTGTTGGAGATCATTACTGAACAAACAGCATCATGAAGACCAAGGAGCTCACCAAACAGGTCAGGGATAAAGTTGTGGAGAAATATGAAGCAGGGTTAGGTTATACAAAAATATCCAGAGCTTTGAACATCTCTCTGAGCACCATAAAATCCATCATAAGAAAATGGAAAGAATATGGCACAACCGCAAAGCTACCAAGAGGAGGCCGTCCACCCAAACTGAAGAGTCGGACAAGGAGAAAATTAATCAGAGAAACAACCGGGAGGCCCATGGTTACTCTGGAGGAGTTGCAGAGATCCACAGCTGAGGTGGGAGAATCTGTCCACAGGACAACTATTAGTCGTCTACTCCACAAATCTGGCCTTTATGGAAGAGTGGCAAGAAGAAAGCCATTGTTGAAAGGGATCCATAAAAAATCCCGTTTGGAGTTTGCCAGAAGCCATGTGGGAGACACAGCAAACATGTGGAAGAAGGTGCTCTGGTCAGATGAGACCAAAATTGATGTTTTTGGCCTCAATGCAAAACGCTATGTGTGGCGAAAACCCAACACTGCCCATCACCCTGAGCACACCATCCCAACAGTGAAACATGGTGGTGGTAGCATCATGCTGTGGGGATGCTTCTCTTCAGCAGGTACAGGGAATCTGGTCAGAATAGAGGGAAAGATGGATGGAGCCAAATACAGGGAAATCCTTGAAGAAAATCTGATGCAGTCTGCAAAAGACTTGAGACTGGGGCGGAGGTTCATCTTCCAGCAGGACAATGACCCTAAACATACAGCCAGAGCTACAAAGGAATGGTTTGGATTAAAGAATGTTAATGTCTTAAAATGGCCCAGTCAAAGCCCAGACCTCAATCCAATAGAGAATCTATGGCAAGACTTGAAGATTGCGGTTCACAGACGGTCTCCATCCAATCTGACTGAGCTTCATCTTTTTTGCCAAGAAGAATGGACAAACCTTTCCATCTCTAGATGTGCAAAGCTGGTAGAGACATACCCCAAAAGACTTGCAGCTGTAATTGCAGCGAAAGGGGGTTCTACCAAGTATTGACACAGGGGGGTGAATACTTATGCACCCAACAGATGTCAACTTTTTTGTTCTCATTATTGTTTGTGTCACAATAACATTTATTTTGCACCTCCAAAGTACTATGCATGTTTTGTTGATCAAACGGGAAAAAGTTTATTTAAGTCTATTTGAATTCCAGTTAGTAACAGTACATAATGGGAAAAAGTCCAAGGGGGGTGAATACTTATGCAAGGCACTGTATGTGTGTGTGTGTGTGTGTGTGTGAATTTGCACTATAGAATCAAAATCTAAGACAACAAAGATTTCCAGTTTCTGTGGCTTTTGCAGTTGACGTGATCGTACGTGTAACACACCTGTGACAGGTCGCAATAAAGAAGGAAAGCTGCAGAACCGCCCCTTCCCTCCCTGGAGCACACAGACCAACACAGACATACCTACACACACACACGCACACACAGACCAACACAGACATACCTACACACACTCACACACAGAGCAACACATGCAGACATCGAGGTAAAACCCACAAAATTGCACAACACAGCTCTAGCGTGCTGGGGGAACTTGTTATCGAAAAAACATTCCTGAGGTGTCCAGCCTCTACTCTGCTACGTTCCTCCCCCGTTTCACCAGCAGGCACACACACACACAATCACACGCACACACACACACACACATACACGCACACCAATACATACAGGCACACATACGCACACAGATCGTGACTTAATCAGCACACAGCAAACTGCCAATTTCATGCCACTGCACTGGGGCCTCAAAACACTTTTCAGAGAGAGGTAACTATGGAGAGGGATACACACACACACACAAACACACACAGACACACAAAAACCACAATAAAAAGTAAAACGGTAAAACTAAAATATCCTGAGGGGTTCTGGCTTCACAATAAAACAAAGAAGACAGTAATTATCTGATTTAAATGAGCAAACGAGGGATGATAAGAGAGGAGAGGAGAGGAGAGGAGAGAGGAGAGAGTGTTACCTGCAATGGGAGAAGTGCAGTAGCAGTACTTTCAGGGGGTCCCACACTGAAGACCCCCTCTCTTTTCTCTCCCTGCCTTTGCATCCATCCATGGCCTCCTCATTAAAACACAAAGACAGCCAGTCCCATAAAGTGGGCTGTTGAGCAGTAACACGTCTATGATCTCAGTCTGCCGCGCTCGCTTTCTCCTCAGGATTCACTCTCCTGTTTTGCATATGAGCGAGAGGGGGGGGGGGATTCTCCAGCCGCGCTTTGACCGCTGCTTAGCCTGGAAGCGCTGCAACTTTTAATAGCCCTGGCTTTATATAGCAGCTATTTACCGTTTTCCTCTCAGAGAAACAACAACAATAACTGCACACGCAGAGGACTGCAGCTTTTAAGGAAAAATAAGCTCTTGCTCATATATCTAAACTTGGGCTGTGTTTTATTCTTGGCGGCCCACAACACAGGAATCTGCACCCTACTAGTTAGCAAAATCTTAAGTAGCATCTAAAAATGCATCCGTCTGTGCACGAAAGAAAAAAAAAGCAGCCGGAGAGGAATGAGAACAATGGTATGCTGTGATTTGAGGGAGCTGGAGGAATGGGGGAAAGAACAAGAATAAGGTGACAGGAGTCCGCTGGGTCACTGTTACAATCTGTTTCTGCTTTTGCGTGTTTGTGCGTGTGTGTGCGTGTCTGTGTGTGTGTGTGCATGTGTGTGTGTGTGTGTGTGCATCTCGGGTGTGGGTTAAAATGCCGAGCCCATGGAGAGCCACCCCCTGTTCGTGGAAATGAGCAGCCAAAGCCAGCCCAGAGGGGGCGCTTGGCCTTCAGACGGCCCGCACGGGGAGCCAGGGAAGAGGTGCGGCTCGGGAACCAAGAAAGCTCAGACCCGTTTACCAGGGGCCCAGAGGGGGGAGGTCCTGCTGTTGCTCTACCAGCCCTCTACAAAAGTGCCTTTCTATTGATGAGCTGCTGGGAGGACAGTAGCATCCAACAGGAAGAGGCCAGAGGAATTTGAAACGATTCTCAATATTTAAACAGCAGCAGTGGGAGAAGTGTGTTTAGGAGGGGTGGAGGGAAAGGAAAGCAGGGGGAGAGGGGGGGGTTAAAAGCTGCCTCTGCAAATGTCCTTCAGCAAAATAACTTCTCTTTCTCGCTTCTTCTCTCCCCCTCCCTCGCTTTCTTTTCTTCTACTCCCGGCATTCAGCAATATCCGAAACCCCGGGCCGAAACAAAGAAAGAGAGAGAGGGCGGAGGAAAAAAAAAAAAATCTTTAAAAACAATCATAATAAAAATTCCCGCTTTGTGAACAGAGGGAAAAGGGCCCTGGCAGGAGCTGGCTGTGTGGAGGAAGAGGAAGAGGTCGATAAAGATTGAGACAGAGGGGATGAAGGGGAGGGTCCGCCGCACAGGGACATTTGCAACAGACAGGGTGGAGCCATGTGTCCTCGCTGTAGTCTCATGGGCCCCTGTGTGGAAATGTAGAAATTCACGTTGCAGTGACACAGCCCTCATCAACCGTGATTGGTCAACTAATAGCATGTTTCATCCTTATCTCCACGCTCGGACCAGCACAGGAAACACACCCTTCTACCTCCCTAAATACCTAACCTGAACACCCAGCTACAGAGTGCGTCTGTCAGGCAACATGGGCTGAACCTCTCTCAGGCTCGGCTGGGATTTCTGGCAGCCCACACCCGGCCCACACAACAACAGCTGCAGCCGTCCTCCTCCTCCTCCTCCTCCTCCTCCTTCTCCTTCTCCTCCACCCTGCTCTTTCTCCATCCCTCATTCCCCACGGTCCTAAACAACCTGTCTTCCCACATCAAGCTCAAGACAAACAGTCACAGATGCGGGCAGGACACGGCGTTTCCTCCAAACTAGTTCCACTTATTTATAGAGAGACACTATATTTGAGGGGTTTATTCACAAACTGGGTCAGATGATTATCAGTCCTTCTCGAATGGTAACAAAGCAGCACTGTTATACCCCTTCTTAGGACTTGTGACTTATGCATCATGTGTATGTTATATGGTCCTAATCTCCCCTCCTGCCAGGAACTGGCTGACACACACACACCGCAGCAGCTTAAGGAAGTTTAGCTCCAAATTCCAGAGCTGATTTAACAAATTTATGAAACCACCCACCATTGTTTCTACTCTACTTAGCCCTGATTGTGAAAGCAGTCTGGAGAGGGAGAGCCCCCTCTCCGATCTTATATCCACCACATGCAGAAGAGGATCAATGAATGAGGGACCTGTTTCTCTTTCCTTCTTTCTCGTCAAAGGGTTTTGGCCTCGCTCAAAAAGGGGAAATGGAGGAATGCAGGTTATGAAAGCGATGGAACAGCTTGAGTTCCAGGAAGACTTTGTGCAGACATCGACTGTGGCTGCACAGCTGAGGGTGTTACACGAGTGCATGTGTCATTATAACTTACTGATCCACACGCTGACGGATGAGTGGAGACGGGCAGAAAAAATATGATTATATTCTTATTCTTGACGCGGATTCTTGTGGAGTGGTTTGAAATAAAAATTTGATCTATATTAAATACGTTGTTTATACACATACAGTATGTGTATGTGTCAGGACAGGCAGAGGGAGAGGTGGTAGTCGTGGTTGTGTGTTTGTGTGAGACAGAGTGTGTGTAGGTGTGAGGAGGTGGAGGAGACCTCTGGAGGAGACCTGTGCTTAACAGCAGGGCTCTAATTAAAAGGGCCTCACAGTTGGGCGCAGGCAGACCTCTCATAAAGAGACTCGCACTCCGGCAGAGTGCTGGGAGAGACCAGGTGTGTGTGTGGATCTGTGTGTGTGTGTTTGCCTAATGACAGGTCTTTGTGAGGGGAAGGCAGGAAGACAGAATGAAAGAAAGTATCCTAATGGTGTTTGTGTGTGTGCGTGTCTGTTTTGTGTAAAGAAATAATTCCTGCAAAGCCGTTTTCAGACATGATCTACGGGTAAAATCTGGAGAATTGGCCACAGCCGTTTCCCAGAGTTTCCCTTTCACATGCATGCACAACACAGCAGGAGGTTCTCTGCACACACAAGTTCACAACAGTAACAAATCCTTTCCATTATTGAGGCGAGAGGTGGATCCGCAGACAGAGACAGGAAGCGATGTATTAACTCTGCTGCGTAGATCACGTGGTCTTCTCTACAGTGACCCAACACCGACGTCAGCTCTGATCACCACTAACTCTCTTGAGATCTTCGTCGGTGTCTTCCACGTGTGCGACGCCGTTTGTCTTTCTGATGGCGACCGACATTTTTCTGTCTGTCGCGTGTTAGAAAGCGTCATCCACCTCTGCACCCGTCGCAGGGAATCCAGCGAGGGACCCCCTGCTGTGTTGCCACATCCACTTCTCCTGGATTTCTACAGACATTATACAGGCGGATAAAGTCCTTAGAAACTGAGGAGAGTCTCACTCGTACATTTGCGATCACACTTGCACCTCCTCCAGGAGAAAATGCAGAGGAGTGCAGTGCATGTCTGAAAGCAGCTTAAGTGATTTGTGTGTTCTCTGCATACGTGTACACAGACACGTGGAGAGATCACACAATACCAACGCAAGCAAGTAATAGCATGTGACAAGGACAGTCAGGGCTACAAATTAGAAATGGATACGGGGGAGGAGTATTAAAATATATGAAACATATTAAGGTTCTTTATTAATGTAAAAAAAATATGGACACAAGATCAAATAAACAAAATACATAGAAAATATCAATAAGAAATACATTCTAAATGCAATAAGAATCTGTGTCCTATTGTTGTATTTGATCCTTAAGTTTATAGTTCAAGCTTATCATACGTTTCCTGACCAAAATCTGCCATTACCTTCACCATCACTACGTCATAGCCAATGCCGTAACTTTAGCACAGTGTAGGCAACTTGCTTACAATGCTAATTTTGAGACTCATTCTACATCAACACAACCAAGCGCTCCTTTATGGCAGAGCTTTAATCCGGCTTTGTGTGAAGAAATGGCAGCCGAGTGGATCACGTTGGAGTCGCAGCTAGTAAATGTTGAAGAGTTACTTTTACAGAAATGACTGCCGGTCGAGAAGAGAGAGGACGTGGATGGTGATGGCGTGTGTGAAGAAGGGTTTGATGTCTGTTTCACTGAGAGACATGGAGGACACATGCTACCAAGTTGGCCAATCCCAGTTGTGGCAGTTACTGTGATGTGTAGTTACATTTCTGGTGCACATCAGAAAAGAGCGAGGTTTCACACCTATTCCCCCTTAACACCTAATGGATAAGCCAGAGGCTGAGGAACGGCACAGCTTTGGCTCACATACACAATCACACTGACACAAACATACACGCACGCACACCCACAACCTTTGTGTGTAATCAATAACAGCATTTCAGGTCAGAACAGCTACCCACAATAAGAGCTCCAATTTCAGTCCCATCATCACACACACACACACACACACACACACACACACACACACACACACACACAGACACACACACACAATGCAGTAATCCACAGGAGGTTGAGAGCAGAGAAGTAAAACAATAGGCTTATTGCCAGCAGTAGTTTATTAAACTCCCAACCCCTACACCAGCCATCATCCGACTGCTCATGCTTACTGAAGTCTGACCTTTGCTTTAGGTCAGTGATCTCATTTTCCATGTGCTCGTCCAGCCCAGCAGTGCTCAGTCCAAAGGCTCGCCCCAGCCCGGTGCCATTTCAACCCGGGGAAAGTTGGACTTCAGCAAAGCAAGTGAGCCAGGTAACGGAAACGTGTCAAGGTCAGATTGCTCGGCAGACGTAGAACTGGAGGAATGTGTAGACAAGGTTGAAACACAGACGTAACCTACCGAGGATCCTCCCGAGCTGAACGGAAGCTAAAGCTGTTAGATTCCTATCGATCAGGCTCCCACTGGATAACTAGTCTACATCTGTGTGTACGTATACAGGAATTGAATTCCAATTCCACACTTCCGCCAAAATCGTGCTGTGTCTTGGACTAATCTTTCCTCCGAAATTCCCTGTGAGGAGGGATTCAGAGCCGCGCTGAGGCCAGGTGGGAGACACACTCTTCCACACATCACAAACCCTCCTCTTGCTCATTCCTTTTTTTAATTAACCACCTAGACCTCGCCATGACCGAGAGCAATATCAGTTTGCACCATTTAGTCATGGTATTAATGCACAAAGAGAGCTCATCTGAGATGATGGATCAATGCCATTTTCCAAGCTGTTACCATGTCCATTATTGTTTCAATTACCACCACTCAGATGGTGGTTGTCCCAGTCCCATCTCATCCAATTGCAGCTTTATACATGCACTGGATCTGTGGCTCTGATTCACTGTGCTTGTCATAGGTCGAACGGAAAGAGTCACCTCGTGTTATATTCACAGGTGCATCACAGTGACGGCTACTTATTCAATTATTTTCAAATCAAACCGCTCATTTTTCAGTGTGTACAGGTGCATGTGTGTTGTGTTTTGGAGGCGACAAATGATCTCTGCAGCCTGATGCAGCGAGCTTTTCATCTGGGCCACAGAATGCACACAGTGCTTCTCCTCGCAGCTTCTGACTGACAGAGGGCTGTGCATTACCCAGCAGTACCGACAGACCGCCTCCATAATGCAAAAACATTCTCCTTCCTCTGGATTTAACTCTGCAGCGTCTGAAGGTAAAATAAATAAATACAGAGGTTCACCCTGAAATCTTTGCTGCTCTCATGGAGGAAACTTGACCTAAGTGCTACAAAAGTGACTGAATATAAAGATGGCCGACGTGTCTGCACGTCCTCCCACTGTTCAGAAATTAAGCCAAAGTTGCTCAGTAATGAACGCTGCCATCTTGTGCCACTGACGTCTTTTAGAGCAACAGTCCGGTCAGTATTGATCGGGGATAGAGCCACGGTGTCAATACATGTGCTCGACCAATTGCAAGTCAGTCTCAGCTGTCAATCATGGCGTTTCTCCTCAAGTTTACAAGAAGAATTAGCACTTTGACATATATCAGTGTGATAAGAATGACTTCAAATGACAGAATTTATCCTTGAGAAAAATGTATAACGTGAACTATGACTCTTTAGTTTAGTTCGTGTCCCATTTACTAACATGGAGAAGGCAGGGTTTGTGACCTTTACCGTACTCAGCCACCAGGCGGCTATAAATACGCTTTGTCTTCACGTATGGGGATCTCTCTTGTCATCCATCTTTATAAACAGTCGATGAGCTGCAATGGTGCTGGGGACTCCTACGATTAATACATTTTTTGTGTGATTTAAATTAAACTCAACTTCCCAGAATTCTCGTCTCAAAACAGCATCGAGGCGAGAGCCATTTGTGTCATTAAGACATTCAAAACAAAAAAAAGTTGAAAGATATACTGAAGTGAATTAAAGATAATGACTCAAAGCTGTTAACCGTGCAGTCGACCACAGGGGACCTAGCCTTTCCCCACTCCGCCCGTCAGTGTGTCTCCGTGGGCTCGGAGCGGCGTGTCAGTGCTGTCAGGTGTGAGTCAATGTCGTCAGATGCGATCTCATTACGCCAGCTTACCTCAAGGTTAGCAGTGGGCTGCTGGGTAGGCACAAAATCGATCTGCACCAGGGACAGGAGTTAAAGGCCACTGTGCTGTGCAGTGTGCACACCCGGCCACAAACCAGCCACGGCACTCACTGCACTTCCATGTGTGCACCGAGCTCTGAGAGCACCCTATAGAGTGTGAAGCCATCTGCATGTTAATATTTTACTCGCCTCCATATCTGCACAACAATAAAAAAGCTTTCCCTCATTTTTTGCTTCATGCAGATAATGGAAAGCATCTTATCCTCTTCAGGGAATATATTCACTCCCATCACTCAAAAGCCGGCCCCAAAAAAAAAACCTCTAGAAAGATATCACTTCATACATTATCTCTTCCAATTCCAGCCTGACGTAACCTGCAGCCCACAGGTTGCATCAGGCAGAAACACCCCCAAGACCTCTCGTAACGATGCAGGCTCTTGTTATATAAAGCGAACAATGTTTCCTCAGAGCTGACAGCCACCACAGCGACTGTCTTCTAATGTCAAACATGTCTGACAGGATTCCAATAAGCATTGACAAGTTCTTTGGAACCTTCATGCGTGTGTACGTTCTCCTGGAAATGTGTCGCAACTCGGGTCCTGCGTCAGATCTCGGAATATAGAGAGATGTCAAATGAACGGCTGTCGCGAGCAATAAATAAAGAGCAGGGGGATATTTTCATTTCCTTCTGCGGGTGGTTTGCAACTTTCAGTAACATCAGCTAATAGTGATGAAATTAATATTCATAGGAAGCAGCTTGTGTGGCGTACCTTTGCTCTGGTAGCAGGTGTCTGTACGTGGGTGACACCGGCCCTTCCTCTCACTTACACACCTTAATGGCTACACAGAGCATATGTTTAAGTTAAGCACAGAAACTGCCCAGCATCTTTTTTTAAATTTTTTTATATTGTTGTTGTTTCTTTGAGATTTACTTTCCATGAGAAATGGAAGCTTTTGAATATAACATTACAGCACAGCTTGGGCTCAGCGTAGCTTTTCTGTTTCATTAACACCTCTACAGCGCAAGTGTGGGTGCACAGAGAGTATCCTCATACTCACATCATCGTTTAAACACGGCGAGTAAACAGATTAATGGAATAGCGGGTCCTGCAGAGACGTCTTACAGGTGCAACAAAAGAAGGGAAGGGAAATGGAGAGAGTTTGCTAATGGAGGGGGTTTCCTGGTGCTGATTGTGATGAATTAAATCAGATTTGCTCTGTTTTGATCTCTTGAGTGCAAAATGAAAATAAATTGCTTAATCCAAATGAAGCCGTGCCTTTAATTTAATTTGAGATCCAGTAATTCGGGTCTATTACTTAAACTGTGCTTTCTCTGATGTCGACCTTAATTCCGCTATCATGGTGAGTTTATTTACATGACAGCTGCAATTAACAGGGAGTTGAGTGAGAGATGAAGGCTGGGCTGGTGTCAGCACCATGGACGCTCTTAAGTCACCCATTTACGACAAAGACACCCTGACCACCAGCAAATATATCGCAATTACGGCAGGAAGCTTCACTCAATCAAAAATAAAAGCTGACTTCAGTTGTTTCCCTTTGTCCCTTGAAAGCAGTTGGTAGTTGTTGTCATAAGCTCTGGGAAAGTATCACAGTGTTCGGATCCTGGAAGACGGTCACCTGCCCAAGCTGTTTGAAATCAGACTCAATCTCTTTTCATGCTATTGTGGGTTCGGACATGTCTGAACATGTTATACTTGCTGTTTTTTTGTTTGCTGTCGTTTTTTCCATCTTATTCGTTCGTATTTTCCTTTTTTCTGTAAATAAAAAATATCTCTCAGAAAAAAGAGATGACAAATGGTTTGCTGCGTAGCTATTGAGAGAAGGAGATAGGAAAAGGACAAAGAAGAGTTCAGATGTTCCCATTAAGCCGAGGGTGTTACAAAACAAACCGGAGGCAGGCCCAGTCTGGCATCTGACAAACATAAAGATATTAGTAAAACGCCGCTGAAGGTGGAATGAGCTGGACAACAAAACGGAGGAATGGAATCAGAGGAATCGCTTCCGTGAAGACAGCACGCGTCCAGAAAATCATGTTGGGATTCAGGAGGAAAAACTGACAAAGAAAGAAAGAAAGAGGGACGGAAAAGTGACAGAGAAAGACAGACGGAGAGAGAGCGAGAGAGGAGGTCGAGTGGCATAGTAAATTCAAAGAGCGATTCCATTTTGTCCTCTTCACTCATCACACGGGGAACATTTGAAGAGTCATGCTAATTTAAGTTAGTGACAGATCAAAGTTTATCGATGATATTAGCCTGAGGCGCCACGAGTCTCCTCACCGTATGATTTTTGCAAGTCATTGGAAGAACGTGGTTGTAGTTTAAACTTCAGAGGAATAAAGGTGGGATTTAGCTCCACACACACACACACTAGCACACACACACACACACAAACACACACGCACACACGCACTGCATTATCTCCTCTCATTAAAATCAGTGCCATTACTACTTTGACACACACACAGACACCTGACCACACACAAAGTCACAAAGACACGGACACGGACACACACACACACACACACAAAAGCGCGCACGCCCATACGCAGTGATGGGCTATAAAATCACTTTAGTCTTCATAACCACTTTAGCCTTGGAAGCTGCCATCACTGGAAGGACACACATACACACACACACACACACACACACACACACACACACACACACTCATTGAGTCACGTACAGTAACGAACGGTGAGCGGTCCAGCCCTTCCATTAGCCTAATGAAGTGGCTCCTAAGATGGATGACATGACATCACCTCTACTACCAATCACAATATCACCCCTAAAAAACCTTCCACTAAAAGCCCCACCCGTCTCCAGATTCACCCCCCCCACCCCCCACCCCCCATTGCTTACTGCACCAAATGGACGATGAGCGTTCCAGGGCCCATTCGGCCCCCTCGAAACACTTTTATTGGCCCCGTTATTTATCTCTATAATGCAGTTTGCTGGAGTGGATGCCTATGGATGCGGAGGGCTAGTAAATCAGGGCAGGATGGGTGGGCTGGGCAGCAGTGTGATTAAAAGAACTTTGGTTCAACACTGACAATGGCACCAAGCAGACAGTATGAAGTCTGTCTGCATTCAGAGCAGGGGAAGAGGCTGCGGGATAACTGAGGACGGCGGTTTCTGAGGTTCAGGGATGAAGGAGAGTAAAGGAGCGAATGCATGCAATCATACTGATACATGCTAATCAATCTATCAATCAATCAAATATTATTTGTATAACCAATATTCACAAATCACAATTTGTCTCATAAGGGTAATGTTTGACTGTCACATGACAGGTGTTTCACAATTATGCCATAAAAGAATAGTCAGGCTTGATGTGATGGTGAAAAAAAATATGGACAAAATTCAGATAAAACTTAATTTAGATAAGTGTTCCTCCCTTTTGTTTCAGTTTTCTTAATGCGCTTTAAGAACTGCCGATATCCATCACTATAGCTGCTTTCAGACGTGCACTGGACTGTGGGTATTCTCCTGAAATCACCCAGAGGAGCTGTATGTGAGAACGTAAATTACCAAGTCAAAAGATCCTTCTCTCGAGTTTTCCCTGCAAGTCCCTGAGTAATGACTCAGGATTATATTTTGCAAGCAAGTAGGCGAGGGACGCATGACAGACTTAAAACTGGAGAAAACTAAAATAATGCAAATATGTTGATGCCAAAGATGAAGATGCAGTAGACGACAACAACTTGGAGAGACAAGAGACGTCGTGGTCGATGTGCTGTAACAGAATTTGTACATCATAAGTCCCTAACCTCATCTGAACCAGATTCTCCTGTAGATGTGAATGTTTCTGACCCGGTGAATCTCCTTCTGCTCATATGTGAGAGGCAAAGTCCTGAGAAGGACCTGACCCCATTGTCCAGGGTTCATTTCTCAACATGGCTCATGTTTTTCCAAATTTGAATGAACATGACCTGAAAAAAAGATCTTCTTCTTTTTGTCCTCTTCACTGTGCTGTCTCTGAAGGACAAAGTCAAGTGTTTATGGGTGGAAGGAAGCAGGTAGTGGCATCCATAAACAGTCAGCGTTTTACAGGCAGCAGCAGCAGCAGCAGCACGGCCCGGGGGCCCGTCAAGGTTTACGTGTGCACAGGCCCTTTAAAGCGGGGGTGTTTAAGTGGGGTATTTACATAAAGCAGGCCAAGCTGTCCATCTCAGGTAGACCTCACACAGATATAGAAAAGCCTGATATTTGCCACACATTGATAAGATGAGACTGACGGGACCAATAATAATAATAAAAAATACTGTTGTGATGTGAAGATTGCAAACGTGTCAAAAACAAGGGAACATTTAAAATGTCACAGTGTGTTTTGCCGTAGCTCCCTTAAGTTTAAACGGTGACACCACAAACTATTGCAGCACAGGCCCAGGCAATCGAACCCACAGAGTCCAGCTCAGTTCAAGTCAATTTGGCCCCCACAGACTTTCCACTGGCCAATACTTTGTGCCTTCTGCCAGTTCTGTCTCTTTTTTCTTTCTCTTAGTTGTATTTATTTATTCATTTGCTTCTCGTACTCCACAGAGGAAAAGGCATGAGACTGATGGAAACACAATGAACGCTATGGAAAACAGGCTTAGCTGCATAATTGCCCAACTTTACCGTGTGTGTGTGTGTGTGTCACCTTTACAGTGTGTTTACTCATTATTATCAGATGTCCCTACCCACTGAGGAAGGTTCAGTCCCTCCAGAAGCAGAGGGAAAGGGAGGGGAGAAGGAATGGGTGGCAGAGGTATGTGCAGGGTGGGGGGGGGGGGGGGTCCTGTAGATGTGCAGGGACAGCAGTACCACCCCGATGTGAGTCATAGGACACGCTGTCAGCAGCCATCCAACATCACACACTGACTCATTATGCTGGAGGAGCGGAGATGACAACAGTCGCCATGATCAAGGGGAGTGGAGGAGGCGCATCAGTGAAAGGCAGACCGAGAGGATGCAGTCAGCAGTTATGGCGCTGGCCCTTCTCTCTGTTTAACTCAGATGACGGCACAAAAATCGAACAGACGCTCATACACACACCTGCAGCAGAAAGAACACTTTCATTCTTTCTCCTACTCTTTTCTTCTTTCGCCACTGACTGCGTGATGGGTCCAAAATGGCCGTAGGAATTATGACTCTCGTCTGTCATGAGCAAAAGAAGAGGTCAGGGTAGAGGGGCGGGTCAAAGAAACCTCAGAAAACCTCCATACACATCCAGTTCCAGTTCATTACCATTGATGGTTTATTTTACATTAAAGTTTTGCCCTTAAATCTAGTGAAACCTGAACCATAGTAATCCCAGATGAGAAAACGCTGAAGGGTAATTATCATGAATGATACATTTTCTCATCAGATTTAAAGATGTTTAATTTAAACATCATGTCTTCACAACATGGTGGAAAATAAACATTTAGTATATATAGTAGTTTTGTAGTTATTACAGCAACTGTGGCATTGATATTCAATACGAAGTCCGTGTCTGTTCATGGTTCAAACATAATCTTAAATCTGTATATAAAAAATGGACGTGGGCTCGGAAGTGAAGCCAATACGGAAGTGGAAGAAACCAGTATTCTCTCAAATGACCAGCAGGGGGCGACTCCACTGGTTGCAAAAAGAAGTCTGCTTCTATAGACGTCTATGAGAACCGAATAACTTTATACAAAGTTTATAGTCTCTATCGCTAGTTTCAAGTTCTCTTCAATACAGCACGATGTTTCTTTTTGTAAATTATGGTTGAATTTAGAGTCAAATAGACGATAAAGCACAGGATGCATACCTTGTGATTGACGGATAGCACTGTCCAATGGGTGCAGGCCATTGATGTAGGGAGGCGTGAAGCTCGAGCTCTGAGTCGGGCTCTCCTCCCCGTGCTCCTCCAAATATGGTCACTTCTGGTTTTAATAAACCAAGATGGTCAAAATGACAAATTTAAGGCTTCAAAACAGCTGTTCACAAACCAATGGGTGACGTCAAGGTGAGTTGGCACTTGTATTTAAATAAAATGTTTCAGTCTGGCTTGTCTGATGGTCTGAAGTGTCACATCTACATGGAATCCTCCACTGTGCGAGCAATAATGGAAAAATAAACTGGTTTCCTGAAATTCATGTAATGAAGCAGAAACTGAGCAATGGGAGCTGCTTCCACTTCTTTTCCTGCAGATAAACAAATTGCAGATTGCATTTCCTTTCTCTAATGTTCTCGACTCTACTCTGGAATAATCAAGATCACTTAAAAAATAAAACAATTAAAGACGTCAGCACCTGGTGTGTTGACAGAGGAGACAAATTCCAAACATATGCCACGACAAATGCCATCTCAGGTGGGGAAGTAAAGAATGAAATGCCACGATGTACCGGAAGACACTTGTGTTCATTTAATTACACAAAAAAAAAAAAATCGTGTTACCCCCTGTTGAGAATATTCAAATGCTCTTGTCCTTTAGTGAGAGAAACATGCAGTGATTAGCATTTTCATTTATGCACCTTCCAGGAAATTCCTTGAAATTTGTTGAACTTTAAAAGAAAAAGACAGATTTTGTAACATGCTGACAGATGAAAAATCCCCCTGCAGATTATAAAGGACTGTGGGTCTGTGTGTGTGTGTGTGTGTGTTTGTGTTGTGTGTGTGTTTGTGTTTGTTATACATAATAGTGTGTGTCATTTGATTAGGGTGTGATATTCTCACAGCAGAGGCCTTCACATCACATCCATACATCACCATGCACTCGCTACACAATAAACAAATCCCCAGACGAATGACATGTTTGTCACTTGGTTTTTATTCATAAGGTGTGTGTGATGCCTGTGCTTCATTGTTGAGCCATTTAGGAATTCCTGATTGGAAGAGAGGATGCTGTTAAAGTCCCCTGGCCGAGCAGAAGGCAGGAGCATTAGGTCAGCAGAGGAGGGACTATTTATTTGGCTCTTTTCTGGCTGTATTATCTGCCGTGATGCTATTTGTCTGAGACCAGCCGAGCCGCCGCCGTGACAGGATGGTGGTGGAGGTGGGGGGAGGGTGGGAGATGGGGGCTCAGATGAATGATGGGCTGTGAGACAGGGCCAGTTTTGCTTCGCTGACAAACTGGGGCAAGAGCTGAAGGGATGTGGCGAGAGGAACGAAGAGAGAGTGAGAAAGGTGGGCGACATGTGGGGGGGGGGGATGAGATGAAATTTACGGCACCTGTTTGGTGTGATTGATCAAAAGAAGAGAGGGGAGGGTAATGGTGTGTGATCTGACACGGGATGAAGCGATGGGATGGAGGAGAGGGTTAAAACTAGGGGTGGAGGAAAATAGCGTGCGTGAGGGGATGAGAGGGATATTGAGGTGGTGGAGGATAATAAAGACGGAGTGAGGAGGAGACGGGGAGGAGAGGAAACCAAAAAGAGCAAAGGGGGCAGGTGAACGGAAGAGAGAGAGAGAGAGCTGGAGGACAGATAGAGAGAGGTGGTTGTGAGATGTGTAAGGAAAAGAGATGGAGGGAAATATATATATTTGTCCCCTGATGAGAGTGTGTTAGGAGTCCATCTGTGGAGAAATGAGATCAGTGGCTGACTTAGTGGTGGAGGAAGACTTTGCTGCCCTGCGGCTTACACACTGACTCAACACCCTGTCCCCGTCTCTCCCTTTCACTCCCTGGTCTTATACAACCTGCAGCGCATTTAATCTGCCAGACGATTCTGTGCTTACGCTCAGGTCTGAGTGCGAGTGTGTGTGTCTGTGTGAGTGTGTGTGTGTGTGTGTGCAAGCAAGGCCTTATTACCCAGGCTTCTGTCCCGCTCCACCTCTCCATCAAATGACTCGGGCAGTCTCCTCCACTCGTCTCTCCCCTCACTATCTCTTTCGCTCCATTCCAGCTGAGACCACAGAGGAATCTCCTCATAGAATCAGACACTAAATCATCTATCCACCATACAGACTCCCTGGCGAAAAAACTCTTACTGGGAGCTTTCATTTCCAATCCAAACACACACTGGATGGTGAGTGGGTGCACATGTGTGTGTTGTGTGTTGTGTGTATTTGGTGAGGAAGTATTGAAGTAGAGAAACGGCATTTCTCTTTTGTCCACGCATATGAACTCGGATGAATGAAAGAACGATATATGAGCAGACCTGGATCGTGTTGCACCAAATATCAAATGTCCATTTCTAACTTTGGGTGTAAAGTCTTCTTTCTCTCCTTTGTTACAATCCTGATTCTAGATTTTCCCTCAGGATCAATGAAGTGTCCGTCTGTTCATCCATTTATCTATCCATCCATCTATTCATCCATCCATCCATCCATCCATCTATCCATTCAGTTATATTAACAAATTGGACTTGAGTTTTATTATATCGGATTTCACCATTAAAACCTAAGAATTGTCTGAACTTGTTCAACTTCACCTACTTTGTTTTGGGAAATAAAATGTAAAACCTTGAAAGTTTTTTAGCATTTTGATCAAATTGTCAGTTTTAATATCTTAAGTCATTAAGTAATCATGTATAAGTATCAATATGCCCGTGTGTGTGTGCTCACTGTGCACATGATCACTTTTATCTCTCACTCAAATCACTACCCAAACCACAGGGTGAGATAATGTGGCAACACACACACAGACACACACACTCACACACACAGTAGAATAAAACACAGATCTGGCCTGGATGAAAAGGGGATGGTGATGTGGTGGCGGCGAGTGCCAGAGGGGGAGGCAGAGGAGGGGGGAGTGGGAGGTGAGAGCCGGTGGGGGAGGCAGATTAGAGCGCTCGGAGGAAAAGTAGGAGAGCCAGAGGAGTTAGATTGTGAGCATCTGACTGAGATTACTCTGCCGCCGGGCTTACTTGATTACAGCACAGTGCTGGGTGATAATAAAGAGACGCCTGCATACGAGCAGGCGGAATTTCAAAATCTGCACACACACTGAGGATCTGAGAGTCCGACGGGAAGCAGCAGCTGCAAGGTGCTTTCCCGGACGGATTGGGACATCAGAGTGGACTGTTTTTATCCACGAGTACCTCTGTGTTACATAAGGTGTGTTTCAAGAGGAAGGAATACATCAGACGTACCGGTGGGTTCACCAAAGCCAACCCTCCCCCTCACTCTCCTCCGGTTTCAGAGCAATCAGCCACGGGCTCGTATAATACGTACTTTCTCCTCGCTCAAACTTTCCTCTTGATCTATGTTTCATGTCTTGACTGGGATGTAGGAGATGGAGTCGCAGCACACGGCAGCGCAGCACCCGTGTGGAGTCACAAAATGATCCCGGCCTTATGAGGATGCCGAGGAGAGAGTAGTTAATTAATCACTAGTGTCTCATTTTCTCTCTATAACACTCTCATTTACTCTGTGGCTCATCTTTGTGTGTCAGTCTTTCCTCACTGTCCTCTCCCCTTGCTAATCTATCTGACTGTATGGAGTTTGATGACTGCAGCAGTCATTGTAGCTGGTTCTCCTTTAACTAATGACTAACTCTTTTTTGTTAAGTGCATGTCCTGATTGTTCAGCCCCGACAGCACTGATTTACTTCACGCTTCAAGTTGTGGATTTAAGCCTGCAAATTATAACTCAGCATTAGGAGTGGGTGGTAATGAGGTAGAATGGTATTCTGGGGGTAATTTAAAAATAGTAACGTGTCGCTTTTAGTTGTCAAACAAGGACGATAGATCTGGAAGCCATAATAGTCATATGTCATGTGACGGCTTCTCAGAATAGAGCATTTTAAAAAACAGAGGACGACAGCGAGTTGGTTTTTACACTTTTATATTTGTTGTTAATAGAGGTTCTTCAAGTTCGTAACTCTGTTTCTGATGCACGGAGAATACAACTACATGTGTCATCTGTTGTTGTTGCGTGAAAATGATACAAAATTACTTGTACTGCACCTTTCCTACACAACAAATAAACTATATGATATATATATTCACATGAAAACTCTTTGTCCTCTGTCCTGCATGTATCATTGACTCCAGAGCATCAGGATCCAGATCTGACACAACTCCACTATTATCATATATATTTTTTTTTATTATATCTACTGCTATAAACTGATGCATTACATCCATACATATCACAGTAATTCGTTTTATTACAACAACTAGTTTGCCAGAGCATAAATATGACTTTTTTTGTCTTTCTCTCTCCCCCTCTTCTTACTCTCCACTGTCGCCAACTGTTGGGTTTCTCTTCAATATTGTTTGGTCTTGACCCTACTATGTGAAATGCATTGAGAAAATGAGAGATGTGATTTGGCAGATTTTGTTTGTGCTCTTCAGACTCTGTAGGTCAACTATTGATTTTGAAAGTCTAACCTACACCCGCAAGTTTTTCTTTCGATGCAGACAGTCCTTCCAGTGGGGCTGAAACTGTTTGTCTATATTAATCCATCACCTAATTGACAGAAAATAATCAAGTAATTGTTTGAGTTTTTTTTGTTTTCCACCAAGCAGGAACTTCCGTCACTCTCTCATTCCATCTGCTTCTATTTATCCCTTAGTCATTAAAAATTAAATATGTTTGGGTTTTGCACAGAACAAGTAATCTGAAGATGTCAACGCTTCTCTGGGAAATGTTGGCGCTGGCAGACATTTTAACAGACTAAAAAAATCGGTGCATAATTCAATAGGATTATCTGCAGATTAATAAGTAATGAAAAGCAGAGACCGCCTCGGAGTGGGATCACATCAGCAGCGACATCAACATATCGAGGCCCATGAGCACTCAGTGGATACAACTGTTTTATTATATGAGGACTCACAACTCATGGGTTGATCTCAATTGCACAAATATACTACACGCAAATTCCAAAAGCTTTTAAATCTCTTCGTCTTTCAAAGTTGACAATTTTGGCGCCGTCTTCTACGTTTATGAAATATTTGTGTTCTTCCAGTTTCGTGTCCTGTGAGTGTTCGAAGCCTCATCAACACGCCCACTTGCTTGCTGTGAATTTCGCTGAAACTTAACTTTTTTCCATAGGCTCACTTGGATATATTATTAGGGGGTTGGCCGGAAATGTTCCCCAAAAGACACCAGATCAACGAACTTGGACAATTGCGATACCCGTATCCCTCCCTTTGGTAAATAATAAAAATAAGTATACAATTCAGTTCTGTCTAGCAGCTCGACAGGCAAACTAACAAGGTGAAAACAACACCAGCCATTCTGTCGTTGCTGTTAAAAATCCATGGCCGTGCATTGTTGTATTTCTCGCTGCACCAGTTCTCCGTTAATCTTTTGTGAATTGACTTTCAAATATAAATCACAGGGCATTGTAAATCAATGCCTTGTAAGTTATGATCTGAGGATTTGTTCCTTTATTAAGATTATCATTTTATTTTTAAAGAACTAATCTTCGGGGGAAAAGAATTTGACTGGGTGTTGCCGTAGAGAGAGAGAGAGAGAGAGAGAGAGGGACGGGCGTCGAGTCGATTACTCATTTGTGTTGAAGATCATTTAAATTAATAACAAGCGGGAGTGCGCCTGCAGCCGTGCCTCCGCTCTTGTCCCTGTGATGAATGCTTTATTGGATGGTGTCCAATCATTCTTGCATATTCATTATTAGTATACATATAAAGATTTTATGCAGTCATGGGTTTCACTCCCTATAGCAATTTCCTTTAATCTATATGGGCGTGGTAGATTATTTAATTAAAAGGCCCGAAAAGTTAACATATTTATGTGAAGTTACACACACAAGTGTAATATAGCGCAGCAAGAATGTGGCTCTTCAGTGTCAGGTCACACTGTGCTGAAAAACAGCAAGCAAAAAAAACCGGAGACACATAAACTTCCTTCAAACTACGCCCACTTCGATCTGAGGAAATTAACATCCTGATGTGCGCGTTTGTCTCCATTCCAAACACAGACAGGGATTCTGTTACGTGTGAATCCTCTCTGTCTCCCTATCTCCGACTCTCAGCCGTGCCCGGGCACTTTATGGGGCTCCCTGAGGAGAAAGGTTACACCGCCGATTTGCTACAGTGCAATCAGACTTGAGACAGAGCCTTGAACTACACGGCTCCCGGGCCTCTTCCGGCTGCATCCTGCCGAGCGGCAGCTGGATGTGAGCACGAGTTGGAGAGAGCGGCAGAAGCATGGAGGAAGGAAAGAGTAGGAGGTGGAGAGGAGCCAGTCCAAAGTTTTCAAATATGCCCCTTGAATAATCAACGCCCAAATCAATTTGTTCGAGGTCCAAGAGAAGCAGGCGGACTACAGAGGAATGTGTGGAGTGGGCGGTCGCTCAGCGCGCGTCCAAGTCCATATCTCCAACAAACACACAACAGCCGAAGAGTCTATCTGAGTGGAGAGAGGAGATGGCCAGAAGGGATGGAACTGAGCAGAGGGACACTGCTCCTTACTTGCTCCATACTTCCTCCCTCCCTTCCTTTCCTCCTTTCTTTCTCTCTCTCTCTCTCTCTCTCTCTCTCTCTCTCTCTCTCTCTCTCTCTTTCTTACCTTCTGGCGACTGATACCACTCTCGTATCTCTGTCCTTTATGCTATCTTAGCATAGAGACTGTCTGGCTCTGTTCACCTCCCAACTCTCAATAAGTCATAAAGTTCATTATTTAACCTTATAACTAGGGATGCACCGATTTATCGGCCGAACATCGGTAGCAGCCGATATTCGCCACGTTTACTGATATCGGCTTATCGGTAATAAACTTGACTTTCACCGATATCATTGGCCGATGTTCATGTTTGTGGTAAAACCGCTGGGCACGTGCCGCGGCTGGGGGAGCTGGGGGAGCAGTCCCTCCCTCGCCCTCCTCTCCGCGGCACCGGGAGGTCCTCATCCGGTGGCACCTCACGGCGTCACTGGTGGGGGGGGCTTTCTTTCTCTTGGACTGCGGGGCGGTGTCCATCGCCGGCGCGGAAGGCGGGCCGTTGGAGGGGACTGGGTACGTGGCCAGCGGCGGCCACTCTGGACGCGTGTCGGGCCCTTCTCGCGGATCACCTCAGCTACGGCGACCGCTGGGGGAACCCTCCGGCTGGCGCCTAGCAGCTGACTGAGAACTGGTGCGGACCAGGGGAATCCGACTGTTTAATTAAAACAAGCATCGCGAAGGGCCACGGTGGGTGTTGACGCGATGTGATTTCTGCCAACACTCAAAACAGGTAAAACTGAGGAGGGCTTGTTAAGTTATCTTGACTCACGCAGTGTAACTTGGTGTAAAAAGTATGAGCGTAGCGTCTGTTTAAGTACTTTATTCTCATTTGCACCGGCTCTATTCATCCGTCTCACGCACAGGTAACAAGGGAATTGACAACACACGTTATACACACAGAAGCCGTAATACATCTAATAAACGGGCAATACTGCTACCGTAAATCAATGAGAAGAGCGTTCTCTATAATGATACTTTAACAGGGCTGTTTTAGACAGGGTAAAAAGGTGCTGTTTTAAATTATCCTTGTGGTATTTTGACCAAAATATGTTACAGACATTTCATTAAGATCCCAAGGAACCATTTCAACTTGCGGTAAAATGGGCATAATATGTCTCTGTTAAATAAAGTTTAGTTAAATCAAAGATTGTTTCATAAATCTGATTCAATTTGTGCTCATTAAAAGATAAGAGTGATGAAGGGCTGACATTTTTTTAAATAGTGCTTTTTAAATAATGATTTAATTATTTTTCTGGCACAAAAGGGTGAATGAATAACAACAAAAAGAAAATAAACAAATATCGGTATCGGTATCGGCTATCGGCCAGATTGTTATTTAAATATCGGTATCGGTATCGGCCAAGAATTTCCATATCGGTGCATCCCTACTTATAACAACAAAGCATTACTTGCTATTTATTTGTACAATTTTACAAAGCCCCATGCAAAGTCACAAATTGTCATTTTTGCAATTAGTTTTATATGCAGATTAAGGCCCTTATAGATAAAGCTAACTGCCTTTTGGCTCTAATTCCATATTCATCTTGCAGTCTTGAGAATGCAGTACATTTCAATTATATACATTTCAAGAAAGAAAGTATCCTGCAGTCAACCACTACCAGCCACAGTTTGTGGTTCATATGATTATGTGGTGCTTGTGCGCGTAAAGATTATTTCATTATTTGTGTAATTGAAGACTTTATTCAGGGAATATTATGACCTTATTCCCCAAATCTCAGATAATCTCCCCTACCTTTAAACCTTCAGTCTTTCAGTATTTTGGATCCTAGCTTCACATTTAAGAGGGTTGCAGGGCGTATTCATTAAATTTCATCAATAAACATATACTTTCTTTCAAAATATTTCTCCGTTCAAAACAGGCTGACGATAACACTTCATTGAGTTGAGCTGAAGTGAGAGGAGGAAGCAAAGAGATGAAGCGCAGTACAGTAAGTAGACGGACTAGAAAAGGCCTCAAGGCATCAACTGGCCCACTGTGCCCCCGCTCAATAAAGGCAGCCATTTTATGACCCCCGCCTCTCGGCATTTAGATTTTAATACTCTTCCTCCCTCCGCCCCTCTCCCTCACTTCCCCCTGTCTGTGTTTATTTAGTCACAAAAAGCTCTGTATGTTCTTTTAATTTGTCTCTGATTTCTTCCTCTGCCTTTTTACTGACGTATTCCAGAACACTGGAAAAAGAGTTAGAGCAGGGCCTGATGTGGAGGTGGGAGTGGGGGAGGGGGGGGGGGAACCCTGGCCTAACCAGATTAGCAAGTATCCTATTTCTCACATTGACAAATTAATTTCCGTACAAATTAAATGAAAGAACACTCCCTTGGTAATTCCCTAGGAAATTGGAGATGGTTTTGAAGAATGTAATAAAACAACAATTCCTTCTACAAGAGAGAGAAGAAAAAAAAATCGAATTACCAGCAGAGCAAAAATAAAGGTACGCTAATAAATTAGGAAGAAATAAAGCCGGGTAGCTGGAATCATATAAAGTCTATGAAACTGTGTATTGTGAGACAGAGAGGTTCCTACTGAGGAGAGAAGAAATGGAGAAAAAAGGAGCCGGAAAAACACATGAAGGGACAGAAGAAAAAAAACTGCCTTGTCTATTACAGGATGTGATATTTTTCTGCAGGCGACGGCAAGGCAGAGGTAGAAAAGACAATAATAAAAGTGTGGGAGAGGGTGGGAGAGGGGGAAATAAACAGCATCCAGACAGAGACAAAAAAAACAAAATGTATGGATAGAGACAAGACGAGTGTGAGTGACAGGCGATGGCGCGAGGCTGTCTGGGCTCGGGCTGTGCACATCCACTGACATTTACAGAGTGGCCGATCGCTCCTCGCCATCCTCCCCGTGAAAAGTTCAAACGTGCACAGATCCACAGAGGAAAGGCTGCGGCGTGTGGATTAACGCACGCTCTCACATCCCTCCGCAGGCCTCCCCTCCATCTTTGTGCTCTACAGCTGTCACTCCGCCTGTTGGTGCGTCGGGCATGGTGTCATGTGTGTCTGCTGCCCGTGTCTGCCTTTTCTACAACAAAGGACAGATTTCCAGTCTGATACAGTGTGTGTGTTTGTGTGTGCGTGTGCGTCTGTGTGTGAGTGTGTGTGTGTGTGTGCATGAGTAAAGTGGTGGGGAGTAGAGCTGGTGTGGATTTCCCCTGCTGGGCTAAAAGTTGGGCGACTGCTCAACTCTAATTAGGCCGGACTCAGCAGCCCTTCTCCACCCTAGGTTCCCACACCTCTCTTCCAGCCTGCCCACGCTGGGCCAGACTTCAACACACACACACACACACACACATGCACACACACACACACACACTGATTTCATTTCCACTGACCTCTGTGTTGTTTTTGGAAAACTTGCGCAATGTGTGTTTTTCTCTCTTATCTGCGTTTTGTATTTTTTCTTCTTTTCATGGTAACATTCCTTTTCAGTCCATTTCAATCACGATAGGCCAGACAACAGGAGTAGAAAGACCGGCTTTCAACAATGGTCAAATCAAGGACACTGCAATCACAAGGAAGGCCACTTCCCGTCATTTCCAGTATTGTATAAAGGTAATCGGTAGATGCCAGGGACACTAAACTGCATTACCCTTTAACATTAGGACAAACTGTGCTGCCGTGTGTGTGTGTGTGTGTGTGTGTGTAGTAATGACAACTATATTGCATCCTCATGGATCCCAGATTTAACTCGACGTAACCAGAGCTGAACAGCAGCCATTGAGGCCGTAAGTACTAACTACAGGATGTTGGAGCACTGAATCATTTCCTGAGATTCTCTTGAGTCACCTGATTGAAAGATACCACCATCACAGAAATCTGTGATCCTAAAACAAAGAGTTATAATAGCATCAACAGAGAAGAGTCGGTGGTCTAGTGTCAGAAACTTGGACTGTGGGCAGAGAAGGTCTCTGGTTCGACTCCACGGAGAGACAACAAAAGACGAACCTGGATTGATCTGTCCAAAAATCCAAGAGTCTCCCTACCCTTTCTAGTGCCCCTGAGCAAGGCACCTTACTCCCCCAACATCTGCTCCCCGAGCACCGTACATGGTCGCTCACTGCTCTGTGTGTCCTGCACCAGATGGGTCAAAAGCAGATGTTAAATTTCCCTACCTGCATGAGTGTGCCTTTGCATGTCTGTGCATGTGTTTGGGACTAATAAATGCATCTTAATCTTAATGTGTCTGTTAAAAAGATATGGTTATGTCAACTTTACTAATAGCTAACTATAATTAGATACCAAGTTTTCAGATTACAAGTCTGACTGAGGGTTAAACCCACACGACTACATTTCAGTTTCAAAACTTAATGCTTAAGCTTTAAGTTTTAAGTTAACTCAGAAAAAAGGAAACAAATATCTTCAGGTTTGCAAACGATGACGCAATCACCCACCTTCCCTTCCTGATTGGTTCATATCAGTCAAGACTCGACGACCAGCTGTGAAAGCAAATGGTTGCTAACACTGACTTAAACAAAACTACTTCATCCTCAGGCCAAGAAATCCCCCATCATAGATTTCACAATTGTTGTTTTTCATTCAAAATAATTTCTATAACCAAGTGCAGAGTAGACAATCTGCTTCCTGTTTACACTGGCATGCTCAGCGGTGTGAAGGGTCATGTGATATATACGATTTCAGTCGTGTTAGTATTGATGGAGGTTACTTTTGTGTTCCAGTTTAAAACCACCATTTTAAAATCGTTATTTCGGTTTGTAGTGAAATTTAATGCCGGGCTTTTTTTGATTAATGCAATTTTTCACTGGAAACAGAGAGATATCTTCTTTGTAAGATTATAAAGCCTTCCTTTAATTATTCGGACAAGCAGAATTAATCATCCGTCACCACAGAATACATCACACTGATGTTGAATCTATCGTAATGATTAAGTATTGAAACACGTACGCAAGAACCGCGACCGGGCAACACCAGTAATTTGAACCTCATTACTCATGATCTCTCCAGGTGTTGTACTTCAACTTTCTCCGTCCCTCCTCTCTCCCATCCCACACGCAGCCGCCTGGAGTGAGGTGGTCGTCAGCCTGCCCTCCTCATCACCTCTTAATCAGAGAGCTGGCACCGGCTGCCCAGAATTGGATCAACCTCTGTGACCCCTGCTGCTGCTTTCCTTCCAGAGGTCAGTCTCACATCACTACACTGTCTCTGAGGCAGCGGCGCACTCTCTTAAATGAAATCTTATTTCTCCCTCTCCCTCTTCCTGTCTCCGTCTTTGTCTTTATCTCCCTCTGGCTTGGTGTATTAACCCGGGCCTGATCTCTTGCAGCTCAGACCAGAGTTGCTGCAGTTCTCTGTCTTTATTCTGAGCGCTGCTGGAGTTTTGTGAAACAGCAGACATTAGTCTAGACAGAATTTTATATGCGTCCGTCGATATTACCGAGACCAATATTTATAACAGATGATTAACAAAACAAGCTGGCCTTCGGACCACAGGTAACACGGGGGAGCAGGTATAGTTCCCTTGATTGGATTCGATTGCTGGGTAGCTGTAGTGTAAACAACACTGATTGCACATTGTCCGCAGGAGCTCTTACTTAGTGTCAAAATATTAGGGTCTGTTTCACCCCCCACCCCCCCCACCCCCCCATGTGCTGGTAAACAATACAAAATCAGAAAATGGAATAAGTGAACACACTTGGTGCCAGGAATGGATTTCACTGACAAATATGATTTCCATTCAGACCATTGCGTTACCTCGTTAATATTCACATTCATCTAATTGTAAAATTAACTCATCTAAAAATAGTTTTTCCCTCATTTTGCCTCTGTGCAACTGATGTGAAACAAGTCCATCAAGTTCAGATTGAAGTGTATTTCAGCTTTGATTCAAATGGTTAAACTAAAACATAAAATTAACTCTGTAGCAATTAGAACCATTTTTATGATAAGTAATTGGACAAACTGACGTAATTATAAATATAAAGACTTGGATCTAAATCCTTTCCTGCCTGAGAATGCTGAATTTTGCTTTGATGATTTTTCTTCAGTTATGCCCAGTTGCTGCTGGTTTGTGGGTCTATGGGATTGGGACAGTAATGGTACAAAATTACAAAAAAATGGTTGTACAGACCAAATACTTATGTTGCCGACTGCAAATACCAGATGTACACACAATACTAATAAACCCTATGAATGATTAATCCACCAAGCAGAAGAAATTCAATACAAAAAAAATTGTTTTGCTTAAGACGTTAAAATGAATATTGTTCATAAAAATGTTGACCTTTCAGTGTGTGTGTTCATGACGTGTGTATTCGGTTCCACTTGGCAGCCTACAGGCACATGCTCACACAAACATACACACATGTTTGCACAAGCCTTAAACCCTTAAACAGCCCAGGTAGTGAGGACCGGCCCAAATGTCCTCACTTTCCCAAGTTTTTCATCTTACTGTGTTTCTATCACACAATCCTTCATGTACTTGTGTGTGTTTGTGTGCTTGAGCGTCAGTGGTCAGGGGAGCACACGAAGCACGAATCAACAATAGATTTTAAGAAACACAAATAATAAAAATTACACACACACACACTAACACTAACACTATAATGTAAAGACCTGCTTTCTGGACATCCAATATGTTGCCCACTGCTTTTCTCCTGAATCATTCCCCTCAGGTATGTAAGCTCTTCATTAAAGCTGTGGCAGTCAGAGGGGGAAAAAGTACTGCTCCTCGTAAAGAGAATAGATTACTTCCCCATCTTTCACAGAAAGCTGTTTGCTAGACTAGACACCCTCCTTCATTTTCATTAGCGGCCTGACTACTATATATTCTCCTTATAATTGAGGTTGAAACCTTCTGCACTGTAATGGGGCTTTCCATAACAGTCTTTTAAAGCTGAAAGCCTGCCATCCTTAGCCACACCATGATATGGGGCTTGTGTTGAGCAGGGTGTGTGTGTGTGTGTGTGTGTGTGTGAAGGTGCGAATGCAGGTGCGTGTGTGTCTTGCCATTTAAAAAAAATCACTACTTGTCATCTTCTCCTGCTACCTTTCAAAGGCAGCTTTGAGTAAACAAAGGCATATCCTCACTTTCAGAGAATCGACATCTGAAAAAGCGCAGATTAGAAATCAAATCTCCGCTGGTCTTTGTTTGGACGATGCAGATTTGCTTTTCGAGAAATCTAAAGGTGTTGTGGTCCTTGTCCTCCGCACTTGACTTTGTTCACTTGGGCAAAATGAGCGTAATCTCTTATTTTACGTCTTTTAAATTGATTTTCTTTTGCGTCCTTTAATAACGTTTTATGTTTGTGGTGCTTTGATGATAAGATGTATGTGCAAGGCTGAGATTCTGATGTTAAAACTAGAAACCACAGTACGGGCCTCACAGTGGGAGTCATTCTGCGGCCGGAACGATCAGCTTTGATACATTCACATGACTAAACCTGCCTCTTTGCTCTGTAAGCAAAATATTGGAAGGACGTGGTCAGGTTTCACTCAAACCTGTCACCTTATATTAACAGAGATTCTGCAGCGTCTTAATTCTTGCCGGTGTCAAGCTGCAGAGCTCAAACACAACACAGGCTCCCCATCATCTTCAATTCACCCCATTCCCTCAATCAGAGGGAACATCTGAAAAGTCGACCTCAGAGAGAAGCTTAAGCTAATGAAAGGTAGTGATCAATATCTAGACTTAAAACATTTTCAAGATGTTCTGTGTTAAATGTAAGGGGAATCGACTTGGCCAGAGATAATTAAACAACTAAATGATTTGAGGACCTTTTTTTTCTTGCAGGGCCTCCTCAATATTATTTGGATTTTCCTTTCACTACAGATGGACACAAAATAATGAGAAGACACTGTGGCAGAATATGACAAAAAATAGTTTCCCCTCTGCATCGACACTGATACCCCCCAATCAAAATGACTCCTGCCGTCTGGTGTTAGTATTATCCAAACCTTTGAAAACAAGCCCCTCAGTTACTATGAATAAGGCCAAACCTCCCTGCACTTCCCCCCTGAATCTTTTACTGGCAGCCTATTAGCCGAGCTCGCACCATCAAGCCTTCTCACAACATGGACAACTCAGCTTCCCAAAGTTGGCGTTGGTTATTTGCGGCGAAGTGTAAATTGAAAGTTGCAGGGCCGAGTCAAAGTGGAGTCATGAATAGGAGGGAGGGGAGGACGACAACTCCCCGAGGCCGGCCGCCTCACGCAGATGAAAGACGTTTTCTTAATAACTATCTTGTCGAACACATTACCTCTGCTCGCTCCCGGAGCCAAAGTGTGAAATAAGGAAGTGAGTGAGGTGCAGGCAGATGGACAGACGGACAGTTGAGCGTGAGGATAGGGCTCCTGTGAAGGATTGGTTGTTCAAGAAATCCTCTTTTCTTCTACTTGTCATTCAAAAAATGATTTGCTAGGGTCATTTGTTGTTGAATGTATAATATGATAATCGACTAATTCCAGAAGTCTCCGTCTGTCTGTATGTGGCTAGCTGTTCGTTGTATTGGCTCTTTGGTGAGAATTTGGTGCGTTTTGGACAAGCGATCAACTTGAATAAACATTTAATATATAGGGGTCCAGCCGTCTGTAGCAGTGGCAGCTGGGATGCATTAATGTTGACCACAGCCACATTCAGGCCAATAGCAACAGTCGAAGGGGAACTGTTAGGGTTTGGTGGAGGAGATGGACCCAGGATGCAGAGGTTATAACAAAAAGGTGTATTTAATATAAAAGGGGTCTTTAAACAAGACAAAAACAAAACATAACCAGTGACTACTGGAGAGTCAAAAACCCGTGGATGAAAAACACAGGTGCCTACTCTGGTGAGCAGGAGCAGAAGTTGTGCGTCAAGGCGCACAAGGAACACAGAAGATCTGCAGGGGGAGGCTGCACGAGACAGCAGTACAAAACAAACCTATAGAAGACTACATGTAGAAATGAGTAGCACAACCACGAGTACAAACCGACACCGGACAAAGGGAAACACAGAGGCTTAAATACAGAGGAAAGGAAGGGGCAATTACGCACAGGTGAAACACATGAGGATTGGGCACGACAATCAACAACAGGAAGTAAAGACCGAAACACACAAGGAAAGCGGGACTACAAAATAAAACAGGAAACAGAAAATACAAAGAGACTGAAATTAACAAACTAAAATGACAGGATGTCACAGGAACAGCTCATTGTTCGTGGAGCAGCCGGTCTTTGCTCACCTCGGTTACTGCACTAGCATATTGAAATTTCATAAAGGAGAGAAAACCTAAATAAAACTTAAGTTATTAGTTTTGAATTCCAGCATTTAGTTTATTGGGCGACTTGCAGTAAGTGCAGCATTACAACAACCTTCAGCTCCCAGATAACTAAGATTGTGCAACAAAAGGCAATAGGTGCAACAGTCGGGGCTTTAGAGGCCTTAAGGTGGATTCACATTGAATGCAAAGTGATTATTTGTCCTACCCTTTACTTCTGTGAATAATTTGTACAGTCTGTGTTAGCAACAAACGGGTGGAGCACAGACATCAGTGCTAGCTAGCAAACAACTCTTACGACATTGTGTGTGTGTGTGTGTGTGTGTGTGTGTTGTAATCTCATATGTGCTCCAGCTGAGACTATTTTCCATTTCAGAAACGCAGACAAACATAAACATTCAGGACTGAAGGGGAAGTGAGTGAATATTTGCTCAATATTTTTCAATTTGGATGCGTCCTTATTCAAATTCGGGCCACCTCATCCTAACCTCCGTCAACTCGCGTCGTTCCAATTACTCGGTTTGGAAACACCCCACTTATTTTTCCATGACCACAAGGAGCGAATGTCCTTCTTCAGCAGCTCTGTATATCTGTAGTTTATTACGTGACCTCTCATCGCTCCACGCTGATCCAGATGAAGCTGAAATGTTACTAGAACACGGGGAATGCTGAGTCAGACCAGGGTACCCCAGTTCATCCTGGTTCCCGTGTCAGAGTGTCTGTGTTTGCTTAAATTAATGAGTCTGTGTAAAAATTTCTTGCACTGGTCTGTGCATATCCATAATGTATGAGTTGACACTGTGCATATAATTGTGTGTATGTGCACCCCAGCTTGGGTACTGTGATGTGATAATGCATCAACATCTGACATCTGCGTCATATATGCGCGTGTGTTTACGTGGGAGTGTGTGTGTGTGTGTGTGTGTGTGTGCATGTGTGTGGGTATATGGCCGCACAAGTTCTCCAGGGGACCATCAGCGTGTGTGTGTGTGTGTGTGTGTGTGTGTGTTTGAGAGTATTATAAATTCAAGGAGGGCGGGCAGATGAGAGGCTGCGACCACCAATCGATCGCTCGGCTGTTTCTCAAATTAAGAGGGAGGGATGAGTGTGAGGGATGGACAGAGAGAGAGAGGCAGGAGACATATGAGAAATAAATGTACACAACCATAGGAAGATATATATATAGAAAGAGAGGGAGAAAGAGAGCGAGAGAGAGATACTGCAGCAGAGTGAGGGAAGTGAGGAGGGTGAGAGAGAGCCAAACGCTGACAGGAGTCCAATTAAGTGTCATCCCAGTGGAGGCAAGCGTCCACATCCTCTCCTGCCAGGACTACATGGCCTCCGCTTCCAAGGACACGCTGCTGGTCACGTGGTGCAACCAAAAACACACACACCCACCTCATCACACATGCAATGCAGGCAAAAACACGTACATGCTTACACAGTTTCATCAAGAGCACCGAAACTGCAGGTACATCTTAACAGACTTGCCACACAGACAGACATTTGCTCACGCACATCTGCGATCATGAACATCTCCTGAGGGGCTCAGCCTTTGGAGAACCCGGGGATGAATTGGAGCCAAAGATGGCTGGCGCCAGCAGCTACTGGTCCCAAGGTGCAGATGTGTGCCAGGGGCTAACCCACTTATCTCTGCTCTGCTCTGCCCACACACCAGCAGCTGCCCAGAGGCTGCACACACACCACCCTGGAGTGAGCTAGACAAATACTCATGTGTGTCAAGCCTCCATGCAAAAGAATAAGAAAGAATCAAACCCGTGTTTCACAGGCGCAGCAGGTGGCCTTGCGGGTAGCTCGCTGTCTCTTAAACAGGCCAGGTTAATGAGCAAGGCCTCTAGTGGCTTTGGACTGCAGCGGAGCGGAGTGACTGTATGACTGACTGAGCGGGATTAGAGGGAGGCTTCATATTGACATAGAGAGCAAATTGACATACTCTCATAATTCCCTTTTCCATTCTGCGGCACTGTGAGAGGAAAAAGCAAATAGGAGGGAATAATGGAGGTCGAGGCAGACGGATCCCCTGTGAGTGCTTTTACCCCCAAGACAGCAAAGCCCGGGCTCATGCACACAAACACATTAATGCACACATTTGTACACATGCAAGCGCTCACACACACACACACACACACACACACACACACACACACACACAAAACATGCACTGAATGGAAAACCAGTGATTTTCTTTTTGTTGACTGTGGGCACTGCAGCCTGAGGTACAGGAGGAAAACAGAGAGGGATGACACGGGCACATTTTAAAGGTGGAACAACACAGGCAGAAAGAAAGGGAACAATCAGGGGATGGAAGAGAGGAAAAATAATGAGAATTAGAAAGTGAAAAAAAATGCCTGTCTGGTTTTTTACATGTGAAAAAGGCAGAGAGACACTGTTCTAAATGTTCCAGGCCTCCTGCCTCAGATTTTAATCTGGGCCGGGCTGCGAACAACACGCCGGGCCAGCCTCAACAGGGTGCTGCATCTGAAGTATGTGTGCGATTGTATATGTGTGTGTTAGTGTGTGTGTGTGTGTGTGTGTGTGTGGGCGGCTGAAGGATTGGTTGCTACGGAGATTCTGACATATCGGGGCCCACTCCCTGCTGCCCTCAGTTTAGCCTCGACAAGTCGGAGAGAGCGCTCTGCGGCGGCCGGGCTAATTTACAATCTCTGCCTCTCATTCCCGCCCGCCTCTGTCTTCCTCTCCTTCCACTGTCATTGTTTCCCTTCCTCTGCGTCAAAGCTGCAGGATTTTCTATTTGTAATGTCTACCTCTTCAATGAACCAGCCAAATAGTCTTAATCAGCTCGCCTTCCAAACTCCTTTTCTTTCTTCATCCTCTCCTCCCATCCTCATCACCCTTTCTTTCCTCTGTTCTCACTTTCTCTTCCTCACAATCCTCCACCCGTCCTCTCCTCCATTCACCTCCTTCGCTCTCCCTAGGTAGGCTGATGTGCTCGGGACCTGTTGTTCTCATCCGGTGACAGCCAAACGGGGCCTGTTGTAATTAGTGTGGAATTCTAATGAGCTTATCAGGTCAAAAGCAGCTTAGTCCTCTAGGACCCTAGCAGGGTGGAAATTAGCCCCGCTCCCTCCCAGACAAAACACATGCACCCGCACAAACGTTACACAATCACGCATTGTGCATACCGATGATACGAGCGCGATTCATTAAGAAACACTTGCTGACAAACTCAGCCTCACCCTCTCCTCTCATGAAGGGATTAAACCACTTCATATCAGTCCGTTAACAAAAAAGCTAATTATTAATGTGAGTGGCAACAACAACAAAAAAGGCTGTATTAATGTGTAAGGCTGACATTACGCTAAATGAACGAGTAGTGAAGAGGGCTGAGGTATCTGAGGAGAGAAGGATGTCGGACAGAGGCAAATGTTTGCACACAGGGAAACACAAACACACGTGCAAATTGAAGTGACTTTTCGATTCCCTGATCACGGTATGAAGAAGAGTCTCTGGCTTATTTGAGTCAAAGACATCACACTCTCCTCTCATCTCTGTTTTCTGGCCGGCGGCGTGCTACGTCGGACGGGTGGAGGCAGCCAGACAGCACCTATCTCCATTAAACATCTTCGCAATTAGTTCTGGGAGAGTTGCAGCCATACGCAGAAAGCAGAGGAGGAAAGGCGAGGTACATTGATTAAGTGCTGCAACAGCTGCACCAACTGGATTACACTCCAGAATTTTAATCGTGCTTGTCAGCCATATTCCAAAATGAAAAGATGCCCCTTTTACTCTCTGTTCTCCACATGTAGGAAGGTAAACGCATGCGGCAGACAGAGATAAAACTACGGGTTAAGGGTGTCTGCAAAGTATATCATTGTTTTGTCAGTGTGTAATGGTGGGAGAACCGAAGACAGTAAAGGATTATGGGAAAACAGGAGGGGGGTCGGGTGGGATACATCAATTTCCTGTGTTTGGTACTGTAGCGCAGCCTTCAATCTGTTTTATTCCAGACTGGTTAACATCCAATCACTTACTGTGATACTTCTGTGCATGTGTGTCTGTGTGTGTGTCTGTGTGTGTGTCTGTGTGTGTGTGCCTTCGTGTGTGTGTGTGTGTGTGTGTGTGTGTGTGTGCATGTTTCCCTGCCAGGAGAAAAATGGAAGGCACAAACTCCTACACTCAAAATGTTTTGAACATGAAAACACAACGTTGAAGCAATGTGTTGCAGGCAGCAGCTAATAGTGGATTTCGCCCTTTACTCCATGTGAAATAGAAGATAATCTGCTGAAACAAAACAGGAAATAATCTAAATATAATCATGCAGCCATGGGGAAATATTACAGTTAAACCTGAACTTAGCTCTGTTTCAACAACGAGGTGCTGTTACTCAGCAGACCCGTGCTGCAAATACACTCCGGTCTTAATTCTTTAATGCACAGAAGTATCGAAGCTTCATTTTATCATTTCAAATCCCACCGTCTCGTGTAAAGATGTCAAGGTACAAACTGAAGTAAGTCGGCAGGTGACTTCTTTTGCAGGGCGTCCTGGTGGATAATTAGGTCACCTCTCTTCATGTGAGTGAAATTCAAACAAAGCATCTCTCGCGGGTTATACAAATCCCGGCCTTAGCGGGCGAAGAGAGAGAGAGAGCAGAGAGGAGAGGGACAGCCACAGACAGACGCTGGTCATGGACCCTGAGAGTTAATGAAGCAGTCCTTCCCTATTATCTCTGCCTGCATCTACACATACAGCACAAGGTAACAGACAGTCCTCCTCTCCTCTCCTCTGCTCTCCCCTGGAAATTAATCTTGCACACAACTCGTCCCTCACAAGGCGCACAGTAAACCAGGGCTGCCTCCATGGCGGACAAAGGCATAAATCTGCCCTTGTTTCCAGGTAATAAAGAACTTCCCATATAGCGAAACAGCAACAGAGGGAAAAAGAAGGATTGAAAGAGGGACGGGCGCCACCACTGAACTGCAGTGGTCAAAGGAACAGATTTATTAAGGGGATGTAGAAGAAAAAAAAAACTTCTTGACTAATGATGTGTATAGATTGATGGTGCTGATGCCAACTGGTGGGACAATCATGAGGAGTGAATTACAGACACAGCGTAATGAATAGGAAACATGACGGATTAGAAATGAGACAAACATCATGAGCTAGTGGCAGAGATCAAACTTTCTGTTCGGATGCTGGAGGTTTGTTTACTTGCGGCACAGTCAGCAAATTAAGAGCTGAGTTATTTAAATGGTCTCCTGCTGCCAATGCTACAAGGCCTCCGACTTGTTCTTTAATAAGCGGCTGCGTGTCGGCCAATAGAACCGCAGCTCAGAGAGACACTCCAATCATTCACGCTACCCAATATAAAACAAAGACGTGAACGAGGGCTTCAATACGGTTCAGCCATTACTAAATTGCTTGTAAAGACTTTCAATCAGATTTGATAAATGTAAAGAACAAGGAATAAACTCACCGCTGATCCAGAATCAGGCGGTGGTGCTGAGGTGCTGGAGCTTAAAGAAATCCCACTGAATGAGTTTGCAGTAAAACAAAACTAGGACTACGATTCCCTAGATGTCCTGCTGTCCTTCACTCAGGTTCATCAGCTGCTTCTTAATGGCCTCATGTATTGCTGCATGCAGTTAAACACATGTTAATGCCCTTGAAGAAGGTTTCTGATTGAAAGCACGTAAATTAAATAGGAATTTGCACAGAGAATATATAGTTAAACAAAGAAATAAGAAAGGTAACCATCAACTGACACTGCAACTCAATTAAATATGACGTCACTGTATAGTGAGTGGAAATCAGCGAATTTCCATCACAATCTGAATCACAAAGTGAAACAAATAGCAATTCAGTCTGTTTATCCCAATTTACACAAACGCAAAACAGAAGTGAACAGTATCAAGATAAGAGGGTAAAAATAGAAAAACAAATGGCAGGAGCAACATTATCTTATACAGTTTAAACAGAGGTAATCTACAGTGGACCACAAAACATCACAGATTATAGGTGTTTGTGGTGTTTTGTTTTTTTAAATGTCTGTGTTATAACTGATCATGTCTAGTCCCTCATTTAAAGATTAGATCTCTTGTGTTGTGTCATTATCATCCACGAAAGCTCTAAGCTATATTTAATTTCACTTTTCCTTTGGAGAATATATGTTATCATCTCCACAGCACAATTATACATTTTTCAAAGCCATTGTCCCGTCTGTTCAACAGGTGATCGGAGGAAGGAGGAACATCTCTATGAGAATGTATTTATCGTTGGTATGACGAGGGCAGGATACAACACCGAAACAAACATTTTCAGCATTTTGTGAAGTATTTGTGAGATCCTGCACCAAAAAGTTGTAATATTTATTATTATTCAGGTTCTAGTTTGGAGTTTTCCACAATACTTACATTTTCTACGATATAAATATGTCAAGATGAACTCCTACATTTTGGGATGATGTATTATTCGAATAATGTTTCAATATTTTTAAATTACTTTTTCTGCATTTCTGAATAAAACTATTTTGTTGTCAAACTGCTGCACTCCGGTTCTCCCGTGCCAAATTCTCTTGACCACTAGAAAAGGATAAATTACACACTGTTTGAGTTCTGCTAAACCAACTTGCTGGAGATTCCCTGCAGCTACAGAGAAGCCATTCGACTTCTGTGAGCATCTGAGACAAGCGGATACCATCCCACTACAACTCTTCCCCTGGGGAGTGCTGGGTTTCTGCAATGCCCCACACATTGCCTCTGATATCATTTCTGCTAATATCAATATTGTATAACTCGAACGGTTGTCAGGTCTCATTTTTCTCTGTTTCATCAGCAAAACACCTCTGATGAATTGCAGTTCTAGTGAAATGACAGCACTCCCCCCCCCCCCACACACACACATATCTGATCCAGTCTTTTTTGTCTTTCACACCTATATGCACCAGAATGAGAGGGTGACATTGTGGCATCGTCTTTGATTTACAGTACGGTTGCAGAGGCAAACTCACATGTGCTTCATAGATACTGTTTTCACACATGAACTCAGGATATATATATTGGCTCCAGACCTTTTCTAGAGTTTCACATATGTAGAATGTAGCAGCAGATTTTCTGTTTCAGACACGTTCCCAACCATAGAAACATTTCCATAACATTCAGGGGAGGGGGGGGGGGGGTGACTGGGTACTGCATGCATGAGGCAGCACATGATGTCATAACGTTGCTGCAGAAAGCACAGTGATGTAGTTTACAGCCCTGAGTTTCTTGTCATTCCTGTTTGTCCGCAATTATCCCCAAAAGCTCTCGAATCTCAATGTATTTCTAAATGAACATCTTCATCTGCGTCTTCTTCATAAATGCCACCTTGTTTTCATTCTGACATAAATGTATTCTTCCCGCTTTGCGTCCGTCTTTTCTGAGAGACGTCATCAACACGCCCACTCGCTCGCTGGGAATTTACCTGCTGTTTTCCCACATGGGAAAGTAAAGTTCCAGAAAAAGTCTACAAAAAAAATGACTCAGACGTTTGCGTTCTTGTGTACAGCTCCTCTAGACAATGTCAAGAAAATTGCATTGCATGTCTGAAATCAGAAGAATTCGAGAATAGCGTTGGTTGATTTCCTCCCTGGTAAACAAAGCTGTACTGTCGCCCGAATACAAATCAGTCTCGGTCACAATCAAGCAGGCATGACACAGACGTCAATATTGTGTATCCTGGTTCTTGTGGGGATTCACTAACAAGGAGGCATAAAGGTTGAGTCTGCTTTTTTCAGCCCTCCTCGAGCTTCTCAATAACACAACGAAAACAAGGAAGCGTTTCTCATTTAGATCAGGACTCAAATCACACAAATGCAAAAAGACAGTAGTGAACTTGTTGATTTGCCCATTGCCAGTGTACAGTTTAGCACCTGAGCAGATGATTAATCAGTTTTCACCTCTGCTGTTGCACCCCCCCCCCCCCCTCCTTCTGCAATCTATTTGACTGTCAGTTAGCCTGCAACACATTTAAAAATTAAATAGGCTCAGTTTCCATTCCACGCTGGCAAAATCACACCTCATGCCCTGACGCCCGTCTGTCATTTCACAGCCATGTGTGGAACACACCAGAGATCTAGAGAGAGAGAGAGAGAGAGAGAGAGATAGAGAGAGAGAGAGAGGGGGGGGGGGGAAGGGAGGGATGGAGGGAGGGAGAGAAAAGGAGGGAGAGAGACACGCCAAGACAGGGACAGAGACAAAGACGGAGATGACAGCACAAGAAAGACAAAGGCGAGAGAAATCGACAGTGGTATTCTCGGACTGAATGTGAGGCGGTAAGTGTGAGAGGAGGGAAATGTCACGGCCAATCTCTAATGAAGGGCCTTCCGGGAACTATAGTTAGATAAATTATTTAAAGGCTTTCATTTAAAAATGTCCAAAAAACTGTGCTGCGATGATTTGCACAGGGGCTGGGGAAAGGTCACCCGTGTGTTGGGAGTGCTTCATTAACCTCCCACCACCTCCCTGCCTCAATTATTTCTGTCAAAGAGCACCTGGGGGGGGGGTGTGGGGGGGGGGCAGGGAGGGAGCGTGGCTGCTGTGGTCGAGCTGATACCGCTCGGCTGCTGCCGCCGATGTGGCCGCTGCCGGAGACGACAGCTGACGGGCTTCAACCTCGTTCGGCTTATCTCAGAACCTGGTGGCGTCCATTCCAGGTGGAATGTTTGGGGGACTTCAGTGTTATAAAATCCCCCGAGACGTGCTGAGTAAAGGCTGGATGAGTGTGTGTGTGTGTGTGTGTGTGTGTGTGTTAGTGTGTGTGTGTGTGTGTGTGTGTAGGCCTCAGGAGTGTGAAATGCTTTGATCTTGTAAAATGTGTCCTACAACCATGGAACCAACAGAACTGCAAGGGACTTTGATTGCACAGACACTCGCATGACACACACACCCTTACCCACACACACACACACACACGTACCACAAAGTTACTTTCCTCACCAGTGCCTGTAACCATGTGCAGCAGCAGCAGGTTGAAACTTTTTCCTCTTTTCAGCTCATCACTTACCTCATCTCTCCCTTATGAAAAAATCTTTTCATAACGAAAGCATCTTTGTGTGAAGAAGAAAGCTTGTGTTACAAACCACAACCCTCCCCCATAACTAGTCTGAAACATGTTTTATTACACTAGTGGTGAAGGTAAAATAGAAGTAGCTATATATATTAGCTATATTGCTATAAATATTCAGTTTTATTGCAAAAACAGGAGGGGTTATTTGGTTTGCAGTAGGTCATGAGACAGCAGTGAAAATAATATTGTATTTACAGAGTCACTAAGTTGCCTGTGCCGCATATTATATTACAGATATAAAAATCCTTGAGTGAACAATGTGAAACCATAAATGTGTTCTTTATACTTTCCCAGGACAGAGATACATCATTCCTTATTTTTTACTCTTTGTCTTTTTTGTTTCTCCGATCCCGTCCCGGTGAGACAACAGCAGACTTATTGTCAGGCTGTTCCTCTTAATGCTTGATTTCTGGGTTGGGGGGAGTGGCAGCTGTCGACTCCCTTGAGCTTGAAAAGACGGAGAGAGAGAGAGAGAATATAAGAGAGAGAGGAGAAGAAGTAGAAAGAAATTTACTTGCTGACAATCTCTGAAATTCCACTCGTTCTACAAGTGCACCAGCATGCAGCGTTTTCCAAAAGACGGAGAACGGACAGGTGCTCACAGTCCGACTCGTCTGCACCGTGTCCGACAGGCGGGGGGGGGGGAGTTGATCAGAAGCGGGGGTTGCAGTTTGACCCGCTGATGGGAGAAGGTGCTCTGGTATTATGTCGCTCAAACAACTTTGGATTCTGCACGTCTCAATCAGCCCTATTCAGTTGGCAAGTGTCAGGCTCTCTTCCACATAAGAGCCTTAATATAGGCTGCCACATCAAGGAGGTGACTAATCAGGCTGACAGAGAGAGGTGTCACAGCGTGTCAATCCTTCAGGGCCGCTGCCTGTCTCTCAGGGAGCTCGCTCCATCAGCTCTGACCTCCAATAACCCGGCACATGCACAAGGCACGTGCACGGGCTGCTGGACACGCACCATGTGTACCAAACGTGCATACGAACTCACAAGTACACCCACGTGCAGTTCTAGGTGTACGTACAACACACGCATGCTAACCCAGAGATACACATCTCACTGGGAATCAACGTGACAGACGACTCGGTTCATCGATGGGCCTGTGTTGATGAGAGCTGATTAAAGATGTGAAGAGTGGGAACTCATCGTGATGTATTTGGGTCAATTTCACGTCGACAGCCGTTGCTTGGTCAGGCCTATTTCCAGGAGAAGTGGTGGCGGTAATTAATGGGTGATAACGGGCATATTTAATTGGCCGTAATCTACCCAATGAAGTGAGGAGGCACCACTTCTATTTTTGAGGACAAACCCCCCCCCCCCCCCCCGATGGGAGCGTGGAAGAATCCAGCCTGGTTGGTGTGGGGGCGTACAGTATATACAGGGGACAATATATCAGCACAACAGTACAGCAACTGTGTGATGCTCAACAATGAAGTCACACAAACCAGTGCATTTAAAGCTAGAATGTCACTCAGTAGAGCAAGTATCTTCACCACCACACAACAGTCCCCTTATGAAACCATATTTAAATTCACTAGATCACTCCCATAAACATGTCCGATTTTTTATTTATCAAGATCCATGAATTATTCTCTTAGAAGTCAAGGAAATATTGACAAATTCAAAATCTCGTTTTAAAAAAAAAATACGTTTAAGACAGTAAAAAAAAACATTGCTGGAAATCAGTTGAGCAGTTTTTGCATATTCCTGCCAACAATCAAATAAACAAACAAACTTAGAAGAAAACACAATGTCCTTGGCGGAGCTAACAATATAAATATGCATCTCTCATTGTGCAAATGCAACAAACCAGAATAAAAAAAACGCCTGCTTCTTAACATAAAACTCCATAAATCAGTTCAAGCTCTCCTGGTTTCATGGTTCTACCCGGGACCTCACTACACAATCTAGATCCTCCATATGAGGAGAAGATAAAATGCAGTCGGCCGAGCGCTCCTCCCAGGAAAGGGGTGAACACTTATTTACATTGAAATGAACGGTCTGAGGCGTGTGTGTCTGTGTGTTTGTTAGTTTGAGTGTGTGTGTGTGTGTTGTAAAGATAATGTGCATTTTGTCTAGGGGCCTTGGTTTGTGTGTTGACCTGTATGGATCACTAGTGATGGGGTGACTCCGCAATCTCACTACCCTGCTCTCCAGCCTCAGGGGGATCTGTGTGTCTGCCTGTACTTACACATAGAATATGTTTTCCATCCCAGTGCTGCTGCGGCAGCGGGGATCTCATCCCCAGCATGATCTACTGGTGAGTACATTAAAATTAAATGCCCGCGTAAATCAGCCGGATCAGTTCTGGAATCAGGTATAAAATTCACGGTCTAAGAGGTCATGTAGTGTGTGCAGAATTCATTTGAACCATGTTGTATATCAGGCAGACACAGCTCCGTGTTCAGCAAAACTCATGTCAGGTTTACTGCCCTTGTTTAAATGTCATGTAGTGTTTGTCAACCAATAAAACAACACAAACACCCACGTGGACATATTCTGATATTTCACCTCAGTTTTATAGACCGTTAATGCGTAATGGAAGGTCCAGTTCATTAAGCTCAATGCAGTGAAGGTGGAATCCTACAGAGGGTTTTGACAGCTCAGGTTTAAATGCATCAGGCACAGCAGTCAATAAGATTCTGGGAGCGAATCAGCTACGGGCCTCGGTTTAGATAATAAACACAACTGGAAAGATGGTGTTGTGATTTCAACTGACAGTTGTTGTTCCTGTGAAATGTTTATTGAACCCGACCAGTTTAGACTGGGGCTAAGTACAATATCACTCACTTGTTTAATCACTCACAGTAGCCTACAGAAGAAAAAGTCAATCGTCTGCCCTGGAGTGAGCTGTAAATCGAGATCGGACATTATCTGTTATTAGCATTGAGCAGCAGCACTGACATGTGTAGTGGTGCAGAGTTGTAATTTACACATCTATCACAAATAAAGCACAATTTGAGATTTCTGGAAGAAGAACATTCATCCAATTCTCCAAACCACTTACAGAGGGGCTGAGGCATTTCCCAGCCGGCATTAGGTAAAAGGTGGGGGTACACCCAGGGACAGGTCACCAGTATATCGCAGGGCCAACATAAAGGGACAAACAACCATTCACATTCACACCCACAGCCAATTTAGGGTCTCCAAGTAACCTAACCCCAATCTGCATGTCTTTGGACTGTGGGAGGAAACTGGAGTACCCAGAGAAAACCAACACAGGCACAGGGGAAACATGCAAACCCTGGGAATTGTTGCTGTTGCATTACTAACCACTGCATCCCCGTGCAGCCCCATGAGACTAAGTATTTATGTCAGATTATTACATCAGGTGACGTTTTAATTGACATAAGGGGTGTGTTGTGTGTTGCTTTTTGACCTGTGTTTGTTTGTGGAGGTCAACATGTTTCTGTACGTCACATTTTGTGTAATGTAATGCTGAGGTTGTGTGGTGTTGTAGCTTACAGGCTGATTTTGTTTGTGTGTGAATGTGGTTTTGTTAGCTGCTTTCTATGGGAGGAAGTGATTTATCCCTGAAAGCGACCCTACTGAAAGTTATACTCGGCTGCTTTCAGCACAGTCAGCACTGAGGCTTCGTTTGCCAGTGTACAGTAAGGATAAGTCTAGCAAGTTCACAGTGAATGATGCTCTCTGTTAGTTGTGCATGTTTATGAATGAGCTATAACCAAAATGGCCATGTTTAAAAATGTCGGGCAGGAAAAAACAGTTAACTATTGTTTAAGTTGTCCTGAAGTTGGTAAAGTCACAACTTTGACTTTTCTGTCTCATCCACACAGACTCTGATTGGCTCAGTTGATTCTCCAGCCTGGAAAACTGCCAATCGGCAGAGCAACGGTGCGACTCGACAAAATCCGAGATGTGTTTGGCGTCTCAGAGGTTTGGACCCTGGCTAAGTTGAGCCTCCCTGTGCAAAGCATTATCTATGGATCACGGCACGTCTCCACTGAGTGCTCTTTATAGGTAATCGATAGGCGAGCTGGCTCATGATGGCTCTCACTCATTACAACTCTTTAATAAAAGCCCACCCTGCGGTGACTGCTGCTCTGGCGTGTATATACACACATGCTGCCATATGGGGGACCAAATCTCTGTGTGCACACACAGGAAAAACACAAACTCACACACATTAGGGAGAGCAACTCAATCCAAACCCTCTGTAGCTATGTTGCAACATTACTCATTTATACCCCAACAACCATTCAGAGGTGTCCTGTCATTGAGGAATCAGAATCATCTCTGGCTAAATCAATATGTGCGTCAGAGTATTGACGAGGTGCCGGTTGCAAAAAATATCAGGAGACTTTCCAATAAAGGCCTCACACACACACAAACACACACACAAACACACACACACATACACACACACTCTTAAACGCCTCACTCAGTGTTCTGTGGCTTGTATTTATCAGCGGCTAAACAACAGCTGACAGCTTCTTTCTTGGAGCTGAACTCTGAATTACGTGATCTCCTTCAACCTTCGGCAACATATGTCTTCCTCCTTAATTCGCTCCTCGAGCTGGAGAGGCCAACCCTCGTCGCCGTTTCCCCAAATGCGCCAAACCAGCTGTTCGCTCCATCTCCTCGCACATATGGAGTCAGGTGACGAAAGCCATCTTCTCCAGTATTTTTTCCAGCGAGAGGGCGGCCTCTTGCAAGAGTGCAGGTTTCCTCCGTCATATGTGCAGGGTGGGGGGGTGTCGCGCAGCTCGGGTCATTTTTCCACGAACCCCGCCCAGCAGCTTGTCCTCAAAAGTCTCGGGAGACATACAAAGAGAAGGGAGCGTATGACCCTGCTTCAACTGTCACATACCTCGGTGCTCAACACTCACAAAAGTTTTTCAATCCGACTTGCATTACAGAGCGGCATCTGTTTCCATGTGGCCTCTGAGTTCACAGAGCCAGTCAACACACTCACGCACACAGGCGCACATACGACAAACGTTTGCTAACTACCGCAGCTGCTCTAACCAACAAATTGAAACAGTGCAAATCTCCATATGTTATAAAATAAATATTCATATAAAAAAACAAAACATCTTTAGCTCGATTCTAACAGGTACGGGAGGAAATCCTAATTGGACACAGGGCTCTTAAACCTGGGCTGCGTTACCAAACATGACAGTAATTTAAAAATGAACAACAGACAACCTTGTGCCGCACGATACAGAAACCGGAGAGCATGTGGTTGTGATCCAGGCACATCCTTAAGGTGCTGGAGGGGAAGATGACCTTTATCTGCCCAGAATAGCAGGGCTGGGGGGGGGTAACAAAAGCCACGATGACAAACACACAGGGGACACTGTGACCTCCCAGGAGCCAACATACATGCTCTGAACACAAGGCTGACATTATGAGCTAATGTACCTGCATGCGCCACCACAGACACACACGTGTTAAAGCGCCGACATTTTTGGTTTCGAATGAAGCGTCCCTCTAAAACCTTAATAACCTTAGTAAGTAAGCAACAATCAATATTAAAATCAGGCAAAAGAACAAATTGGTTTTAGAAGCAGCTACACTTTCGGGAAATTAGCTTATTAGAGGAGTTAGATTGATGATGTCTGTGTTTGTACGTCATGTGACACTACAGCCAGTAGCTGATTAGCTTAGCTTAGCAGAGAAGACTATAGAAAAAAAGAGCATCACCCAGAATTAACCAACAAGAGGAGCAAAGACAAAACAAATCTGTTGTGCATTTGCCTGCAGGACCCGGTCTCATGTAGAGAGGTTGACAGAGAAAATCTGCTGGGTTCTTTTTGGCCTTGTTGATGTGAACATGTCTGGCAATCCCACCGGAGCGTCATCCGTATCCACAGTCCTGCCATCACCTTACCCATCATCCTGAGTGACAAGCATATCGACCGCCAACAGAACTCTGACACCCACAAAACACAACACAAAGGGAGAGTGTCTCATATATCTGCCTTGTGCGTCTTTCAGAGAGAGATGGCAGGGGAAGTACGAGGCTGCGTCCGCCTGCATCCTGATGGTGTCTGCAGGCCGATGACATTGTTATCATTACAAACAATGAAGGGAAAAGGAAGAGTCTGGTATCGCGGCATTACGAGCCACAGAGCATTCATCTCTGGCCGATTTTACACTAGACAGTTGCAGGCCAACGTTACAGCTCTCTCTCTCCAGCACGTTGCAGAGATTTCAGTGTAGACACCTAAATGTTTCAGCCGCCCATCGCCTCGTCCCATCCCCCTTGTTGCCTCCGTGCATGAAGAGAGGGCTGAGAGGAACGGCAGGGCATGTAGCGTAAGAGAGAGAGACGAGGTGAGACAGTGAGCGAGAGCCATGGGGGAGTCGGGGATGTTTCACCTCTCTATTTCGCGGCGACTAAATATTTGATGGGGGGGAGGTGGCGGAGAGGAGAGGAGAGGAGCCGAGGTGAGGTGAGAGGAAAGGAGGAGAATCATGGGTGCGTCTCCTTGGGGAGCGTGTAAAGTGTCCCAGGCGTGCAGCGGAGCCGAGGGGTCAGGACGCTACAAGAGCTGCCGACGTCCGCCGGGTGAATTATTCATCTCACTGAGCGCGACACCAGAACGGCATTATGGGTGGCCCGCTGTAGGGAACAAAGAGGCCAAGGCTTTTAGCGCACGAGCTACATTGAGCAAAAAGTGAAGAACATGTACGGTTCCAACCACGTGGTGGTCCATGCCCTTCAATTGACATTGAAGGGCATGGACGATGTGTGTGTGTGTGTGTGTGTGTGTGTGTGTGTGTATATTTGTGTGTGTGTTTGTGTGTGTGTACCCCTGCATGCATCCTAAGAGTAAATATGACTTTACTATGGGAATCTTCTCAGTGTTTGCGCAGCAGTGACTTATCACCCTGCTACACACACACACACACACAGACACACACAGACAGACACACGCACACACACACACACACACACAAACACTAACACACACATACAAACACACACAAACACTAACACACACAAACACACACACACACACACACACACAGTTCCTGGTCGTGGTCTTCTCTGCCTGGGCGACTTGTGTGTTAACAATATTATTTACAGATGAAGCTGCAAGGAATTAATTATGCAAACAATGTGCGATAGAAATTATAATGCTGCGCGTTGCCAGAAGCCTATTTAAATATTAATCTTTTTTTTTATTAAATGAATTTTAACCATTTGCAATGTAGCGGTGAAAAGCGTAAGGGCTTGAAGCATTTTTTTTTTTTTCAGATAAAAATTGCAAGTGGCTCCTTTAGTTTCTGAGCACACCGTTCACTGGCAGCTCGCATGCAAACACATTCATGAGGTGCATTCATTTTGAATGTAGTAGAATCACAGAGATTTGTCACGTTTGTCCTGCAGTGTTTCAGCACCACATTATGCAGCTTATAGGGGACTTGGAAATATGTATATGTTTGATGCTCGGAAGTTCTGTCTTAAGAGCACAGCAGCCGTATGTCTGAAAATACAGTTTGCTCAAACATACGGTAGCTTTTATGGAGAAAACAACTCAAAGCTGCCATTAAGGGGCCACAAGAAATAACCTCAGGAGCAGAGGCTTAGTGAGGAATACAGATTTTAGTGTTACGACTCCATTGCAGAATCGTTGCTCTGCTGTAGACAATGAGGGGACAGGAGAAAAATAAGAATGTCTATGTGGGTTTTTCTGGTCGTCCGCCTTCGGGCCGCTGAGCATCTCCGACCGACTGGCTGGTAAAACATGTGAGTCTTTCTTCCCTGTGACCCCAATCCCTTCTCTTACTAGTGGGTGGTCGAAGATAATGAGGTAACATCTGGTTTAGAGGATTGCCTTTCATTTGCTACGCACACACACACGCAGACACACACCCTCACACACACACATACACAAGGACAATAAAAGACCGTATTGCTCTAAGCCAAGACGGCATAAACGTCATGCTCATCAGGTAATGTCCTAATTCAGAACAGCAGAGGGAATGAAAAGCTAAGTAAAACAAACTACGTCATATTATTTCGTGTGCAATTAAGTCTTACAATTAAAGATGACAAATAATTCTCTGCAATACTCATGTGGCTGAATACACCTTTATTTTATGGGGTCAACATGCTCTCGAACCGGGTTAGGAAGAGCAGAGGAAAATGGGGGGTGAGAGGAGAGGCGGGGTGAAAAGGTCGTATGACTATAGCCCCTAATTCTGACAGAGGTTTGACTTTTTTTAACATTTGTAAAACACAACGGGGAATATAAATAAAAGCAGGATGAATAGATTAATAACGAGAATGGTATTAAATTGTTTTTGTGGAATGTTTCTTACAAACAAGCTAACACACAAATGGACAGGGGGGAAAACAACATCCTTGGCGAGGGTGACTGTTAAAAGAAAGTTTTTCTACTCCATGGCCATTGTTGAGAAATGTTTCAAACTTAGATTTTTCTTTCATTTGACAGTGGCATCATTTAGTCTTTAAACTAAACGAATGGTTGGATTATAACATCAACCACTAAATCATTTTCTTTTTAACAGCAGCCGTCATTCTGTGTGAGTCTTCATCAAACAATGGATATCATGTTTTGTGCTACACTCCATCATTCTCATATTTTGTGATGGCTGGGGGAATATGAGCCCTGGAGCCAGGTGGACACATCCGAGACAGGAGCCAGCTGAGCAGTGTTGTCTGGAAGTGGGACAAGACTCAGCTCGGACAACCGGATTGTTGTTAAGGTTGTTTGGGGGGGGTTCTTGAGAAGTAGCGTGCATTAGTATGTTAGAATGGGCTTCAATTACATCCATTAGTGGATTTGAGGACTGTGACTGGCGCAGGCTGGCATGTCTGCGTGAGAGTGGAGGAGATAAGGTTACCAGGAACGTGCTGAGGAGGGGCAGTAAACGGGGGGTGCGTCTCTAAAGACACAGACAGACAGGAGACAGACCCCAGAAACGACAGGTGTGGATGACTGACAATGACTCGCTGAGGTTTCACTCGACCATCCAGCAGTCGTTTGAGTAGTTCCCTAATAAAGACAGGAGAACTGCACATTCTCTTCAGATTCATATTGTTTTGTATGTGAAAATGCAGTTTAGGGATTTAGAAAGAGTCTGAGATTTATCTGTTGGAATAAAATTCCGATTATATATATTAACAAAAACAAATTGCAAATGTCAGTGTTTTTTATTTTTCTGTTATCTGCAGTGCACTTACATTTCTGCCCCACATTTCAAATGCAGTGGGAAGCAGGCCTGTGTCCTGACACTGGTAATAAAAATGTATTTTTATTCCACTTGTTTATTATGCGTGTCCTTGCCTGGGACAATGAGTTAGCGAGGCCGCAGACATGCTATCTGTTATTTGTTTAGAGAAACCGTGCCTTCCTCCCCACACAGGGTGGCGAGCCTGTTTGCGAAGGTGTGGCCGTTTATGGAAGCTGACAGGCAAACCTGGCGCCGGGTGCGAGTGCTGATCCAAAGCGGGCCGGACAAACGTCTGCACACACACCAGCAGTCTGTCGCCGGCTGCCCGCGGAGATGTCAAACACGATGATGTGGTGGGAGCCTGCGGAGGAGCTGCCCGCTCACTACCAGGAAGTTGTGACACACACAAAATCAGACGCACAAGGACACACGCTCATGAAGGCAACTCAAAAGATAGAAAATGACATCAAGAAGTAGTCCCTCGTTGGCAATGGCTGCCCCCGGCGCCGACAGCCACTCTGGAGGGAATAGCAACAAAGCAGCTCCATCAACCTGATCTATGATCCCACTGGAAGGATCACCCGTCTTCCGCAAACACAGATAATGTTCACGCTATTTATCTTACTCTATTGTCTAATTTCGACAACTCGATAATTGTGTTGCACATGTCAGGCCCCCAGAGCCGGGACAATCCTGCGAAATCGTTTCAAAGTGCCCCAAATTCATTAATTACAGAGTGTGTTAATCTCATTGAAAAGGGGAGGGAACAGAGAGAAGGAGCCTCATAACTCATCCAATTAGGTAATTGAGAGCCACTTGGATTAGAGGGAGTGAAAGGAGGAGCCCCGCTGGGATTGAGTACGATTGGCTCGTGTGAATTTGCTTAATGAAAACGATGACGAAATATGTTTGGCAATGGCTTCTTTTCCCCCCCGATTACTAAAGTGAGACAATGACGTGACAACCATGTCGTAAATTCACAATTCACAAGTGGAACGGCTCTCAGTCGACAGCATGGCTCCGCAAAGACCCAACGATTCCCTTGACTTCATTAAAGCTGCACTCAATTTCACACACACCCACAGATATATCGTTATTTTCATCGAGATCCATGAATTATTCCCTGGGAAAATTATATAAATGTAGAAAAACACCCTCGTTAAAAAAGATTATGAACAAAAATGTAGTGTAAAATATAAAAATAAGAACACTTTCACTGGTGAGTAAAAAACAAAAATATAATGATGGAACTGTTCTTCTTTAAAACTGATGCTCAGCACTTTTCTCTACCTGCACACTTGAATCATATTCCTGGCGATTCAGCACAGCAGCTGGAACAGCCATGAACACACACTGACAACAACGTGAGGACGGACCTCGCTCTGCACCGCAGGAGATCAGACGACACACAGTGAAGGAAAAACAACGTGACAGTAACCAGAACCGGTAGGCGTCCTGGACCCATCTCAAATTCAATATGGCCAAGTTGTGTGGTTGTGTTGGGGGAGAATCCGTGCAGCTCGAAGATCACTGAGAGGAAAAGCACAAACCTGAGGAGACACCTCAAGGTGCAACCAACAGACACTGAGGTGACCTATGACCTGATACATATATATATTAGTGGTGTCAAACAATTAGAATATTGAATCGCGATTAATCGCATTTATTTCATAGTTAACTCGCGATTAACTGCAATTAATCACAAATTTTTATCTATTCTAAATGTCCCTTCATTTATTTTTTTTCATAATTTTTTTTTTTCGTTTTAATGCTCTTATGAACATGGAAAAGTGAATTGGCTTGCCTTATGCAAATGTTTTATTTTATTGAAAAACAACATTGGCAAACAGGGCGATACAAAAAAAAAAAATTATAAAGTGCACATTTCAGGTAAACAAGGACTATTAGCATTTCAAAATGGGGGAGGGGGGGCAGTGCTACATTGCTTTTAGATGGAAACTCTGCGCACACACAACTTGACAAATAAACAATCTGTTTATTAAAATGCACACTGAGTAATGTGTACGATTGTTTTGGTCTTGAGTAAAATCTATCACAGAAGTTGTTGTAGCTGCCTGGTTCTTTGCTTGTTTTGTTTGTGAATTGGTTCACAATGTTTTCTTCGCTAAATTTTATTTAGCTGGTAATTTACAACCTATTAGAAACACTTAGTGCACAAACACAACCAGGCTCCGCCCAAATAAACACCTTTCTGTCACAAGATTGTGAAGGTAAGATGTATTTCAGGGCCTCGTTTGGATGGTGAAGAGTTTTCTGTTTACTGGGTTCTCTCTGATCGACTCATGTTACAAAAATTAGATTGCGTTGGATTTGTTGAAGTCTTTGCACTTTTTCAGACTTAATTGTTCCAATCAGTGTAGGAGGAAATCTTATTTCAGAGTGGTTTCACTAAAAGGCCCATCCTTAATTGAAATCAGACAAAAATATTGATCATTTTCTTTTAATTCGATGAGACTGAAATGAGACCTTTACCTAGAAGCTGTCTCTATCTTTCTTTACCTTACTTGTAGTCCATCAATGACTTTGAATGATTTAGGCTTTGGGATAGAGTGAGCCCAATGCTGTGGTGTTTAGGATTCTATGAGTAGAGGTTGTGTAGAAATGTGTGGACAGAACCCAGAGGTAATTGGACTCATGTTGACGATCTGTTGAGCAGGAGAGGACACTACCTCTACCTCTTTTCATTTTGTAGAAGCATTAGCCACCTGCGACTCTCCAAGAAGAAAGTTTAATGTTATTTGTAACCGACCACCTGGAGCTCTCTAAACTCTCCAATATAAACCACCATGATACACAGCAAACACCGGACTTCGCTTTGGTACTTTCTGACATGCAGGACAATGCCACTGACTTTTAAAGTGTGTCATGTGATCAGCATCCAAGATTCCAGTAAACCTTTGACAAAATTTGAGATAGATTCGCAATTAAAACAGCACTGAAAACGAATGGCTCTATCCTTATTTTGAATTAAGGTGCACTTGTTTACTATATGCCATATGGTGGGGCATGTGAAATTAAAATGACTTACTAAGGAAATGATACGACCCATAGAAATAAAGATACACGACCTGACAGCTCTCAAAAAGTGAAGAAACTACTAATTTTATCTAAATGATGTTTTTTGTAATTTTGTGAATCGTCCATTTTAGCTGACACCCAATGCCTGATTCCCCCCCCGACCTACACACAGAATTCTTTACCATCTTCACATCACACATTTGTCCGAGGACAGGACAAGACAAGTCGGACAAGATGACATGAAGTGCTTCCCACCACAAAATACAGAGTAAAGCGTTGACGGTGCATGACTCAGTGTTAGATAACGTGTGACCCAGCCAACGGGAGTAAATCACCAATGTTTCTTTCTCACTTAGCTCATACATGTTGTGCTACTGCGGTGAAGATGCCAAATTAAATCAAAAGCAAAATTGACTTGGCCCTTTATTCAACAGAAGTTGCCTCCACAGTCAGGATAGACAGCTGAGACTGATGATTGGTCGAGCGGGAGAATTGGCGGGAACTGCTGCCATGGCTCCACAATACGTTCAGTGCTGACTCTGGCTCTAGATGATTTCAAAAGCATAAGATGATGGCGTCCATATCCAGGATATTTTGGCTTCATTTTTGTATAACTGGAGGAGGAGGAGGAAGGCGCGTCACCTATCATTTTATACAGCCTGGGATATAACCAGAGTGAGGCAATTAAATCATACCATGGGAAGGGAGGAGGATTGAAGTACTCTTGGCCAGGCTCCCCGGACTACAGCAAGCAAAGTGGTGCTGTGCTAAAGCTGCACACTGTGCAAAGAAGCCAAATTCTATTTAATTTTGAACACTGCCAGCTTAAAGGATCTGTGCCATTTAAAGAGTGGATCCCATAATTCCCCTAAGTGCTTCACATTGCAGAAGGCGCTATGTAAGAATTAATGAACGAATCAACAAACACAAAGCCGAGCTCTTCCTGGGGGGGCCTCTCCCGGGCAATGCGTAAAAAGTACATCATCTAACCTGAGGGAACAATAGAGACACCAGCTGGAAAAAGGAAAAAGTGAAATGTGTCCATCACAGTCTGCAAAGTAAAAAGTTTGAGAGGTTTAATCTCAGACCAAGTGGAAGGTGTGTATATCTTTGTGAGTGAATATGTGTGTGTGTGTGTGTGTGTGTGTGTGTTTTCTTGGACCGATCTGTCTGTCTGCATGCAGAACAGCCCCGTTTATGCATGAATCTGGCTGCTTATCAGCTGACCTTTAAATTGGAGCCGCAGAGCGACTGCAGGCCCAGGGGCTCACACTCGCACCTGATTGGCTGCTTTGAGTCAGACCTGCTGACAATAGAAATTAACAGAGGCAGGTGGGCATATCCGCAGGCGGAAGGTGTATGGGAGTGGGGAGAGAGATAGGGGAGTTGGGGAGGAGGAGAAGGAGGAGGAGGAGGAGGAGGAGGGGGCCGCGTTAATATAAAAATATATTTCCTCTATTTCCCTCAACTGTCTTTTCTTAAGCTTCAGGAGAGGAGAAAAAAAGTCATTATGTGCTGTGAAGCATGCTAATGGTAGAGCAGGTAAGAACAGAAGAGCTCGGCATTACCTGGATTTCATCTCTGCCTCACTCGTGCTATCTCTCCTTCCATCCCTCTTCTCTCTCTCTCCGTTTCTCTTACTCTTGTACTTTAATGGCAGAGGGGTCTTGGCAAACTGTGATTGCTTGATAGATAGATATCTCCTATTGGAGAGAGGTGCATGGAGGAGGAGACGGGGGCAGAGGATGAGGTGTGTGTTCTGTCGTCCGCAGGGACAAGGGGCTCCGTGTGTCTGTGAGGATGATGGATTACATGGGGGCCACAGGTTTTTGTGTGTCTGCGTGTGTGTTTTGTATGTGTGTGGAGTGGGTGGGTGTGGGTGGGGCGCACGGCCCTCTCTTATGTGTCGCTATGTCCACAGTGAAAGCATGGCAGTGAACTAATTTTTCACAATGGCAGCTGGAAAAGGTCATTAAATAAAGCTAATGTTTGTGAATGGGATCCCCAGGAATTAACTTTCACATCATACGTATATGCAACAGTGCAGCAGTCTGGCAAAAAGAGAGAGCATTATGTTGTATGGACAACAGCACAGGTGGCTGAGTACACTGGCATACGCTTGGCCTTCTGTCAGATTAAAATGAAATGAGGGGAAAATGCTTTGGATTTGATCTGCCTGTGTGTGTGTGTGTGTATGTGTGTGTGTGTGTGTGTGTACGTGTCTTTATGATAACCATTTCATAGCATGGCAGTAACATGTACATGATTTGGTTGCACGGTTGATGGAGTGTCCTTGCCTCCTTGTTCCTCCCTGTCCTTCCCTCTGACAGAGGTTACCAGGTCAGCCAGCTCTTCCTGTTTATTTCCATTCCAGCTATCAGCAGGGGCTGCTACTGATACGCACTGTATTCATGAAGACGTCCAGCGTGAGCAATGTGTGCGTGTGTGTGTGTGCATGTGTGTCATGTGATGCTCAAATAAACCATGCCCAAGGGGGAAGACAGAAAGGCCGGCCACAGCACTTCATCTGTCACCAACACAAAAACCTCACCAGTCGCCGAGGAAAGGAAGACAGAGAGCCACTATCGCAACCCCTGTTTGTGTGTGTGTGTGTGTGTGTGTGTGTGTGTGTGTGTGTGTGTGTGTTTGTGCTCAGCAATGCATGTGCGTGGGACCTTATCATAGCTGGCCACATTCCTAGCAGGAAGATAAAAGAGGCCAAATGAACCAGATCAGCGCAGTGTGTTTGTGTGTGTGTGTGTGTGTGTGTGTGTGTGTGTGTGTGTGTGTGTGCGTGTGTGTGTGTGTGTGTGTATATGTGTAATATACTGCATGTATGAGTGTGTGTATGTGTGTGAAAGCGAGGGTTTGTCAGTGATGAATAGGAGTTTAAAGACCCACACCTCGTGGAAAAAAGCGGAGAAAATCTTCCGGACAACAACAACAATGCTACCCTGCAGGCTGGAATTAATACCAGAGGAGCCCTCCAGGCAAACATCAACAACACTCACGCACAATACACAGTCATGTAGCAGCAGAACAAGTCCTGACAAACCCTGCCTTATATTGTCCTCGGACATTTATGCTTCACTTGTGTTCTCCTTTAAATAGTGACGCTAAAAATGTTTTTGCAACCAAATCCTTTCTCAGCAAATTGTGTTTTGAGATGTTTATAGTGCACTGAACACTGCGTGCTGTGTACTGAGAGCACAACCACATCAGTTATATTGTATTAGTTTGCCAGTAAACTACAGCATAGTTGTATCATTTTTATTATTTAGTTAAGGCCTACCCTAAAAGTCGTTTTGATTAAAACAATTTGATTGTTACAGTTTAAATTAAACATACTTTCAAGAGATTCTTTGTATTCTCAAGCAGCGATATCAGTAGTGGTCTCAAAAAAGTATTGTTTTGGCTCTCTGGGAAACTATTTAAGAAGAGCCCTTGTCTCAGCTCTTTATCTCTTTACTGTATCTGATATTTCAACATTATGTCACAAACTCATGTCCTTTATAAGTGTTTAAAATCTGAATCATGTCACTTTGTAGAATCCATTCAGTTTTATTTAAAGCAACAGCATAACTGAAGGAATGTAACTGATAGTGGAAACACTGAAGAAAGAGACAACGAGGGAAGAATTTGTGTTTGATGTGGGTCGCTCACATAAAGTGAAGCTCAATTGTGTCTATAGCCACTGGTGGTTAGGAGCAGTAAAGGTCATTAACCCCACCTCCTCCATGTTAGCAGATGGGACATAGACACCATCAGAGCAAGATGGCATCCAGGATATTTAGGCTTCATTTCTAGATAGTAAGAGGAAGTGATAATTCATTGTCCATCTTCATTTACAGTCTGTGGTCGCTCATCTCGCGAACTAAATCAGTTCCGTGTTGGCACCCATTAGATCCCTATTGAAGTCCCCAGAATACTTTCTGTGTTTGCTCTGCTGCCTTGAAAAATTCCACAAAGTCTCTGTCTCTCTCTCTCTCTTCCTCCGGTAACGTACAGTAGATGAGTTCCTTCCTTCCGTCGAGCTGAGAAGAGGAATTTGCTGGATGAGGGAGCACATCTCTGCCTCATAAGGAACGTTGTTGCATTTCATTAGGGATAAGATTCATCACAGCAAGCAAACAAGAGAGCCGTGCAAATCACATCGGAGGAATTCTTACACTATCCTCAGCATTGTCTCGCTCACACACACACACACACACACAAACACACACTCACACACAGCTGATTGGCAAAAGGCACAAAGCAAACAAAGGCTAAAAGAGCTGATTCAGGAAGCACAGGGGGACATCAAGGACGTTGATACTATGTGATTGCTCATTACTGCGCTCTTCAAAATGACACATTACTCTGTCATTGGTAAAAAAATGACAGTCGGCTGCTTAAAGGTGAACAGTTATTTTTGTATTTTTCTCACTGAACAACGGAACCACTCGTTCATCAGAGGCCTGTGTCCCAGAGAAGCTGCAGCATGTGTGAGTGAAGGGACACCCAGGGGTCCGTTTTGGAGATGGCTGCTAAGTCCCAGCGCTGACCCGGGAAAAATGTCTCAGATAAGGCCTGTATACAGACCCATTTAACAGGTCGCAACCTTGTCTCCGAGTGGGAGCGACACAGCAGGAGTGTGTGAACACAGCCTAGGGGATCTGTCCCATGATGAGATGCTGGTGATATCTAACTGTAGCTCTGACCCTACAGCAGTGGCTGTCAGCCTATTGATTCGCAGCTCAAACAGCTAGGGAGACAGGGACAGAGTCAGGTTGTGTAGCCTCGGCTGGGACACTGTGTGATATGTGTGCCTGTGCGTGTATGTGAGCCTGCATTAGACATCTGGTAGAGCATTATGCTTCCAAGGCTGGCAGACCTGCACAACAGCGAGCGGAGAGACTGAGACAGAACGCTGGGGCCTTCATCGATACTGAATCCAACAGCTGCATACTGGTCGGGACACAACAGATCTGTTCATGACAGATGTACACAAATGTGGACACACACACAGACACACTCTTGGCATGCACCGGACAGTGGCCCCGTTGTGGCTCAGGAGATAAGAGGGATGCCATGCAAGCTCTGGGAGTTACAGTGGGGGAGTGCCAGAAAGAGATGTTACCACACACTGCAAGACAATCCTCTGTTTCTCCAAGTGCATAAAACACAATGATCCTGTCTGTCAGCTACAGGCAGCACACTGGCTCCCATTGAGACAACTGACTGAGCGTGGGATTGGTACTGGAGGTGTGTATAAGTGATATTAGGAAATAAATGGGCTTCAATGAAAGCTTTGATATTGCTATAAAAAAGTCACACAGAACAGAAGAGACAGAGGGAGCGAGAGAGTGAGTGTGTGAGAACAACAGCCTGAAAATATTTGCTTTTCAAAAGAGAAGGAACACGGAGCTGTGGTTTACAGCGTTCGGTCCCTGAAAGAGAAGCATCTATTCCCAGTCCTTATGTGTGAGCGGAGTGGGTGGTGCAGGACATGGATTGACAGCTCATCTAACACTATGGCTCCAGATGGAGGAATAATATCATTAGGAAAGATTATTTCTGTCTATCCATCAATCCATCTATCTATTCATGAATTTATAAATATACTCGGGTACATTAGTTAAACTTTGTCTCTCCATCATTCAGCATTATAGGAGACATATTGTATTGTTTATTGAATTCAAAAGATATTCCAGTGCAATATGTTGTTTCGCAGGTTGATAATTTATCACCACCTTGTCAGAGATAGTTTCAACGAGACATATTGTGCTCATAATCACCTTCATAATTATAATTTGGGTTATTAGTTGAAAATGTTTCCATGCTCCAATGCTCAGACAACGCATCACTCTCCTCATTTCGTTCATCGCTGCAGCTCCTCTTTTCAGCCTCTGTCTGAAACGCTTGGTTTTAGCTCCCGTCTCTTTAAGAGCTGGCCTACTCTGTCGTGATTGGTCAATCGCTTACATCACGTGTAGGAAATGTCGGCCACTGCTTTGACTCAGGGCTTACCAAAATAACCACTGGGCATTGATGCAAATTTTTGGCATCGTGATATCACATGAAAGTATCTGCATGACTACTGACGAGGTGTTTCCCGAGATCCAAGAGCTGCGAGGTCTGCGGGGTAGAAGAGCTCTGAAGGACTTTTACATACCGAAAAACTTCACACACAAAAAAGAAAAACTGAGAGGCTAATAATAGCTCCTACTAAACTTTAAAAAGATAGAAACTCTACTGGATGCCTTTTAATTGCTGCATCACGCTTGTTAAGCAGATCGAGTCCTGTGCTTTGGCCGATGTGTGCTTCCCTCTCTGGCCCAGTGTGCTCTCTCTGTGAGAGGTCAATAAGAGGGACGTCTGCCAGGTGAGAGGTTGGCTCGGGTGTAATCGATGCTCGCCAGTGGAGGACACACACATGCAGGCGGGCAGGTAGAAAGGCATGCAGAGTAGCAACCACGCGGAGATAAAACTACTCCCGGTGGGGTTCACCAGCCAACCGCTGAGCCTGCGCCACAGTGGAGAAACCCACGCTTCAAACCGGTTTAGGGGATTGATCTGACAGCTAATTTAGAGAGGAGATTTGCTAATAAGGCAGGCTTTTCTTTTCCGTCCTTTGTCTTTCCCCCGCTATCTCTCTCAGCTCCCTTCTCTCCTTTTTTTTAGACATGAGCAAATAGTAACAGATAATGTTAGCGGATTAAATAGACAAGAGATTCAAATTGGATATTGATTATAAGACTAAAGCCTTGTGCTTCCTCGCGTCAAAGCCTGTGTTTAAGAGACTGATTGACAGTGTCACTCTCCACTTCCTACTGATTGTGGTGAGCGGTGTTTGGGTTCTGTTGTGTCTCTAAACCTTGAATGGGCCCACATCATGTCACACCACGCTAAGTGCTTTGACGCAGCCACACAAAGAGCCCGGTCTATCTGAGGCTAATCTCCCCCACGTCCACCCAGGTGGGGGCTTTCAGAGAGAGCAAGGACAAAGTGTTTCCCTCAACATTCCGGCACAATTCCGCCTGACGGACAGCAGAAAGGACAACGTCTGTCCAATGGATCTTTAAGTGGAGGAAAGAGAAAGAAAAACGGTTTCCGGAGATGGGCCCATTTGCTGGTCATGACGAAAAAAGAAAAGATAGAAAACAGGATGCGTTCTTACTGAAAGTTGCAAGATTCCCAGCGAAACGAAAAGAGAGGTAAAGCTTAAGCATTGTACTTTCCAGAACTGAGCGGCTCTGTGGGATCCCCTGGTACAAACCGCAGCAGCAACACAGGGTACAAATACATGTCAATATCTATCACTGCCTTTCACAGCCTGGTGAACGCGTGCTTGTTCGTCACTTCCCTGACACAGAGGCAGTACTAGCACAGAAATGATTTATAACACAAAGGGACGAGCTCGCGTCACGCTGACACACCATCTGTCCCAGCATTCACACTCCAAACCATTTGAAAGTCTGCAACTCACTGTTCACGTTCTTGAAGATGTTGAGGATGGGAAGGATCTGTCGGTAGTACGGAACCAGGGCCTCTCCCACCATGTCTGCAGACATCACCAGATGCTGCAGGACTTTGAGCGTGGTGCAGATCACCTGGCGGCTCCTGGTGTTCAGGGCGTCTGGAGGTGAGACAAACTGTCAGTGAGGTTTTCAAACTTGTAGATATAGGATGTAAACTGGATTCACAGACTGTTTGCTCAGGCGGAGGCTTGGAGGTACAGTAAATGAAGAGCAATTCTAGAGTCTGCAACTATATCGTACATGCAATGTGTTTAGAAGACACGCGGCTAAAATACACATCAATCTTAACCCCCCCCCCTTTCCCTTGAAACCATTTCCTTTATATAGCTGGGCTTTGATTTAGACTGGCTTGCCTGCAATCAGTGATTTCAAATGCACTAGGGAGGCAGGGGTAAGTGAGAGCCAATCACTGGGCTATTTGGCCTACAGCTGCACTTAACTCCATCTCCCACTGATAGAGAACAAAAAGGAATGATGGTGGGAGAGACGGAGGGCTACAGAGATCAAGAGAGACAAATACAGAAAGAGAGGGAGAGAGGGAGAGAGAGAGAGAGAGAGAGAGAGGAAAGGTAGGAAAAATAACACAAAGACTAAATGTCAGAAAGCGATAAAGAGACATGACAGGCAGAGGGCAAAGGCTCAGAAAATAAATGTGATTACCAACTAAGACTGACATTTTTTTTTCAAGTTCTTTTCGCATGTTGTAGTTTTTCTGGGGGCGTGAGTGCTGCTAATTCCCTTTGTGCAAGCTGTCAGTCCAAAGCTGCACACTCCTTTTTAGAAAAACAGACCAAAGCTCTTTCGCTTTAGGAAACCTTTAACTGTCATTTGATGCCTACTCGCACAAAAAGGGAATCGTAATGGCATCACAGCATCCATTTTGCAAGTAAGCGCATACAACAACAAGAAATGAAAAGAGACAAAAAATAAAAAGCATTTCAAAACAGAGAGTCAAAGCAAAGGAGGCAGTTCGAGTGGGTGAGTGGGCAGAGACACCACGAGCTTGGGAACTAAAAACTGAAATAAACGTTTTTGCTAGAAATCAAAAGACACAAGAAATATAACAGCTGTCGCGCTAAGATTTTACATTTGTCTTTGAGGAATATAAATTTACAGAAAAGTTGCAAACTTAAATTTTTATGCTTTCTCTCCCTCTTTCAATTGTCACATTCTGTCCTGACACCTGATTTTGCAAGAGGGATGGAGCTGTCACAGGACAAATGGCAGCCAACTGACACATCTACAGTATTAGAATAAAAACAAACTCATGAAATGTGTTGGTGATGACAAACCTCAGGTTCAATACAAGCAACTCTGAAGCAAGGCTGCTGATTTGTCAGAAATTATCGCTGCAGGTGTAGGACGCGTTGTGCTAATGAAAGCTCGGGACGTAGCACAAAAACGAAGCTATAGTGATTCTGCTCTTGATAAATCCCTCTCAGTAAAATCAATTAATACATAAATAATGTATCAGTATTTCTCGTGATGACATCCTATTCCCATCCCGAGCACTAGATTCAAACTGACTTGAGAAGACCGAGACGAAAAGGGAGCAACAACCCTAAAATATCGGGTGACAGTTTGAGCGCTCAGTGAACAGCATAATGCAACCCCCCCACACCCCCCCCACCCCACCGCCTGTGTTAAAACGGCTCATATGCTAATAGAAAAAAACAGTCACAAACGCACCCACACACATACACACTAACAACAGTCATATGCACAGACAAACAACCACAATCACACAGACATGCACATGCACACAAATTACAGCACGTAAACAAACACATTAGAAGCAATCAGGCTAAATGTCAGCTTCAGTCATAAGGGAAGGCAGTGGTGAACATGGCAGCAGCAGCAGTAGTAGAAGTGAAATATGAAGTTATACGTAGAAGACTCTTGAGATACGGTTATTCCTAATGGCCATTGTTTGCACCAAATGGAACATCAACACAACACCTCTCCCTTTCATTCTCGTGATGGAGGCTCTGTGAATTCGATGCAGTCGTTGTAGAAAAAATACAACCCCCCTGCCGGGAAAAGGTTTGATTAGATTACATTACATTAGATTACATCACACTTTATTGTCCGAATCTCTTCTGACATTTGTCTTGCATTCCAAGACGTCCATTGCTAAACATTTAATTTACACAACAGAGCAAAAAAAAAAAGCCTTTATAAAGATCAGGAAGCTGATAGGTCGAAGGAATAAAACATTAGATTTGAGCTGGTACGTATGGGAGGATTTGATTTGTTGAATACGTGAGAGAAAATTGTGAAGTGAACTAGGTCCATTGTCCATTTCAGCATTTGAGAGCTTCCCCAATAGACGTGTCTTTGTCTGTGTCAGTGATGGTGTAAGTGTATGCGAGTGTGGGTGAGGCCTATAGCGAGGACCAGATGATGCTGAATGAGCGAATGCATTGTGCTCCGTGCCATCTCTCCATCTCTGCCCCAGTGTCTCCGCAGACAGACGAGCGCGGCGATGTATCTGCCATCACCCAGATAAGGTGGAATGTGGAATGACAGGAATTTCAAACCTACATAACAAACAATGAAATTCTAATTACCAGCCAGCGCAAACAATTTTCCCTGTTGTGACATTTGGACCGCGAGACTGTTCAATTATTCATTGGCACTCTCGCCTGGCTGAAAAAAAAGAAAAGAGAAAAATTAAAAGAGAGGGGGAGAAGGTAGCTGAGGACCTGATGTATTAATGCTGGTTAAAAAAACCCTGTGTTGAGACAAATCTGAATAAAGCAATCGTCTATTCGTGCTAGGAACTGTTTCGTATTCAGTGTGAAAATAAAACAAGGCTGACCTTGTATTCTAGTTCCCTTGAAATGTCAGAGGTAGGGAGACACGTCGGGAGATTTTAGCAGTGAATTGTTCTCGCTCGGAGTATAAATATACTTTTCAGATCAGAGGAAGATGTTCCCTTGCAGTGCCGTGACTGAGGATCTCCTTGTAATGAAATTCTCATTTTGGCTCAAAGCTGAACAAATGTTATGCCAATCAACGAGGCTCAGTGGAGACATGGCTCGGAATCCTCCTCCCTATTTAAAGACAACGGAAAAACCCAGACCCCAGCATTTCAGTAACAGTTTACCCTTCCTCTTTAAGTCACCAGGATCCTGAATCTTTTTGGTTGTGCTCCGTAACAAAATGTCAGTATTTCATATAAAGCCATTCACTATTCTCATCCTGCACACTCAGCTGTTTTACTATTATTATTATTATAGCTTTTATTGATATTATTATTGTTGCAGTGGTCACTTCCAACACAGGGAAAACACTCTTTAGAATTTATTAGAACCAATCAGCGGTATATAAATATGGACGCCATGACAGCTCCCAAAAGTGAAGCCACATCATCTCAATTGCCCCCCTTGTGGTTGGCTGCAATATTGTCATAAACCCAACTTCCTCCATGTTAGCAGATGAGACAAGGAACAAACTATAAAGTCCACATTAAATAAATGTTTTCATCAGAAGGATGTATGTTGAAGTTTTATCACTAAATTAGGTTTTTATTAGTTATTTGATGCAACATAATTGGGGAGAAATGTCATGATTGATAGCTGAGACCGACTTGCGATTGGTCGACCACATGTGCTGGTGGGACCTGGATACTGTGGCTCCACCCCTCGATTGCTGCGGCACAGATTCTGGCTCCAAATGACGGCAAGGAACAAGATGGCGGCATTTACGTCAATTACTTTTTGGCTTAATTTCTGAACGATGGGACAAAGTGAAGAACAAGACGTCCATCTGGACATACCGTTTATGCCAGAAGCACAACGATGTAATATTCTTCTTCCTTTCTTTCAACACATTTCAAATTTTATTTACAATCAACATAAAAATTTAATCCAGATCTTTTATTCTCTTGTTTTGTCCTCTTTTCTTCACCTAGAGTTTCTCTGGTGAGGTGTGATGGGAACCCAATATACAGTATGTGAAAGAGTTCAGCGTTTAAGTCAGTGAGGACACAGCGTTCAAGTATAATGTCAGACGGAGCCTCCTTCATTGTGTATTCTCATTGGGTGACCTGCAGTCATCATCAAAATTCACCAGGGCCTGACATGACTCAGTCGCTCTGCAGATAAGAGCCTGCCAGCCACATTGAAGATGTATTAACGTCAGAGGGGAAAAATATATATCTTGCCATTTTAAACTGCAGACGGCGTTTTACTTCCTTCCACTTTTCTCTCATCCCTTCTTCTTCCGTGCTCCATAGAAAAGTAATTAATCTGCAACGGAGACACGGACTGGTGGCTCTGCCTCGTGGACGGTGAAACGGGCCTGATTTTTAATAAACCAAAAAGTTAATAAGGAGCAGGCCATTTAAAATTCCATTATCAGTGAGAAGTGTGTGTTTTCATGGGGAGCAAAACCATCACCTTTGGTCTGGCCTCCCGAAGGCAAACGACCAAAACCGTTGAGAGGTTTGAGTTTGTAAATTAAAGCCTAAAGTTAGCGAGTGGCCCAGTCACTCTCTGTATAATGTTTAGCAGTGTGTGAAGTGGGTGCCTCTTGATAGAGGCTAAATTACAAGTTAGGCTATCCAAATATTTAAAGAACCAGTGAGTAGGATTTAATGACATCTAGCTGTGATGTCAGAGACTGCAACGGACTGAATTTCCCTCACTACGCCCTTTAGGAGAGAGAACCGATGGTGTTCAGACAACATAAAAACATGTTGGGCCCTTGTAAGAGCCAGTGTTTGGTTTGTCTGCTCTGGGCCACTGTAGAACATGGGGGTATAGCATGGTGGGGTCTGTGGAAGAGGACCCTCTACCTGTGTGGGTATGAAGGACTCAGTCTAAGGTAACGACAGCTCAACTGATCTTAGTCTAGAGTGGTTATATAATTCTTTATAATAGATCTCAAAAATTGTACACACCGGTTCTTTGAACAATCTTTTAAAAGATGGTGATGTGTTACTTTTACTAAATAATTTCTTAAAAATCTAGATAATAATGTCAAGAACTAAACCAGAAATCAGTTACATGCAGGACAAACTAGATGTGTCAGTGTATAAGCTGTGCGGTGACGACCTTGCTGTGTGACTCAGTGCCACACTAGGAGCGGTGACAGACTGTGCCAGGGTCAGTCCTTCACTATGTCTCTGTGTTTCCAACAGCCCTGCCTGGTGTTGGCCGTCACGCCACTCTGCCTCCACATACGTCCAATACACACACACACAGAAACACACACACACACACACACACAAACGCATAAACATGAGACACACACACACGACTGGCCAACTGTCCATGACTTGAACACTGTCTCAGGCTCACAGGGCGCCACTTAAAGGCTCCCCCTTTGAAACTGACACTCATCTTGGCAGCTGCGCCAAACAAAAGGCACGTGTGTAGGTGTGTGTGTGTGTGTTTGTGTGTGTGTGTGTGTGTAGACATTTTCCAACATAAGTCACAAAAACACTCCTGTGACTTCCCTGTACTTTGATCCTCCGGTTGTCCACCACACAAGAAACCTTTCCCATCCGCATTACCGTAAATTCTCATGTCTATTTTTGAAGTCGTCCAACACTTCCCCTTGCGATGTGACCTTTCCGCCCACCTCCATCTGCCAAGTTGTGTGAGCGTGTGTGCGAGTGTGTGTGTGTAAAAGTGTCAGTACGGAAAAAGGTAAGGAGGCCCAACTCGATGACACAGTTAAATGTGGCACGTCACCGCATTCATGGCAGATTATCAGGCATGCTTTTAGAGCTGCCCTCTTCCGGCAAACACGAAAGGCAAGGACGCTTCGCCCTGAGGTTTAATGTAATAATAGGAACAGTATGACTGAGAAACCAAATTAGGGCTTGTCACAGGACTGGTCGTATGGTAATGTTAGAATCTGTTGTAGCACGAGCGTGGAAGACAGGTGAGTCTATTCCTGGCCAAGCATGTCGTTCTATTTTGGTTACACTCCTCTGTAGCGTTGCCTGAGAGTGCTCTGAAAGTGCCATTGTGTGTAATTATTTAAAAATGTGTTATTAACTTTTGGATATAGATGAAGATGCTGTTAATGATATTTAAATAACAATTAGCTACTTGATTTAAAGAAAAGAAGAAGGTAAATATTTGTGATACCTTATGTTGAGATCTGTTTTTTTTTCCGGCAACTAGACTACATTTGTGCCCACATCCTGTTTGTGCTATTCTAATTTATTTAAATATGCAGCTAGTTACACCATCAGCTACTGGGAATGCCGTCTGGTGCCGGGATTCGTCAGCAAACACCAATCAAAATGTAATGATGCTGTCATCAAAATAGTGAATAATGTAATAATGACATGGAAAGATATTTATGGGGACGGCAATTAAACTGTAACTGAGCAGATTAATTGACTGTCAATCACTCATGAAATAACAATGTTTACTTAGGGAGGGCTTTGCCGAATTAATACAAATGAAGAAGAGAGCCGAGCCGTCCTTCTGCCGACGTTAATTAAATAGTTGCTGTATCTTAACTGCTTAAAATTATAGCAATGACTCTGGAGGATTATTTAACATATTTCCACACTGAAAAAAAAATCACAGTGCTGCATATTTCAAAAGCACAATTTCCATCTCTGTTTTTTTATTCTTTTCCTCGTATTTCTTAAGTGTTGAGATAACTGCACGTTTTTCTGTCAGTGAATGTTAAATGACAATCAACACACACACACACACACACACAGACACACACACAGAGACACGCACACACACAGGGCCACTTGGGAAAGGAGCCGTGATGTGTGTGATTGGTAAACCATGAGTGCAGACACCTTCCCAGACTTACTCTTGATGGGGATGATGAGCTGGGGAACCACCGGCTGGATCTTGGGGCCTCCGTGCTCCAGCATGTCATGGACGCCCTGGCGGGCGAAGAACTCGTACGGATGAGCCGTCTCGCACAAGCCGTCAAAGAACAGAGGCAGGTAGTGAAGGTAGTCCAGTTTCTCAATCTCCACCTGAGGACAGACATTCACATTGACATTAAAAAGCTATTTTTAGCTGCTTGTTTAATCCAGAGAGACGGACAAAGAGAGAGGGAAGAGATTCCTTCTTGTGCTGTTTGTCAGTACATATACAGCTGCTAATGGAGGCTTTTTAGCTGCTTTCAGAAATTCACTGAAGTCTGGAAGATTTCTCGAATGTTTCGCCAGATACTTTCCTGACCTTTTCAAGGCCAATATTCATGAAAAATATCCGTTAATATCTCATCTGTAAAATTCACAGTGAGCAGCAGAGCGTGTTGTTGAGGTTTATATCGCGCAATGGACCCAAACACTGGAACATTACAAACATATCAGGATGAAAAATTTTTAAAAAAAGACAATGGGATTCTACAGCTCCACCCAGGTGCCACTCCATGAGATTTTGTGAAAATCCCTCGCTGCCTCCTTGAATATTGGCTTTTTGGCTTAGCTTGACCTTGGCTTTGCACAAAATCCAGGGCTAGAGCTCCTCTTGCATTCATTCATAACCTTTACAGTAAAAACATTCTCTTACACACACACACACACTCACACACACAATGGCGGGGGACAGCTGTTCAGGAGATCATGACACAGCGGCATGTGGCATCTTGTGGGCTGACATGTTAACACCTGTTTACAGCGTTTACGGAACAGACAGAAAGGCGCTCACACACACACACACACACACACACACACACACACACACACACACACACACACACACACACACACACACACACACACACGCACAGACACACACACACACACCGTCGACTGGGAGATGAAGACATTGGGCCGGCTACAGGCCACAGGCGGACTTTGATGTTTGGCTGAGCGTGTGGGGTTCGGTGTGACACATTAAAGTGAAGTCTTTCATGTGTGTAAAGCCATCAGAAGAAAGCTACTCAGACACACCGGGCTGGAAAGAGCAGTTGACCCACAGGAGGCTGTCCTTGAGCCCTGTGTGTCCGTGCGTGTGTTCTGAAATTCACCAAAAATGTTTACGCGCCCGTGTTTCGTAGAATATCTGTGTAATGGATCTGGTTATTGACTGTATTTATACCAGGGACATCAGCTGTGGTGCTGCATTCCAGTGGCAATACAGTGTTGAGTGAATGGATCGAGGCTGAGGGGGTGATTCTGTTTTTTCATGCAATGAAAGGTGATCCCCTTGGTGCAGAGGCAAATAGCCCCCAGCAGCCTGCAGTCCTCGAGGACAGCTGAAGCCACGAGGACGAGACACTCTTTTGTCCACGCACACGCACACACACACACACACACACACACACACCGAACACACACAGCTGGGTCACGCTGGTCTGTGCTGAAATGTCACCCAGCCAGTGACGCTTTCAAGTCCCCAGCCCTCACTCAGCTGCCGGTCAGAGCCAAGACTTCAAAGCAGCTCTTCTCCCCCCTCCTGCTGCCAATGGCAATGCACCCACCCCACCCAAGTCCCCCCCTTCCTGGTAAACACAGAGATGGAGAAGGAGAGACAAAAAAAAAGGAGAGACGGAGAGACGGCGACAGGGACAGAGAGCTCACACTGTTAGCGCAAAGAGACAGGGCTGATTGCTTTGAGGCAATTTACCGAGCAACCTTGAACTTCCCCTGCGCTTGGTCAAGATCATCATTGTGAGTCAGTCGGGCTGGAGATGAGAACAAAAGCAAACACGGGCCCAGAGAGAAGGGGAAGAGAAGGACTAGAGGGGCAGACGGGGTGAGGCCCAGCTTTGCTTGATAGTCCGTGGCACACAGAGACACGTCATGTCGTGAGCACCTTTTTTTCTTTGGCCACAAAAAACGAATGTAAAGCTGTCTCAGGACATTTATCTTTATTTTGTTTATTTATTGCTATGTTTTATTTTATCGTTGTATTTGTTGTCAAGCACCTTCTATTGCAACTTTGCATGAAAGACAATTAAATTAAGTCTGATTTGAACATCTTAAACTAGTTTAAAAAAAAACAACTAGTCACATAGTTGAGATTCAAGGGAGATACTTTGCTTGATTTATTAAAGGCTCCTCTTTCTCATTTGGAAAATAAAAGACACATATATCTTGATACTGAATATAAATATTTTTTATCTCCCTTAATTAAATATGAGAAACATATCAGACAAAATAAAAAACTACAATGGGGCTGAAGTGAGAATCACACTTTTATGATGAGTAAACTCAAAATAAAATTATTTATGCAATGCCTAACTGATGTGATAAATCATATCACATGTCATCAACACAATAAAGTAAAATTATGTAAAAAGGAAGCTGGTTATAAAAGCGATTCGAATCATTAGGGATCTGCTGGTAATCACTATCAGTACAATTTCAGATCTCACGATCTCACCTACCATGTTGTGACCGCGATACAAGTTCAGGGAATAATTACCCGGGAATATTAATATGGTGTTGCAGCATGTGAGGATGCCTCTGAACTCTTTCATGCTCTTTATCAAAATCACATGAAGCACTTAGGGACTGGCTGAAGATTCCAGTCAGCTCTGAAGGAGAGGGGGCAATCAGCAAACACCTTCACACACTTACATCGCCCATATACACACACACACACACACACACACACGTCCCCGTTCCCAGAGAATCTTAATCAGCAGCAGCGCCGAGCGGTAACTCTTGCATCCGTTATCGATTGTCCGCCCAGGTTTGTTTGTCTTTGGGTGCCTGTGGGAATCCCCCCCGAGTCCGGGGAGTCAATGAGAGTGGAGCACAGAAAGACTATCAGCCAAGTAGCAGCAATTAGCCCCGGGACACAGACCCGCACGTCTCCTCTGGACACACAGCAACAGACCTGACTCGGAGCAAGTGCGAGGAGAGAGTCTCCTCATTAAAAAACAGTATCAGAGGCCCCTGACAGGCCCCGGAGACCAGGAGGAGCGAAAAGAAGCAGGCTGCCACTTTCCACAATGGCTGGATGATAGCGTGTGTGCATACGCGTGTGTCTTTGTGTGTTTGAAAACATGTGGGAGGATAAATGTGTGTGTGTACAAATGCTTTTGTGTGAACCTGATGTGTGCGCTGTGCATGCTCACATGTGATAAGCTATAAGGTTGGTTTGCCAAGGTGATGTGAGTCATTAAAGCTAGAAAAGCTAATCTAAAGAACCCAGAGAGCCGATAAGATACAGTGTGAAAGTCCATCCGTCCCTCAGTCCATTATCTGAACCCTTTATCCTTTAACAGTCTCAAGGGAGCCGGAGACAATCCCAACGGACACAGGGTGAGAGTCGGGCGACACCCTGGACATGTCGCCAATCCATCACAGGCCCAACATACACTGACAAACAACCATTAAATCCACACCTACTTAGAGTTGCCAATTAACCAAAGCTGCATGAGTATGGACTGTGGCTGGAAGCCGGCGAAAATCGGCACAGACGCGGGGACAACATGCGAGACAGTGACAGAGGGGTTGAGAGAAGACATTTGTGAGTCTGCATGGGTGTGTGTGTGTGTGTTTTTTTTTTTAAGCCTACTTCTGAGGTTACTGTGATTCGCCTCAATTGGCTCACCCCTCCTTTCATATAAAACCACACTGAGCTTGCTGGTCATGGGGGTAAGCAAAGTGAAGTCATCTGTTTTGTCAGTTGGTAAAAAAAAAACGTGTGTACATTTCCAAAAGTGCGGTTTAGGTATAATTTATTCATTTTGCCCTTTATTGGCCGGCTCCCGAACTACGTGGACGAGGGACGTGTGGGTGGAGGTCAAGAGGCCTCCGCTACGTCACATCCATCTTTTGAATTCGCTGGAGCGCAGCTTCACCTGATAACCCAATCAAATCTCTCAACTGTCAGATCAAATCCCCACAGGAGACCACGACCACGTATTCCTCTTCAGTCCGAAACATGTCACGTAACAGAGCTTTAAGAATCTACAACTATGTTCTTACTCCTTAAAATGCTGGCAAATTGTGTCTTCTGATCTGGGGATCTAACCTGCGTTGTCTCACACAGAGCATGTCTCATAGATCATTTAAGGAACAGGCTGAAGGCCAGCTGTTTGATGACGCCATAGTGACTTGACCTGAATTCTGCTTTTCTGTTAACACAAGCGCAGGTTGCTGTATTTAGATGAGCTGGCAGATGAGCCACTGTCAATTTCTCCAGCTTTAAGAGGAGAACAGGCCTCCTATTAGTGCCACTCACTCTATGAGTCATTCACTACACAGTCACTATGGCCACACATCCGTCCGTTAGTTCTGCAGAAAATCCATTAGAAAAGAGCAGAACAGGAAAGCAGGTCTCACGTAGGAGAGCACGCACACAGTGTGACGTGCGTCTGAAAAATATATTCATGCTCCGAAGCGACATATGCATTGAAAGGGTTTGTATGTTATGGAGACAGAGGAGGAAGGCATGAACCAACAAGCACCAAAAATAACACAACATATCATAACAGAATTCCTGAGTTTTCGGTGATAAGTTAACTTCATGCTGCCACTTCTGAAAACGTGTCTCTCTCACTCTCTTTTTGTTTCTAAAGCCCCGACTGTGAAAGATGTGTCGTTTTTAAATTTTTAAATTTAAGCTCTGTCGTAAATAATCAAATTAAGAAGCATTGACACAGATTGAGTCAGTTTTTGTTGTGGACTCTCTGTTCATGTGGGTCCAGCTGACAGCGGCTTTGTGTTGTTTCTGACACTCTGACTGGCTTCCTTCCATTTGAGGATCAATTACATTAAGTGCTGCAGTTTAACGACGGCACTTGTGTTTAATGTATTTACGATGCATAATGATGCACGATGGTGATGCATTACAATTTTGCATCAGCTGGTATGCTGGTATACAGTGAGACTACCGTGTGGACGAAGGCCTTTGAGTGAAGGTAAAGAAAGTGTCCAGTATCCAAGTAACAGCTCAAATTTCCATGACTACATCATGAACTCTCTGGAAAGCAAGATTCCTTTTATTAATATCTCAATCAAGTGAAGCTTTCAGATGACAAACTGCTCCAAAGACACGTCTCCAACTCTGTGCAGCTGCAGACAACACAGTTTGGACAGAGACACAGTCATTCAGTTCCAGACACGAAAGATATTAAGAGGATTAAACTTTAAATGTTTGCCTGCTGTGAGACTTATGTCATGATGAGGTCATGAAGTCAAGAAGTTAGTGAAGCTGCCTCCAGACATGCACTTAAGACGGGAGGTTTTTTCGGAGGCTGTGTGTGAGAATGCAGATGTCAGAGATGATTGCTCTGGATGTTTTCAGGAACCTTCCTGCCAGCCCCATGGATAAGTTTCCCCCAAAATAGAGCCCATATGAGAATGCAGCAAGAAAATTGACAACAAGTTTGTGTGTTGATGACGTGTCTAATACACGACAGATGCAAAACTGGAACATCTCAGGATCAGTAACTGGTGCATTGCTGACAAAGATGTCCATTTAAGAGCTTTTGGCAATATAGTCCGATACGGCTGGAGTCAATGTGCTCGCAACAAAAACCCTGTGTTCTTCCCCAGCAGATTCACAGATTATGTCCTGCCTCCTGCCAGCTATTCCCTTGGGCCACCTCTTGCCTGAATGGTCTGAAAATCTGTGTGTTCTGCGTTCCTCATATTTTAACGGAAAACTCTGAAAACTGCTTGAGTGTGTGCATGAAAGCTTTCAAACCTGGTGTTAGCCATATCCCACCTCACTGCATGTACAGTGAACTTACTAAACCGTTTTTCACATTCGCTGTTTGGTTCTTCAAAAAGATGTTAACAAAAAGCACAAGACTTGATTGTGTTATTCTTGACAAACAAGCTGAGATGTATATTTTTCTTTTTGTAATGAAATAAACTGAGCTGCACAGAAAAGCCTGAGCAGCCTCTGTGGTTGATTCGAGGTGAAATGTATTTATTTGCAAAGATGCTGAGAGAAGCTCTTATGACAGAACCTCTCCAAATCCTCAGAAGTTTTCATGAGCACGCTGCACACAACACACTCTGATAATTTATTCATCCTAATCCAACTCTGTTTCCTGCTGTGCCACAGGTGCACGGTGCACTTTTGGCCACGACATTTGCAGAAATCAGCCACCATGCTGTGTGCGCTCACTGTGAATATGACGGAGGGAGAGAAAAAAAACGGAGGAGCAAAAAAAAAAAAAAAAGAGGAAATGGGCAGAATATTTTGACTTTCTTGGAGGTCACGTTAAGCGGAGCAAGACCGGAATAGGCAAACGATAAGTGAGGGAAAGAAGAGTGAGTCACTCTCGCTATCTCCCCTGACAGCTGTTTCCATCTAACAAGCATGCAAGTATGCTCAATTCAAAGCACCACTGCTAGGGAGCATGGTGTCAATTGAAATGATACCTAACACACGCCGAATGAGACAATTTGTGGGCTTCAAAGATGCTTCACAACCGGGACACAGAGAGTTATGAATCTTACGTGCACCTACCTCACACACACACACACACACACACACACACACACACACACACACACACACACACATGCACATAGACGCAGACTGAGATTTAAATTGCACACAGTCACGCCGGCAGTCCCAAATGTAGTGTTGAGGATTGAAAGCAGGAGAGGTGCTAAAAGAGCAACAAACACGACTTGGTAATTGAAAGAGTGACCCTGCAGACAGAGATGGAAAAGATGAAGAAGAACCCTGATAGATGCTGCTGTGCTCCGGCCCAAAATGTTCTATTCCAACCTGGGAGGAAACAAACCAGACGACTGGCGTGTTTTGGGTCCCAACATGACCCCAGACCAAAGTGTTTCCCCATTACAGGTAGTAAGATAGCAAAGCCAACGTGAGCAAACCTGACCCAAACCCGAAAATCCTTTCGAACATTCTGTCCAAATGGGTCCCAACAGATCTCAACTGGCCTGTGTCAAGAATCCAGACTGCTTCATCTCATGGTAAAAGAAAAGCAACCACAGCACTAAGTATTCCAGGAGGCTTAAAAAACTTCACATGCCCCTGAATATTTAGCAACTGAGTTTGAAGACAATTCGACAGCGCTGTGGGCTTTTTCCATGCATGTACTCCATTTGCTCATAATGTCATCATCACAATCATTATTGAGTTTTCGTTTCAGCAGTTTCCTTGTTTACGTGAGGAACAAAGAAGAAACTCGCTTAGTTCCTGCGCTCCCACTGAGAACCCATCACAATTATTCTTTTTTCTATAAACAAGCAAGCGCACAAAACCAATTAATTTCCCAAACACATGTCAAACTTGCCAACAGAATGATTGCAATATCTGGCAATGAATATGGTTTCATATTCAAGTAAATTCCTGCAGTTTCCTCTTTTTCTGACGGTACACTCAAACTGACAAAATACAGCAGGCCTCTCCAGCTGCAGTGGTAGCAAAAAAAGAGAAGAGAAATCCACTGCATATTGACGAAGGAGTGCAGGGATAGAGGGATGTAATGTTAGAAGAAGCTGAGGTGGAGAAGAGACCGTCTGGAGCTGGTGCTCCAGTTTTAAAGGTGAGGCAGCTAAATAAAGCTCAGATTAGGACTCCACTCAGTGCGCTGCTGAGTGTGTGTGTGTGTGTGTCTGTGTGCGTGTGTGTGTGTGTGTATGTGTGTGTGTGTGCTCGAGATCCAGCACGGGACCCTCTGCCACCGTGATGGAAGTAGGCCAGAGCAGTGGAGAGACTCAGGAGGTGGTGAACATGACAGGAGTTGTCTGACTAAAGGTTTCATAGCTGGAGTTTTTCCTTATCTCACTATGATGTATGCACGCATGCACATGTGTGTTGGCCTGCGTCAGTCGGCGGCCATGCCCGGATGCTCTGACAGTGTGAGATACAGGCCCTTTTTAAATGACCCGGTCATAAAGTCACAGCTTCCCGGCCATGTTGGATCTGAGTCTCGTATGGATCCCCGGCCTCTTGCTCTCAGCTTCCAGTGATTACAGCTCAGCAGCCGAGCTTGACAACACACAGGCAGAGTGTAATCAAGTCAGAGAGGGAGAGAGAGAGAGAGGGAGAGAGAGGGAGAGGGAGGTGTAATCAGCATTTCCCCTCCAATCAGCCCCAAAATCACTGTCTCTAATCTGCAGCCAGCCATTGATGGGTTTGATTGATAGGATGGATTTGTTATCTGGCTGTGGGGGTCTGCCGGGACCAGAACAACAAGCACGAGCAAGAGACACAGTCAGCTTATCAGCTATCGCTACATTTGTTACCGCTCCCCTCGTTGAGCAAGCAGAGCTTTTTCTCACAGGCTACGACGGCAGTTCTCCTCTCATTTATCATACAGAAGAATTAAATGTGGACACTTCAAAGTACTTCCACACATAAGGGTCCCCGGGGGCATGTGCTTTCTCCCTGTTTAAAATGGAAAGGGCCCATCCATCACTGGTTGTTTGTGACGGCAACAGAAAGCACAGTGAGTGTTTGTGTGGATGTGAGTGTGCAAGTGTGCCACATGTCTCTGTGCCCATTAATTACTTGCATACATGCGTGTCTGCGCGTGTGTGTGATTTGTTCATGTCAGATGCACGGGGACGATAAGGGGACTGAATAATGCTTTTTCAGCGAGCAAATACCATGACTGTAGCATGAACTGCCTGCACGGCTTTGATAAATCTGACTCCTCCGCCTCACACTGTGCTGAAAAGTCCTCACAAATGTTCAAGCAAATATTCTCATTTTCAATGAGCACATGATGAATGAGCTCCATTGGTTTTGTGCATGAAGCCAAAACAATGGAGCCCAAGACAAATGCTCGGTGTGTTTAAGATAACACCGGCAGCCTCACCGCGCTGTGCGACTCTCTGTGCCTGAAGAGACGAGGCGGGGAAAACACTAAAGGGACTAAAGACCAGATATAAGTTAACAGACACATGGACAATTAGATTGCACATTCGTGCATTAACATGCAAAAATAATTAGGCAGTAATTTATTTAAAGTCTCTCTAATTACTCAAGTTGATTATCTCTTGCAGAAAATTCTGTGCTGGGATGAGTTATTAAAACCTAAAGTTTTACAGCAAAACATTAGACTGACATAGAGACAAATTCTTCATCTTTTAAAACAGTATTCTCACTTGTTCTCACTTGGTACATTAAGTTTACATTCAATATTCAATTTAACAGCATTGAATCCTTTCTGATGCAGGTGATAAATAATTATGTATCAGAGATATCACAGGCTGTTAATAGTTTATGAGTTTGTTAGTGAGATCATATGGTGATGAAACATAATTAAATAATAACATCTCTTTTTTCCAAATACACATACTGTTTCATAGTATCCCGCCTCTTGCCCGATGTCAGCTGGGATTGGCTCCAGTTCCCCAGTAACCCTTAGAGGATAAGCGGTATAGATAATGGATGAGTGGATGGATGTATCAGGGTTTCTATTAGTGTATTAGTGTTTGTAAGCTTCTGAAGTCAGTTGCTTGACATAGAGACACAGACAGAACAGGAAACACATGCTTGGATTGGTCCATTATAATGGGTTCAATAGCAATGAGTGGGAATTTAAACCAATATTAACCGAACCTTTATTTCACCCAAGCAGTTTTTTTTTTTTTTAAATCATGACAGCAAACGGGCGTCAGGGTCCAACAGAATATCTCTCCCATCAAACGGTGCCTACCAATTCAAAGCTCCCAATTCTATCGAGGGCACCTTCAAAATACGGCCAACTAGAATTTCCATCAGTGACACAGTGACCAAACCATGACTGGCTCAAAATCAGAGGGAGCCTTTCCACATTTTAAAATTCAACAAGTGAGCCGGACTTTGAGCTCAGGTGTCAAGTGTGTGGAGAGACAGTAATGCCGACCCTGAGCTGAGGAGCAGCGCGGAGAATCGGCAGCATCAGTGGCGAGAGGGGAGAGCACTTTTCAAGGCCCTGCACGGCTCCTAATGGGATGTTCTTGTTGTTGCCAGTGGATAACTCTCATCCTGTGTTCTGGACCACAGATCAAACAGAGCCTGGACTTCACAGAGCAGCCACAGCTCCGTGGCTCGAGAGGACAGTGACAGAGAGCTGAGCTGGAAGGGCAAGAAGAAGGGCGAAACGAGAGCAAATGAAAGACAGACAGCGAAAGAGAGCAGCGAGGAGTAATGAGCCTGTATTGTATCTCTGCACCCTCGCATGCAGATTATAGTCCATTCTTCTATTTTCAGCTTTGATTTAGGTGCGAGGAGAAGGTAGCTGAAGAGGGGGGAGCAAAAAGAAGATGAAAGCCAATTATACAAGTGGAGTGGGGATGTGCTGTTGTATTTAAACCTAATCCAGGGAAGCCAGGAGGTGGATACGGCTGCGAGCAGAGGCACAGAAGACAGGGCCACCTAGAACAAGTTGGTCCATCTACTTTCTGAAAGACTGTTCAACGGACAGAAAAAAGGCATCACTCCAAAATATGGGATCCTTTCTGTGTCAATAAATGGTGAACTGAAGCCTCCTCACATCCACAGAGGCCCAGGCGGGTTTGTGGCCCACATGATAGAACTCTACCTCTGTCTCTGCCAGGGGTCAGTAGTGATATCAAGGCACAGCTCTTTGTCGGGTGATGTGGAATCCAACCTTTGAGGATGGAGGGCAGCTGCGCAGGTGACGGTCCAGCGATCAAAAAAAAAGGTTGCGATGAATATCATGAGTCAAACAGCGAGGTGAGGGCAAGTATAAAGCCTTACCCACAAGGCTGTGCACCAACCAACACACAAACGCACACGCTCACACAGCTCAATCATCCACCTGCAGGGGAAAATATGTCTTTCCTCAGCATTGATAACATCTGTAGTCCAATGATTCAACACTTTCCCTTGAGGCCTTCGATAGAAAGGACAGAATCAAAAGAGGGGGTTAGTTTGTGAGGAAGTGACTAATGTGCTCTACTTGCAGGGCCGTTGTGAGTGGGATGCATCGCAGCTTTTAAATTATCAAAGACAATACAGTGCTGGACGAATATGAAGGCACAAAAACAGATGTGCTACTACTTCAAGATCCACGCTTTGTTATAGCATGATCAGCTGAATAACTGGTTGCAAAGAAATAGCAGGGAAAAAAGAAGCAGGTTGGGATCCGCTACTGAAAGACACCTACTGCTTCTATCCCACTGCAACATCTGTCATAGTTTAGATTATTGGCAGCGAGGACAATCTGAGTGCTGGGACAAAGGCAGCCAGAGGGGTGAAGGGCAGTTTCCTACATCTAGAAACAGACTTGTTGTTGAATAGTTCAGTAAAAATACAAAGAAGCACAAACATAGGAGGGCAACAATATCCAGATGTTACTTACAGAGTGAGTTAAAAACAGCTGCACATCTGTTTCTGTGTTGACCTTAAAAACAGTCAAGTTCTTTCATGCCGATCAAATGAGAAGACCCTGACTTCCCTTTTGGTTACAGGAACACAGCCTCTAGACCATTTACTCTTTTATTACAATGAAGGCTCAACCAAGGAGGTTGTGTTTCATCCATTCTGAAGCTTGTTTCTCAGCAGGATTGTGAAAAAACTAGATATCGTATTTCCCTCAAAGCCTGCTGGAAGGATGTGACATGGGTCAAGACAGAACTGTGGGGCAGATCCAGCAAAGTGATGGATCGAGGAAACTTTTATCCACTTTTATTTTAAAAATTAACAGGCTTATGTGGACCGGTTCAAAGACCCGGCAGGTGCCTCTAAAAAATTTGAAAGTATACAAAAGCATGAACATCCAAACTTGATGAGCAGGAGCTGCTGGACAGAAGTGAACTAGAAGACAATGTCTGCACACGAGACAACAGCCAAATTTACATTTTTATCATCTCCTCTGTACCATTTCCGGCAAATGCTCTTCTGTTGAAACATTGTGATCTGTAGCATTAATATGTACACCACCAATTATTGAAGCCAGAGCATGCACACACCCAGAGAAGAGATGGCAAGTGGGTGTCCGTATAGGGAGCATGCTGAGGTGACTCTTTAAGTAAGGGACAAACAAGTGCACTGAAAAAGCTGGTATTTGAGTTTGGGGACCAATTTCTCATAAGCACGCACTCTGGATGGGGAGAAAAGTCACGACATATCAGCGTGTGATATTCAAATTACCAAGCATTCCCTAGAGAAATAAATCCCATCCAGACGGGGCTTAAGGTGCGGTGTCAGTGCTGTCAGCCCCGGCCATCAGGTCGGTGACACAGAGCAAGTTTGAGATCAGTCTCTCAGTTGAGTGTTTGAACTAATACTGAACCTAAGGGTTTTATTTAATAGTAGCTTGGGAAAATACAAGTGTTTCTACAGAACTTGAACGGTTTCTATCCTGCACAAATAACCCACGCACGCCAGAGAGGCAGAACTAAGCAGGCGAACATAACTTGATCTTGCAGTACGAGAAACATCTTTTATCTTTTCATTAATCATCGCCTGTTCAGCAAAGAAAACAAAAAGACAACGCTTATTCTGTCTCTTCATATTTAATTTTTTGCAGCCCTCTACACACACAAATAGAAGACTACACAAACAATCATAGTCTGTGAAGGTTGTAATATTTCCGCTTTCTATTAGAATGGAAAAAATGGATAAACAAATGCTGCGGTCTGAACCCATCAGCATGAAGAGTGTGTGTCAGGGAAGGGGATCCATTACAACCGGTGGTGGGTGGCATTACAATGCATGGAGAGAATACACAAGGATACATGTACTTCCTTCCTTCCATTTAATGTTCTTTGCCTGGATGTAAGAGAAATATCCGGTTCCCAAAGACGGTGTCCAGGGATCATGTTTGTTCATGCGTGTGTGTGTGTGTGTGTGTGTGTGTGTGTGTGCCGGATAAAAAAACTCACTCACTCATGCACACGCTTGCGCACGCATGCACACACCCACAAATCTACTTTCCATTTGGAGGAGGGAGAGAGTGAGGGGAGCAGAAACAGTGCAGCGGAGCAGATGTAATTACAAAAGGCAACACAAGCCATGTGTCTGCTCGCGGAGGAAGTAAGTCAGAGCTTATCGGGGTGCCACAGAACGGGGAAATCTTCCAGCAGAGGTGGCAAGTGCTCCCTGCTCTTTTCAGATGTGACACATTGGGAAGATGATGGTGCAGCGGTGGTGGTTGGGCTCTAAGTGGAGAGGATAGCAAATAAGGAAATAGTCCCTCCCTTCATAGCTGGTAGCAGGCAATCACTGGTTTGCCCCCGGGAGGAAAGATTTGAGGCAGATAAACAGCACAGCTCTAGTCAGCATCTCATACACAGGCAGGAGGGTTAGCTGGAGGATACAGGAGGGCAGTGAGGAGGTGACTGGATATGGCTGATGGCAACACAGCAAATAAGTAGTGCATTAGATATTGCTTGTTATGATTATGAATTTCACTGCAAAAAAACGAACAATCAATTTGTAATGCTTTGCGACTTTCTGTGTTCACAAAAGAAACCAGTTAGTTTTGTGTGATACTGCTGCTGCTACTGTTGTTGTTTTGTTGCCGTTGTCGGTGCAAAAGGTGTCTGTGGGTTTTTTTTCTCCAGGAAATCCTGAACAGAGATTTGACAAGCACTGTCAGATGACGAAGTGAACAGCTAGGAGATGAAGATGGGTACACTCCTGACAGGTTTATTGCAAAAACTCTAGGTGTAAACTGCTTGGCCTTGGTGCCGCCTGCTGCTGCCGCTGCACAATCATGCGCACGTGAGCACGTACACAAGCATATGCAACAGACGTGCACGCACCGGAGATCGCACAAACTCATGCCCGCAAGTCATCCTGTCTCTGATGTTTCCGAGAAACGAGTGATGGGTAGAGGAAGAGGGGGGAGTTTGCCTTTACGATCAAAAGGAGAGAAAGTAGCATGAGGAAAGGTGCACGTCAAGCCCAATGAGTTGCCACCGCACCATCCACACGTTCTCTCTTTATATCCTTCTCTCTTTTTCTTATACGCAGGAGAGATTTCAACATTTCTGACTGCAGCTCTGCACATCACTTCATGATCTTCATTAATCCTGCTCGTGATTATTGGGAGTTTTTTTTTCTTTTTCAGACAAGAAACCAAAATAAACTGTATGTGCTGCCATAATAATAATAATAATGAACATTATTTATATAGCACTTCAAAACCCAGTCGCTAAGTGCTTCACAATAAGCAAAGACAACAAATCAATAAAATGGGCCGATAATAAAATTAACAAACAGCCCAGCTTAAAATCAATAAAGGCTTTCTGGGAGATTTACAACAGAGCCAGTATAAATAAAATAAAAGAATAAACACAATTTAAAAAACTGGGTAAAAGGAAGAGAGAGGAAAGAGAAACCAGGAACAGCTGTGTAATCAGAATGTTTAAACTCTGCCAGACTGGTTGTTATAATGAAAATAATAACCAGTGGTTCATATCGTATGTTACAAAATAAGTTATATCGTTCTATAATCCAGACAGGAAAAGACAATGTATGCATGTATTAGTATTTTTCAGTTTTGGGAGACATAGAACTGATTGTAGCAGGATATAATGATATCATTGACATGTGTTTTAAAAATCAGTTTGGAATTGTAAATATTTGGAATAACAGTAGTAGTTGGTACAATATTTTGCTTAAAACAGATTAAAAAAAACATTTCCCAGTGAGTATTCAAAATGGCCAGCAGTTTATGAGTTATCATAAAGTCCGAAAAATATTAATATACTGTGCAATGCAACAATGCAGCAAAAGTTTTGTCATGACATAACCAACTTTTCTGTCTTTTCAGAGTCATGCACTCTTCTTTGCACACTGCGCAATTTCGAGTTATGCTCCACATGTCCAAGATCTCACTGTCAGAAGACTCCCTTGAAATAAGTCGGACTGAGCAGCAGGAGAACAAGACAACATTCTCTTTTGAGTAGATTTTGCCTCCAGGATTCAGTCTGGTACCTCCCTGCTGATTCACCATTGGTAATCACCAATATGGCTCGGGAGAATTCAGAGAGATAAGGGAAAGGAGAGAAAGTCGGATAAACAGAGAGAATGAGGATACATGGAGGGGGGCCTTTGAATGAAATATGGCTTATATTATTTCTCTCTGCTCTCCAGACAGGGCCGTCTGTCATGCCCAGGAAGGGGCCAGAGAAAAGTGGGCTAAGTGGTCCGGCCATTTCTTGTGCCTTTCCAAGTGGCTGAATAGATATTAGGATTTTACAGGCTATTACACATGATAATTGCACAGCATATTGAATTTCGGGCAATTTTCCCCACTGCGACTCCCTCTTTTCTTGCGCGATCTTTTCTATAAATAAACATTTTACAGTACGCAAAGTATCCATCGCATTTGGACTATGATTTAAATGTTGTTTATGTCACGCAATCTGCATCCATGGCTTTCGTGAAAATTCAATAACAGCACTATACTAATTGCATGGCTTAAACCAAGCTTTAGCTCTTTAGATATTCATCTAAGCCAATTAAATGAGAGGCGGGCAGGGGATGGGGGCATAATCCTGGCTCGAGTGTTAAGAGTGCACATTCGAGAGCAGCGTCAGAGGAGGACCCAGTCCACTCGAAAATAACATCACGGCTTGAATGCAATTTATTCACCCTGTGTGTGTCCGCTAAAAACATACATGCAGTTAGTTAGAAAGAAAACAAATATGGGTAATTAATAATAGATTTATAGCTATGGCTATACATCCTTATATATAGGGAATATCAGATTAGTGTAATTAAATGCAAGTATGTTCAGCATGCATTAAAATATATAGTTAACATTTCACAACAAGAAAACTGCTATTATTGCTTAGAAGAACGGAAAAATAATAAACTTCAAACTATCTCTGTTGTCCTAAAATAGGAGCAAGACCAAGTGTTTACTACAGGTGCTTAAATTAATATAGATTTTATGGCAAAGCCTGTGCTACAAAAAACAAAAATTGAATTAAAGCAGGGGCGGATGTGGTGCCATTACTGAGATTAGTGCGTGTGACTGCAGCATCAAACAACTTAAAGAAGAAACAGTGGCACTGCCACATTAGTGGTCAGGCAGTCGTTTTCGCAGTTGAAGTCTAAATTGTAGCTCTTACCAACGTGCAGGGCAGCTTGGTAAATAAAGAGGCACACACACACACACACACACACACACACACACACACACACACACACACACACACACACACACACACACACACACACACACACACACACACACACACACACACAGATGGGCTTTTATTCACTTCCAGTTTTTAAATTCAACTGCCAACACATCCCGTCTAACAGATACAAGGACTGTTTGTAGTCAGCGTTCAGCAGAGACCTGTGTAGAAGGAGTCTAAGGTCAACTCTGACGTGTGTGAGTATTTGAGCTGCATTGCCACATGATGCACCATCCTGCGAACTCAGCTTAGTTGTGATCAAGTGCAGGGAGAGAGAGAACAGATCGGGATTTGCTGATGGAGTACCCTCAGCACTACCATTCATCAACATAATTAGCCATAATCAGCATCAGCCGCAGAGAGAGAGGTGGATGATGGAGGGGGAAAAAAACAAGTTTAATGTGTGTCTTTTTAAATGCAGAATATCACTGGGATCGGGTAAAGTGAAATACCCCGCATCGCTGAGTTCAATGGAATAATGATACACCCATTGATCCATTAGCTATCAAAGCATTAGTTAGTATTATTCACATGTTCTGAGGAATATAATTGAACCATGAACTGTTAAAAATAAAGTGCCTGCAGTGCACCTGCAGATTAAACCACTTATGACACTGATATAATTTCCTATCGCACCTTAACCACACAATAAGTGACTTTGGCCACTAGGGGTCTCTCAATCAAAACAATAACAGAAGACCTGGTTTGATGACATCGTGAAGCAGCGTGGGATTGTGGGAGTCGTTGTCTTCACCATCAATGCCGATGAAAATCTACAAATGTTATTTACATGTGAAGTAATGTATTAAAATGTAATGTTCACGTTACGCGGCAAATTAATATGTTGTGATGAATAACAAGTAGCTAATACAAACTGTAGCAGAAAGAAAAACGGCTAATTAACTAACTATTTTATTTTTACTCGTCATGCGTTGTTAGGATTGGGAGTTTCAGTAGAGACGGGTAAAGTCACAAATAAAGTAGATATGATGCATTAAAAAGGATCCAAAAAATGTTGGTGCCTTGAATAAAATTGGGGATATATCTGGCTTTTTAATGTAAGTACGCAAGTTAATATGATATATCAAATCGGTCTAGTTGTTTTTAAAAATTAAGAACTGTTTCATATAATATATTATATCATATATAAGTATCAATGATATGAATCTCAAGCTAGGGCATTAATGCTAAAGCTTACAGAATGAGCAACACAAACACGCGGGCGGTTTGTCAAGCCTTTCCTCCGTCAAGTGTCTGTAGCTCATCTCGCATCATTTCAATAACGGCTCATCAGGGTCAGCAGAGATGCTGACGGACTGTCTGAAACGCCCAGACAGCCTACACCACGTCTCCAGCCAAGTTCCTATTACATATGCTGATCCGTTCTTCTCCATTCATTATTAACAGCCAAAGGCAGCCGGGGCCATGTAGGCCACTTTATGGGACTTTAAAATTTAAATACTTCAAAATTCCTGGGTAATTTGGACGATGACCTGACAGCAGAAAGGTGCCTCACTGCATACAAGCTTAGGGGGGGGGGGGCTAACTGGCGGAAACTCAAGACTTTGTACGTGTACATCAGTCAAATATTATTTGTCGTTATCTCAGAATAAATCACTGACTAAGTAAAAAGAAACGTTATCTTCTAAAACGGCTGGTGTTCTTTCAAAGACAAATAATTATCTAAAACTTTGCAAGTGCCCAAGCGCTCAGTAATGTAATGATGTTTAACAATCTTTAATTCAACCATGTTACTGCTTGATAACGAAATCATGAATAAAAATGAGCTGAGATGGTCTGTGCTGTGTAGACAGTAAGAACCAACATTTATTCAAACTACATTTTACAAAAATGTATTAAAGTACAGAGGCCTTGTGAGTACTGCTGGGGTTTTTCAGGTTTTTAATTGTCTTTCTAAAAGGTGGTGAAATAAGTTCTACCGTGGCTCTTTTTTAATTATCTCTGTGTATGTATGGAGCGGTGTGAGTGGTGCGTGTTTCACAAGTGAGTCTGTCAGAAGCCAGTCCCCTATGACCCTGACCTTTTCAGGAAACTAATAGAATTACAGCACACTGAATGCCAATTAAATAAACACATGAATGGAAAATAAAACAGGCAGAGAGAGCACAGGAGTGTAATTGCCACGAAACCCCTTAAGGTAAACACATGTTCCCTCAGTAGGCCGCCACGGTGAGATATAGAGCGTTGGGCAGAGGAAGGCGTGATTCTGTACGTGTGTGTGTTTGTGTGTGCATGTGTGTGTGTTTTTGTGCAATGAGGTGCAGAGACAAAAAGCCAGGGAGGAGGCAGTCGCGGCAGACTAGCCTGTGAATGGGTTGCTAATTTAGCTCTGTTTTAATTAGCTCTCCTGCCAGAGCACTGCAAAGCAGAGGGGGCCAGCGGGGAGCCCTGAAGATGTGGGCAGACTTGCAGGCTGGAAGAGGCCACCAGATTGGCATGCCTAACTACTGCCTGTCTCAGACCAGTAGCTGGGCCCACACACACACACACACACACACATCGCCCACCACTGTTCAAACCGCCCAAAGGTATAAAATCAATTCTGCAACTGGCCAAGCAATAACAACACACACATACTCATTCATGCTACTTTATTAACTCCAATTCTTTTTTTTGTGTTCATTTTTTTTTCTTCATTTCTCCTGTGCCCTCAGTCTTGCTTTAATTAAATCATGGTCCTCGTTTTTTCTCTCTACTTAACAATGCAAAGACTAAATTTGACAGTTGTTTATGATAATGCTCCCGACGCTCACTCTCTAAGGGACAATCTGTGTTTACAGAGCAGAGGAAGAGAATGGAGACAATCCCCTCTGAGCAGCAAACAGTGCATGTCCTGATGGAATGAGCAGATATGGAGCTAACTGCCTAAGTTTTCTGAGAGGATTTATGATATGGCATCTTATTATCTGCAGGTCGGATTCCCGCCATACGCTGTCCTCCAAAATAAAGAGCTTCCACGCCACATAAACCCCAAAGTGTTTCCCGAGCTGTGCCACACACCGGTGCACTCCCAGCACACATTTTAAGGCTGACTACACTGTTCCACTTCCCTGGTTGATAATGACAAGTCAGTCACCCTAAGCCCACCACTTCTCCTGTTTGCCTTAGCACTTGATGCATCAGGACAACCAAAAGGTCAAAAGGACAGGGGCATATTTCCTCAGTGACACCAACCCGACGAGCCTGCTACCTGAAATGGATCGTAATTGGTGGGTGAGTACCCCGGTAATGTGGCGAAGCTCTCCGGTGAAGATAGATTAAGCTACCTGCCGATGGAGATAGGGCAGGGCCTGGGGACGTCAGGGAAGAGGGTCTTCTACTTGACTTTGAAGACAGAGAGGGAAGATGGAGAGCTTGAGATGAAGGAGGCTGATTAACATATTGTGCAGCAGAGAGCGAGCCCCTATCTACCAGTAAGAGGCTGTCTGGGGAAATATGCTGCGGCCGCCACAGTTAATGGGAGCCAGCATGTTTATTGTCCTGTTAATTAGCAGGGATGTGGTTAGGGCCGTAAAGATATGTAGTATGTGAATTCCGGGAGGAAGCAGGAACGAGTCAACAAAGAGCCGTAACAGAGCATCGGCAACTCCAACGACAAATAATGTTCAACCCTTCAAACACTTCTCAGACGAGATGTTAGAAGTTTGCTTTTTCATCGCAGGTGAATAATTGCGAGGATTATGCTACATTTCCTGAAGCCTAAGGTTAGGTCTCTTTTCTGCCAGTCGAGGTGTTTGATCTGCAGACTTTGATCATAAGTGTATGCATGGTCTGCCAGTCCGATTTGACTGCACATCTGAGTGTGTACAAAAATCTCACTATATGGTTTTCTATAGTGTTTTCGTACTTTTCCTCTGCATTCGTACGTCTTACCACAGCAACTTTTTCGACATAAAACAAAGACTTAGAACTGCTGCACTCGTATCTCATTTTTAAGTTCCCTTTTGGGCATAAAGACACAGAGTCAAATACAGATTGAGAAAGACAGAAAAAAGAAACTCATCCCCTTGTACCCACTTTTTGGTATTGTGTCTGATCACTGGAGGAGAGGAGGCTTCTGAAGCGAAGCCTCTGGGCTAAAAAAAAAACCTACAGTCATTTCCATAATTCATATTTCAGCCAGATTCCAGTATCGCATGGACAACAAAACAGAAATAATGGATTTCCTGGGTTTTATATTTATACTAATCACCTCTCGTATATAACGTGCAGACCATCCACATGCGTGCACACATGTTCTCATACTCACACACACATTCACCGTGCTCGGGCCCAGACCAGCAGAACACCACTGTAGCTCCAGGCCTCTAATTGGCCCCATTTCTCCTCCTCTTGTCTCCCTCTTTGTGCTCATGAAAGCTCAGGCTATTCTGTCAAATACACGTCTCCGAAAAGAGTGGACACAGTGTAGCCTGCACTTATCCAAATACAATAAAACTCTCCAGATAAAAGCAAAGAGAAAAAGCTAAAGCCAGAGTGTGTTTGTACATGCGTATGTGCATGTGTCATAGGCTCCCTCCGTGGACAAATATCCGTCCATCGGAAAGGGAGCGGCTTGTGGACAAAAAACTTCAATGGGAGAAAAGTTGATTCTTGGGTCAGTGGTGAGAGTAAGGGTTAGACAAGTAGTGGTTGTGGTTAGGGTAAGTCTCCAGGAATTGAATATGTCAGTGATAATGTGCCCACACGGAACTGCGAGCAACTGCAAGTGTGTGTGTGTGTGTGTGAGAGATAGAGAGACTGACAGAATGGGGGTGAGATGGGCAGACAGGCAGCGAGCGCAGGCAGACAGCGAGTGTGTGCCGGCTGCACACTGCGAGGCATGAAGGAAGGCCACTGAAGGATCTGTCGCGGGCGTCTCGTGGACACACAGTGGTGAGCTGCGAGTGCGACACAGCCACAGAAAGAACAGAGGCTCTTCGGAGCTGATTGTGGCATGCATCATTTAGAGCCAGTGCCTCCCACCCAGTGTCCCGGCCAGCCAATCAATGGGCCCATTGTTGTGATGCATGTGACCAGAGGTTTATGGATGTCCGTGTGCCGCAGTGTCTGGCTACCACGGCTCCGAAACTGTTACTGTTGATTATAAAGGACCGCTGCCGCACACTCCCCCGCTCTGCCTCGCCCCCCCCCCCCCCTTTTTATTCTTCCATCCACTGCAGAGCCAATTTGCTAATGGATGCAGCAACCTTGTGATTTATTGTTGTCAAAGATACGCTTCAAGTAAAATGCACTAAATGATTTAAGTTTGCAGGCAAAATTTACATTTGAAAGCCTGCCCCACTCTGGAAAGCGCCTCACATCAAATATGCAAAGTTGATTATGTCGAGCATGGTTCTAAATCATTGTTCCAGTCCTCTCAGTGATATTAAGTCTGTATGGATCGTCTGTGGTTTGCGTCTATTCTCGGATTCAGTGTGTAAGATGGGAATTAAAAGAGCGACTTGGAAGACGTTGCCGCAACAAAGCCCTCCACTGTCTGGCATCTTCGGTATTAAATCTGCCTAAAGGTTACGGCAGTACCACTGAGCGCTCCTGGAAATCTCCACTTAGGTTTAACTACTGTGGGCTGTATGCTAGAAGAAGTACAGACAGTGTTCAATGTAATGGCCTGCACTCAAATTTATTTTCGGTCATTTTCTGCTCAGCATTCAGTGCAGACCCCAGACAGACGGTCACTTCCATCTCCACTCACTTGTACGGGCACCCCAGATATATAACTCCCTCTATCTCTCTGGCCCTTTTTAACCCATGTCAGCACAGAGTTATTACAGAGACAGGCCCACAGGAGGGTCTCTGCGTTCCCCGGGGGTGTCTGGCTACTGCTGAAACCAGCTGTGGCTCTTAGAGCTAAGTGACACTCTGGAAAAACCCCAAAAAGCAGTCCGTGTGCGGCAGATACATAATATTTCTTTCACTATCTGCCGACTGTTTCACACGTTGCATTCTGTGACCTCACCATCTCGGCCTCTCCAGTTATTCTCGAGTCTCTCCTCTCCTCTCTTAGCACACCTTTACTGACAACCACTTATTTCTCATGAGAAGTAAAAGGCAGTAAATAGTTATTTGACGTTCAAGTAGTTTGCAAATTAATGGACTCTACTTCTGAAGTCTTGTTAAAACATCAGGAAGGAGGAGGGCACACAAAAACACACAAAGTAAACATTACAGAAAAAAAAGATCATATCAAATTACTGACAATTACATACTTTTAGTTTCATTACAGGTTTGGAAAAATATGCCCATATCATTATTATCCAGATGTGAAAAAAATTACTGCAAAATTACTGCAATGTAATGTGTGTGTGTTGTGGAGGCTCTATCCACCAGCCCCCTAACAGAAACTCTATCCTGCATATACCGTCCATGTATTGAAATCAGATATGTACACAAACATTTTCTACAAACTGCGTTCATCACTTTTTGCGTCATCCTGCTCCGGCACTGAATCGCATCACTCCCGTAGAGTGAATCACATAGAACAGAAAGCTTCCCCAGAGCCTTATTGATAACTGATAACAGCAACCATTTAACCACTTGAACAAGTATGGATGTATGTGCATTAGTATTTGAGGTTAACCTGTGGATTAACATGTGGCTGTGGCTCTGCACAGAGAGAGACTGACAGAAGTGTGTTAGAAGCCACCAATCAGCCTGAGGCACTGCCCCGGGGGTCTTCCTGTCAGCAGGCTCAGTGCCACAAACGGACACATGCACTGTTCACTCATCGCACCATTCCATAACTGACTTACCCCCACTGCTTCCACCACAGGGAGGACACGGCACTGCACTGGGGAGTCGTCGTTTCTCCCCACTATGCCTCAGCCCAGACCCAAGCACTTTTCAAATGTCATTAGTCATTAAAACGATCGTATAGTGATCATATCAGCACTTGTGGATAAATCACAGCGTATTTGACACTAAGAGCCCGTTTCCATTCTGCACTGATGGATGTCAGTGACGCCATGCAGGCAACCTGAGGTGCTGCTTCACACTCGGCTGAATCTGCTGATCTGCGAACACGCGTTTCAAGTGCCGAGTCGAAACCTAATTTGCTTCCAAACAAATGCGACATGTCAACAAAAAATAAAGGGAGGAAGAGAGCGCTGCCGTGTGCGCTGAGGGTCCGAGCTCCTGCTTAATTGATCACGTTTTTTGTAAGTTAAAGGAGCAGTGGAGGCAAAGCACAGGTCATTGAGTCTGTGGCTGAATGCAGCCGTGTTTTCAGACATAAGCTGCTTTCGCACATGCACTGAACTCCAGACATTTTCCTAAAATTCCAGGAGCTGTATGTGAGAATGCAGTCACCTGCTCTGGAAGTTTTCTGGAACTTTCCTGCCAGCCCTCTAGTAAAACGTGCATAAAACATCCTGAGTGAGCACATGTGAGAATACAGCAGGAAAAGGTTCCCGAAAATTCCCAGCGAATGGGTTGGCACAAAACGGACCCGATACTGGAAGAAGACAAGAGGGCCTATTCATGTAGAAGATCTAAAAAAACTGGTGTCAACTTGAAAAGACAACAATGTTTCAAGAGCTCTTGGTAATAAAAGGCAGATGCTGGTGTTGTTGTGCTGTAAACAACAACAAGGGCTTCTTTATAAGCCACCAGTATGTTTCGACTCAGGTACCACCCCTCGCCTGAATGTTCTGGAGATTTTCCTGTTGTTACCAGATCAGACCTAGAAAATATATGAAAAGCTCAAATCCAGAAAATGTTACAATACATTTTTCAAGATACAGTATATTCCAGGAGTATAAAATGGCTTTACTGGTTTAGGGGACGGCATGATGTAATGTACAGTACAGGAGTTTCATTCCTTCCATTTTATCGTCAAGACTTTCAGCGTCAAGTCATACACAGGAGAAGAAAATCCCAGGCAACATTAACAACACATTACATGTATTACATTTGAATCCCTCCCAGTCGGATCGGCTCTGCTGTGCGGTACTGGTGCCGGGGCTAGGCCTGCATGTGTGATCAAACAGAGAGATTAGACAACTAACTCTCTTCATCCCCTTCACACCACACCATGTTGAAAGGCTTCATTAAAGCTCAGAGCTGAAGATACAGTATCAGAGGCAATTTCCCCTGCCTTTCCTGAGGAGAAACCAGGATCCCATTGTGAGAAACAGAGGGAGAAGAGTCTGTCTGGGCCGGGAGATGAGATATAATACCACTGCCTCTGTAATCTATCGTGATGGGCTTGGGCTAATGGGAGTCTGACCTGCAACAGAGCTCATTGGGGGCCATGCAAAGAGGCAGAGTCTAAGGGAGTAGGAGGCGGGGATGGCAGGAGGGCATAAGAGAAAGTCAGAGGGAGTGAGAGAGCAGGAGGAGCAAGATAAAGAGAGAGAGAGAGAGATAGGGGGGGTGGGGGGGAGAATTGGCTTGAAATTTTCTGACAATGAAATGTCTCCAGTAATTGTTCCTGCGGTGATAAATGATGTCCCATTGTACAGTGGGTCTCCTTGTCCTTGGGAGTCAAAGAGATGAGGAGAGGGGAGGAGAGCAGCGGGGGGGGGGGGGGGGGGGGGGGGGACGCAGAGATGGACTGGCAAAGCAGCATTTAACTTGGCCGCGGCTGCGAGCAGTCAACTTTCTGAAGGTGATATACCGTGCGTGTGTGTCTGTGCGTGTGTGTGTGTGTGTGTGTGTGTTCGTGTGTGGGCTTTTAGCTTTGCTAGGACCGATTTGAGTTATAGACCTTACGGAGTGAGGACATTAAAGCAAATGGGTTAAGGTTAGAATTAGATTAAGGGTGTGGCTGGGGTAAAGCATTTAGTAGTGAAACTTAAGGTTAGGGAAGGGGGCTCGGGAATGCATTATGTTAACGAGGGCCCTCACAAAGGTAGGAGTGTGTGTGTGTGTGTGTGTGTGTCTGTGTGGGTCCGTGCTCCTTCTTGTTTTTGTCTACGTGTCTATGCGGCGTCGATGTCGAGGCCTTTCTGCTGAAGTGAACCAGCAGGCAGCACAGTTGTGAGCGGGGCTCTTGCCCTTGGGGATGAGGCTGACAGAATAAAAACACATCATAACACTGCAGTAATATTCCCTTGACAACCCGCTCAGAGCACTTTGTACCCCAGAGACATTTCTCGGCAGCCATCCACAGGGAAGAACATTTACAATGTAGTGACTTCTCCAGCAGACAGTCTCTTAGAGGCCTAATCGTTTCAAGGAAAACTCCAGTGCGGTTTCAGTTTTTTTTTTTATATCATTATTATAAATTACAATAATAATAAAACAATGGTTATAATCCCCTTGCCTTCTGTGACAGTCATTTTGGATAAGTTGGATTCATATGGGTGGTTTGACATTTAAGGTTTTTCATCTTATCAGGCTTTGTCCCTGAGCTTATAGATATTTTAAAATATCTTAAATTCACCCCTTTGTATTTTTTTCAACAATTGGGAACAGCGAGAGCAAAGACGTGCTTCTCTAACTTTCTGGGAATTTTTGTCTGCACTAAAATAAATGTTTAAGCAGAATCTAATATTGTCTGACAAATCAATCAAGACAAACCAAATCAAGAAACAAGCAACAATTCATCAAATACATATCTTAAACAGTCAAAGTCAGAGATTTATTGCCGCGCTGCAAGTGCCTCATAACATAGAGATGGTACTTATTCTGAATTGTTGTCTATAAACTGAAATCACTGACATGCAAAATTAAGTATGTCATTAAGGTGACTACTTCATAATAAGAGTAGCCTATAAACAAAATCTCAAATTAAGCTGCATCTTCCCTGATTGGTTTCGTCTTGATTTATCCAGGTGGCTAAGGTTAAATCTAAGACTCTCTAATACCACTCGAAATTAAATTTAAGACCAAACTTCGGATATAATTACAGAGTGAAAAAAGCATTTATGTCCATTACACTCCATCACCTTGATCTACACTGTTCCAGGACTTTCCAAAAACAGTGCAGTTTCCTTCATTAAACTGCATTTCCCTATGTTTATAAACTATCTAGCAGGCAGAGGAAAAAATGAAGAGAAATTTAGAAAACACCAGAACTGAGGAACTATTTATTGAAATACATCAGCACAAAGTGAAAACTGCATCGCTTATAATCTCTCTTTGAATGAATTTATGATTTTGGATGAGTTTTGCTGACATAAGTATAATAGCGGTAAAAACTACGAGAGAGAAAAAAAGAGAAAACCAAGTTGGTTGATCGACACAAAAATTCGGTTCCCACAGACTTCCTGTCCTCGGGGTAACATCTATTAGAAGAAAGTTGCTGAACACTTGTAGAAATCTATAATTTTACACCATCTCTGCTGTGGAATGTTTATCCGAGTCAGCTGTGCGAAAAAAAAGAAAAAAAAAGAACGGCTTAATGCGCATTCATTCCACAAGTGAACACGCTGTTTGTAAAAAGACATTCAGCCCTTCAGACTCCACAACAAGTCTGCTTCTCAGTGATAAGCATAGAGGTTAATTGGCGTTCATGTCACTCATCTTAATTGGCATTTGTGTCATGATGCAAAACAGAGGAAAAAAAAAAACTATGATGAGCGAGATGTAGCGTGGATAAGTAAAGTGGGGAATAAAGGGCGCATGTCATTTACTTTGTGGCAGGAAGGAATTAATCCTAAGTAATTAATGTGGGAAACATCTTTTGCGCTTTGGGCCCAAACAGGAACACGAGAGGAGCGGCAGCGAGAGAGAGAGAGGAAGCTGTTTCCCAAGAAAAGAGCCGAAGAAGCTGTTCATGTTCAGGAAGGATCGTGAGGGCGAGAGGAGGAGGACACACTGTAAATGCTAAAGAGAGTGCAGAGCCGCGAGTTACCCATGACACACATTAATCATTGGTGGCCTCTCTGTACACTGCATACAAAAAAAAAAAATGATGATGATCCTCTCCCCTGCACCGCTATCTTACCTACAGCTGTGACACAAACACAGGCCCAGGTGTCACAGAAACCACTCTCTTCTCTTCCCCTCCACTTCCACTTTTGCGCTCCCAATGTTTTCTGCATTATTTCATGTCCTTACTCCTCAACACACACACACACACACACACACAGACATTTATGTTATCCTGCCCCCACCCCCCTCTCTGGTAGCTGCTGTCCTTGGACATGTCCATACCAGGCAGAGAGCTGGTGGCTGAAAGAAAAAGGTTATACTCATTATACAGATTAAACCTGTAAATGCCCTGTCATTGGTGTAATCGATGTGCCACTTCATTGCAGTGACTTATTGATCAATCTCATCTCAGGGTCGCACACAGTGCATCGTTATAGCTCCGGTAGCGGCAGGGACTATCTTTCCGTTCAGAGCCTGGCCCCTCCACAGATGTGCTCTCTCCGAGTCCCTCACCCTTATTGGTAGTGTACTTTAACACAAGGCTCGCATTCGCCTTTTCAGGGTGGCACAGTGGTGCAGTGGTTAGAACTGTCGTCTCATGGCAAAAAGGTTCTTGGTTCAAATTTGGTTCCAGGTTTGGCGGAGGTCTTTCTGGTCGGTGATTGCAAATACTCCAATTTTTCTCCGGGTACTCTGGCTCCTCCCCACAGTCCAAAGACATGCAGACTGGGTTTATTGGAGAAGTCAGTCAGTACAGTCAGTGTAAAGGTGAGTGTGAATGGTTTGTTGTCTCTGTAGGTTGGACCTGTATCACGCAACTTGTGCAGGGTCCACCCAACCTCTTGCCCAATGTGATGGATGGATGGACCACTAAGCAACTATGTAGCAACGATACTGTTCTGCATCAAATCAAGCAACTCTCACGGGGGGGGGGGGGCTTGAGTCCTCCTCGGCGGCTGCAGGTTTGGTTGCCACCTGGATCTCTGCAGCAGATGTTACCTATTCTCTCCCTCACTTTCACTCTTGAACTGGCTATGATTTCACTAAAAATATATAATAAGTTTCTTCTGAATACTTATCCTATCACCATCTTTTATAAAATCAGTGTTTGAATAAATCGTTATGACTGTACAGACATATGTTCAAGCTCTAGACACATTCAAGCATTTATAACCAAGTGCTGCAAGGCTGTGAAGGCGCTGATTGCTGCTCTTGTTCAGTGGTCATTCAGTCGAGGGTGTCCTTCTACCATTGTAACTCATTTCTGTTTATAGGTGCACAGTCTGACCAATGAGTGAAAAAAATATTCCCACTCAACAACCTTTCAACAAACCTCCGTGCGAATCTCCTCTATATGTTTTAAAATATTCTGGTAACCCCAAAATAATAGTAATTAAAAGTTATAATCATCTAAAACATCTCTTATCTGGAACTGTTTTTTTTTACTGAGGCTGCTTTGCTCCGTCCAACAAATGTAGCTCTCAATTCTAATGGAAAAAGATTGTTCCATTGCCTTGAGACACAATAGTACCAGACTACTCACTCTGTGTTCTGACTTGGAAAAAAATATGAAAATGTATTAAAAAGAAGAGTACCTCCAAAATTGGGGGGGGAGGGGGGGGCACCCCAAAGTTAGACAGAAAATACACATAAGTAAATCCATTTATATTACTTCTACTCCCAAGGAGGATATGAGATGTTCGGGTAAAAAAAGCTAATCTGACAACCTAGCACCTGTCCAATCTTATCTGAAAATGAACCACAGTGAGTCTATTTAGCCGAGCTGAAAGGAGATCCATTTGGCTCCTTTGAAAGCAAACGCTTTACTGCGGGGAAGACAGAAAGGCAGAGCAGCTGCCTCGCCTCGCATGGCGCCCGCCTCTCCAGGCCCCGCAGATCTCACCGAACCACGGCTACAAAAGAGACATCCATTTGTGATCACAAATAACACAGCTCGTCTTCGCTCACATTCAGAGGAGAAATGCTCACACCACCCACCGCTCGTCTTTGGAAGTCTTCTGTCCCTGTTGCACTGGTCTGATGGGGGGGGGGGGGGGGGGGGGGACATCAGGTGCACGTGCGGATTGAACAAATAATTGGTTTTGGTAAAAGCATTGATGGACGTGTGCGATCGCCCAAGTTCTGGGAGTTGGGTTTACATGCTTGTCATGCTGCACAGCTGCACACTCCGGGGTCTTTATTACTAGTGAGGTGGATTCCTTTGTTTTATACTGCAGTTAAAGTAAAGGCTCTGGATACATGGGGAACCGAAGAAGGCCTGTTTTTTAAAACTGAATTGTTTTGTCTAGCCTTTGGATTGGATTTTTCTGTGCCCTTCTTGCAGGACGGTCACTGGAAGAAATGGAAACAGAAGCCTAAGCAAACTGTGCCTGTTGTCTCAGGGAGCTATGGTAGCAAGAGGTTATGGATCAAGGCAAAAATGACTGGAATCTCTCACCTTTTGCTTAAGGAACTAATTTGTCATGTAAGGCAGCTGTCACTTCAACACGACATCCCCCCCACCAGAGGCACAGTATATCCTCACACAACAACACAAAGTCAGCAGATCCCCAAATGCGTCACTTGCAAACAGTGAGCGTTTGAAGACCGTGAGCACAGTGCTGCGGCATTTGCCACGAGGGTGAGAGTGTACGAGTCTGGCTTGTCGCTAACAGGAGTGAGCTCCTACAGTATGAGGAGCCGTATTAAACTCTCCATCATTCAACCTTTTTTTTTCCCCCTAATCTTCAGTTATGGATGGACACAGATGACCGGGAAATTGCACCCTGTCTGACAAATGGCCGAATGGCATTGCTCTGTGGGCTGCCCACTGGCAAACTGCTGCTACTGAAGGAAAGGACGGTGAACAAATCGCCTCCCGCTGCTGCAATTACCGAGCGCGCTCATCTCACAGAGGGAGACTCCCCGAGAGCGCGAGGGAAAAACACTAGCTTTGAGAGGGGGCATGATGACGGGGTCAAGGGTAAGATGGCATCTCAATCCAATCAACTATCCCCATCTAATTTGTTATTTTACTATAGTGGGAGTCCACCAGACAGGTGACCGGCCCAATCAGGACATTGCTGCATAATTCAAAACAGTTAACATAGTATGACACCAGTTTACATGAGAAAATGGTCATGGAAATGGCAAAACTGTATTCCAGCGTTGGAGAAAGGGTGAGCCAAGGATTTTCTGTCCTGTTAGGAAGTGATATACTGGAGCTCTGGGTTTGCCTATTCAATATGAGCTTTAGGTGCTCCTTAGGGGAATGAGGGCGTTAGTAAGTTTTAAAAATAAAATCTGGGAGAAAGAGGGCGGGGGAGTGGAGGCTCTTTGTTAGATTTAAATGCTCCACTATGTTCTCTGTGACGGGCCGGGGGGGATTTATTGCCACGGCCATTACGATTATTAGAAAACTCACTCAGGAAGACAAATGGCAGCCTGGCTGGTTGTTGGTCTTCCGTCAGAGCTGACAAGGGAGAAGCGGCCCTCTTGGCTATTGACATTTTCAAACCTAAAGCCAAGCTCTGCCAGCCGTACTGAAATTCAGACCCCAACTTAATGGCAATGAGTTAAATCATCACTGGTCTTTTCTTTATTTTTTCCCTCTTTTATAAGAGGAGGGGCATCCGGTAAGGTACAGCCTTTTGTAATGGTCCTTGGAAGGACCACCCCCCCCCACACACACACAAACACACACACACACACACACACACACACACTCCCAGTTTGACAGATTAAAATGAATCTTGCCGTAAATAAGTTCAATCACAAAGAACCATTAGAGAGACCGTTAGGAGAGTCTAAATGGACGCCATTTCTTCTGTTGGACTGACAGTATAGAGGGAAGAAGAAGGAGATTTGAGATGAAGGGACCGCGTTCCAATGTGCTTTTTCAATTTCAACATTTTTGAGGCCTGTGAGTCATATTTCACTCACTGGCCCAGAAAGAATGACAAATGATTTCAGTTGTTTTGCAGTGATTGAAAGTGAAAGGTGACATGTCTATCAGTGAGGGCTCTGGCCCCACAATAATACCTTCTTTGCTAGCACAAGATACAGCAATAAAAAACAATCGTTGAGAAAAAGAAAACTCAAAGTTTTAAGTTTACCGCCATTAGTCCATGGAGCGATGGAATCAGCTATGGAGGCTTGGTTTTAATCAACCTCAAGGACCTTCTGCAGTGATGCTCAGTGGCCTGGATCCCAGAAATGGAGATGATGATTTATATTTTGTGAGCTTGTGTGTATCTGTATTTGTTTGTTCTATGTGTTTCTTTGGATGAATTATTTTTAAAATAATTGATTTATTAAAAAACTTTGATGTTGTGTTCATTGCTCCTCATAACAAACTTTTTCAGTAGAATAACAAATTTACTTATGGCCCATTTTACTTACTCTTTGATGCTGGAGAGTCTTGGCAATTAGACCGTCGCATTGTGCATTATTCAACGTGTAAGGATTGTGCATTTGCTTGTTGGATTATAACATGAATCTCATCAAAAGAAACGTTTAGTATCATCGAAATTAATCCTTCAGGGACCCTGAATATCCACATTGTATTTCATGGAAATACAGTGTTTCATCTGTGTGATATTTGCCATAGGTCAAGGGGAAATATCCCTAACCCTAACCCTGCTAGTAGACAAAGGCTCATGAGGTCATAAAAAACAAATCCCTTACTGACAACAAATTGCATGAGAAGCTGACCACCAGTTTCAAATGCTTCTTGCTTTGACAAAGAAAAGCCTTGAACAAACAGAATGACAGAAGGACAAAGAGACAGTGTGAACAACAGACAGACAAATAATTAGAAAGGAGCAGAGTTATGTAATCGTGGAGGATTGTTTTCCTCTTGTCGGGACTAACAAGCATTGACCTCTCTTGGCCCATCTGCTCACTGGGGCAAAAACACCAGTTGGCTGGGGACAGTGGTCCAAAGAAATCAGTCAGATGGAAATTCAGTGAATGAATAACAATGGCATTTCAAATAATTTAAATAAAGATACTCTCTCATTTCAAGGAAACACCATATTTTAGATTAAAGTAGACACTAACCAATATGCAGTGTTTATTGGGTATATATATATCTATATGTTGGTCTTATATTAAAAGTAAATATGAAGGAGGGGTTTATGACGCTGGACCCTCCCCACTCCCACTCTGTCACAGATTGTAACTCTGTTCCCACTAACTGAATGAAGCACTGGTCATTCAGGTGTGGGATATACATACAGTAGCAAATGAACTTCCCTCTTTGCTGCACAAACAACAGCTGTCGTAACTTTTCATGAACACTGGTATGGTATCATCACATAATACACAGCCCTAATAATAGGCTACATAAATAACAGTGTGGGCGGTGAGGTGGCAGACTCATTACATTGACTCCACAGTAGGCCTAAAGGCTGAATTATAGTCCTGCGACTGCAACCGCGGAAGGCCACGCAGCTGCATCGACGGACTCGCTTTGGTTTATACTTCCTTCTCTAACGTGCTGCGCGTGTTGCAACGCAATTCACCTCCAGAACCCTAGGCGGAGTAACTTTGTGTGTTTTCAAAGACAAAACACACAAGGAGACAGGTGTTGTAAACTAGCATTTATGCTAATACACTGTAAACAATGCATCTGGTTTGTCCAATGACATTGTCATGTCCATGTCCAAATAAAATCTACTACTACTACAAAGAAGAGACGTCTTCTTCTTCGTCGACTGTTTATTTACATCGCCACTCCGGCTCCTAATAGCCTATTTCTGGCGGACAAATCGGCCAGTCAGTGACAGGTTATGCAAGTGGTCATACTTTCGGATCTCTTCTGCCAAGTGCTCTTCTATTTGGTCCATATTCGTTCTTCTAAATCTTCCATGATTTCCACGTATTGTGGGCCATGAAACCGGAAACTAGCCTCCGGACGGGATGTAGTAAGCAGACCAATCACAAGCCTTGAGGGCTGCGTGAGGCTCGCGTCGTTTTGTCGTTATAGTTAGAAAAATTGGCGGACGCACGCAAGCCGCCAGAGGGCACGAAAGGGGCGTGTTGCGTGTCTTGCGTGCATGCGTGCGTGCGTGCAACCCGACTATAATTCGGCCTTTAGCCTATGGAGAAAATGCAATTACTCTCGGGCTTCTTTGGTGGTATTTTTTTTTATTTTTCTTGCAGACATCTTGTTGTTTTAAACTCTAATCTTCATTTGCTTCCATTCGATGTTAGACGTTATGTAACATTTACATTGTACACGTCTGTATAATTAACTCTCTTGACAAGTGAATGTTCAAAGTCTCACAGAACTTCCATTAGCACGGAGCGTGTTCCATGACAAACACAGCAAAGGCCTCGCACATGGTCAGCATCGATATAGACTCGCAGTTGGAGGATTTTATTACCCAATTCCACTCCCTGCTATTTGGTTTGGGATGGTGCTAAATGTGGCAGCCCTTCGGAATGAATGCACACACGGAGTGGAAGTGGGTATGGAGTGGGTGAAGGGGCTGGTTGGAAAAAGGGCTCCAGTAATTGTAAAGCCTGGTGCTCTTACGCTGACATGTATTCCTGAGAGGCCAGCGGGTGTGGAGTAGCAGTGTGTTGAATTGCTAATGGAATGTCATGTGAAGGGGAATGCTGGCTACACGAGGGTAATGGTGATGATGACACCGCGCTGATAGCTTCCACAACAGTGTAGTTTGTGGCATGTTTGTGCGTTTGTCGAGGGAAAGGGTAATATACAGCACCGAGGCTGGCTCCATTACCTGGTGTCAGGAAGCAGCAAGCCAACTGTATTGTACCAGGAAAAAATTATGTCATTTCCAACCGCCAGACTCCCCCCGTCGACTCGAAGCTCATAACAACAGCGAGGCTTTCCTGCTCACAAGCTGATTTAATTCTGCCTTTACACGGCAGGGTAACAACAGAGGTAGGCCTACATGTGGTGGCGTGCATGCTCCATGCCGGGCCTTTATTGGAGACATGTATTGGTTTAGTGAAGGCCAAGGTTCAGGGCCGACTGGGGTTAACTGCCATTCGCTGACAGCACAGATGAGAAAGTGATGGGCCTAGTGGGAGGTCACTGTGTGTCACTCCGGCAGCTAACACTGGCTCATTGGGAAACTGGCACGCTCCATTTAACTTCACAGGGCATCCACATAACACATCTCTCTCTCTCTCTCTCCCTAACTAACAAACACACACACACACACACAGACACACACACACAGAAATACACACCCATTGAGGCCTCTGCTCCCCCAGCTTCTCCTGCCTGGCCGTGCAGGGCATGCTGACTCCCGTAGCCTTTGGCTGAAGGAAGCCAGAGTCACTGTGCCTCGTTAGGCTAATTGAGACAGGTCCTTCCGAGACTAAAGAGAAGCTGAATTGTTGCCCACTCGTGCATTTAAAAGAACACTTAATGAAGCCCTTGTGTTTCTTCTTTTTATTCTCATCATTCCTTTTCTCCTTTTGTCATACTTTTTTCCTTCACTCTCTTTTTCTCTTGCATCTGTCTTTGTTAAGGCACTGAGTGGGACAGTGTCTGCATGCCGCTAATTGACAGTAAGAATGTGATCTAGCGTTTTTTTTTTCCTGTCTTCAGACGACAGTCCCCTGGTGCTGAGAAAGCCTCTGGTCCATGGATGTGTGAATGGGTGACAGCAAAGTTAGGAGGAAAAAATGCTGATTTGTGGGTGTTTGGAAGAAGATGAAGAAGGGAGGGGGTAGAGATTGAGTGAGGGAGGAGAGGAAAATCCACCACCTCAGCAATTCCGGGGGCCCAGCTGCTCTGAGCTGACAAAGGCACCCAGATTGTGGCCAGAGGTTGTCTCAGCGAGGCGAGGTGAGCCAGAGCGCCCGTCATGTAACGGGGCAGATTTAGCAATACTGCTGGGTCGAGTCAAAACGGAGCTGAAGTCGGAGTCACGACACCACGCTGCTCGCCTCTGCTGTCGCTCATCAATCTGAACTCAAATTACTGTATCTTCCCCCTGACACTGACAAATCGGGACGTATGCCTGTGCCTGTGTGTGTGTATGCACTTTTCCTACACACACACATGTGCACAATCCGAAACAAATACGACTATCCTAAAGATCCAAAAAAAGGATGAATGAGTGTATTGTTTTTTCTCTTTATATGGCCCAAGAAGAGGAGAAAAAAAAGGAAGGTGCTGTTTATCTGCTCCCATGAAATAGGGCAATGACAACGCAGCGTGTTCAACAAACTACCTAACACAAAACAGGGGAAACGGGGGAAGAGTGTCACCTCAGAGACCTCTCTCTTTAATCATGCCCTATTTCTTTCTCTATTTCCGTCTTTCTCTCTCTCTCTCTCTTTTGCTCTGACGCTCACTATATATATATTTCTTCATTCTATTCCTTTCCATTTTTCTCACTTCCCAGCTTCCACACATGCATACCCCCCCGCCCTCCCTTCTCTCTTATCAGTGACAGGCTGAAAACAGAAGTGAGATAAGGGAACGCCAATACAAGGTGTTGTGGTCGAACACCGAGGCAGATTAGTCATTGACACGTCCGTCCGTTAACAATGGCAGACGTGCGGCTCAAACCGGTAAACGGGAACAGAAACAATGAGATGAATTTCTCCTCATGATGCATCACGGGCCCCACAGCATTAGCGCCGAGATCCAGGCGAGTACGGTCCGTCCCCCGAGGCGTGGCGGGACAGATTACTAAAGTGGAGCTGCTACTGCTTACCTTAATCAGCTCCTGTCAGTCACTAAGAGAGACCCACATGCACATATTCACACAAATAAATACAGACTCAAATACATAAGCTTCTTCACTCCTTGTCTGGAAAGGGAAAGCCTGCTAGGTTTGTGCGTGCCAACAGATTTTGTGTATCTATTTGAGCCCGACCAATATGGATTTTGGTGGGAAAATGCTGATATCTAGTTTGGGGAGTAAAACATTTCTGATACTGATGTATTAGAAAATAAACATTACATATTTTAAAAAGTTGGCTGTGATTCCTTAGATGTTATAAACCCTTAGGAGAAATAAATGTAATCGAGGCTTGATATATTACAGTTTAACCATAAACCATATATTTAAATTATGAATAAAAACTAAAATACAACCTCTTTAGAAATTGAATTGAGATTTTTCATATCGGCACATATTAGCAAATGTAAACTATACTAATACGTCTGTGAAAGGCTCATATTGGCCAATCAATACTTTTCTTTTTCTAAACAGGATAGGATGATGAAGATATACCTCTTTCTACAAATTGCAACAATACTGGAAACTAACTATTATACCTCAGGCCAAATTTGTTTTGCAGGCAAGAAATTGTACAATTTGTTATTGACATAAGGTTTTGTTAAATCTGTACTAATTAAAAACGTTAAAAGTGTTTTGGTATCATAGTTTTTAATTTAACAGACTGTTGGGTAAATGTTGTGCTGTGCTGCAACTGGTAATTGCACAAACTTCAAACTGTGGTTTCAGTTAGTTGGTAAAGTCTCATCTGTGGTCAAAAGCGTTTCCGTCTCAGTGTCCTCATTGGGGGATGATGTGTTTCAGAGATATTAATAATTGCAGCTATTCTGTCAGCTAAAGATTACATTAAAGTTCTCTGATACCCTTTTCAGTGTGCTGCAATTTGTCATGCTATTTTAGATTCACAGTTATTATAGGTGTAACAGAGTTCACAGCATTAGTGCCTGTCATGCCTGTTTTTCCCTCTTTGGAAATGTCACGTGCGAAACGTTTAGCTGATCTTCATTCAGCTGATCATTACGGACTGCCGAGTTCTTTTTTTTGTTCTTGCTTATTGTTTTCCTACAAGCAACCATTTAGGGTATATTAGAGTAATCAAATTAATCTCTTATAATAAAGATATAAGGGAGCAGTACCACAGGAAATCGAGGGGGGCAGTGTAGCCAATGTTCAAGCGAGACGATCATTGGACACAAGGACACAATTTCCGACTTTGTGAGTTGGTAAGAAACTACAGGCACAGGGACTAATTCTCACTTTTGCCTTTTATGTTAACACATACATTATCCCAACTTCCTCCATTGGGGACATATCCGTTGTTTTCAAGGACTGATGACTCAGCATGTGGTCCCCTCCAGTGGATGTAATGCCTGACATCATGCCAACGTGAAGGAAGCATGTGGGCAGTGACATTTACATCATTTGAAACAGACTTCTCTTTTTGTACTTAAGGCAACATGTTCGAGCCTTCAGTTAAAGTAGACACGGTCCCATGGCACATTATTAGCACATGTTCCTTTACGTCAAGCTGTAGACACATGTTACACAGGAATGATTGAATGTGTATTTGGAGATGAGCCTGTTTATGTACAACGACATGTAGAACAGATGATGATTTATTATTGTTCACCTCTCTCAGATGTGTGTGTGTACACATGCGTCATTAATAGCAACTACCTTGTAGAGGCAGCTCGTAAACCCAGATTTTGTTGTGTGCACTCTTTGATAAATACAGCTCCCTGGACTTCAGTGGCTTCTCTTTCTCAAGAGCCCACCAGAAACAAACACTACAAGTGTATTCTAGTCAGCCACCTGCCACTTTAAATGGTGCTTCAATCAAGTGAATGGCCATGAGTCCTCCACTCCCTTAAAATGTTGCCATTTAGAATTATTGCTGCCGTTAAGAGAGTGAAGACAAGAGACGAGAATGATGCTGTTCAAAGCTTTTGTCTTCAAACCAGCTAACACACACATTATATTATTCTATATTTACATTATATGTAAGAGCATGGAGGACAATAAAACCCCTTTATACTGCAACACTGAAGACTTTGTCCCTTAATTCCACACAAAGTTGTCCTTTTTCTCGTCTCCAGCTCCCACTGGCTCAATTAACTATTGATCAGATTTGTGGAACCGAATGTAAATAATTAACAAAAGTGAAGATAGCATCTACAGCTCTGCAAACAACTTCAATACAGAGGCCTCTGTGTCTCTGATCAATAGGGCGAGGATGGTGTGCACAGCAGCAGCCGCTTTGAGGACCTCTGCAAGGTGGCCCGCCGCAACGGAGAAAATCACATTTTTATCAGACATCGCAGCTGTGTCAGCAAAAAACATCAAGACCACAGAGGCAATCGGGCAGTGGCTGTTTTATTGTAGATACTACAGTCGGGGAAAACTATCTCCCTTTGACATTTAGGCGCAATCTAATTAATTCTTTGACGTGGCATACTAGTAGGTAAATGACCAGTGAAATTGTTGTTGAAGAACAGGGGTGTAATTGGATGTGTACCGATGAAACTCAGTCATCCCTATTACCAGCTCATAGGGAAGTGATGGCCTGGTTGTGTCCAACAAAGCCCAGGTAAGAAAAGATGTAAGCTGTAAAGAGAGAGATGCACAAAGCTCCTTGGGAAAGGACTGCCTGGAAGAATTAAAAGAGGTTTTCTAGGTAACCCGATTTGAATATGAATACCTTCCACGATCCACATCAAGGGCACTGGCGGGGGGGGCACCTCTACCTCCAACGATCTCCACCAGACGTAATCGTGTGTCTGCATATTTGTGCGTGTTTGTGTGTGTGTGTGGAGGAGCACAACTGATCACTCTGCGTAGCCATCAGCCACCGCATTATTCCAAGGTACTTTGTACAGTGCATTAATCACTGAAACCCTTGAGCGCTTCCACGGATCCAAATATTCCGACCTTGAGGTTACAAGAAAGACATTAGTCCTGATCCATTCAAAGTATTGGAGAAAGGGAGGGGAGCCGAGGGAAGGGACAGAAAAGCTTTCAAGGTAATGAAATCCTGCCATAATTTAAAGGAAAAGACTTGTGGGGACAAGTCTGAGCCTGAGTCAGAAAAAATAAAAAAGATTAAATTGGATTTTCTTTTCTTTTTTTTCATTTTCTTCTTTATTTTAAATTAGGCTTAAGTGCATGTGTGTGGGGGGTAGTTTTTCTTTCTCTCTTTTTTCCTCCAACAAAAGCATGATAACGGCATTAACGTCCAGAATGAATCAAATCATTTCCAAACCAATTAACCTTTGACAGAATGGATGAGTGGACAGGAATGAGAATGGCGTGCAGGGGTGGAGAGAGGACGCTGGAGGAGAGTGGGCAGCAGCGTGCAGGAAAAAGGGGGTCCGGCTGTCGGGCGCATGTCGGGGGGGCAGTGGAGCCTCCAGGGTTGCATATATCACAATGAGAGTCAGACCCACATATGCATGATGCAGCTCGTACAAATCTCCTATAAAGTCGGGCACCAGGAGGTAAGCTGGCCACAGGATGCAGGGAACAGAAGATGCTGAGGAGACAGCGCCCACTCAATCTCACCTCCTTCGTCCTCTCTGTGTCTTTCCTGTCCAGCCTGACTGATAATAAAAGCAGTCTGCAGTTAACCCCACTTATTGTCATTGCTGGCTCACTCGCTCCCTCCATTTCTATTCCTCCCTCATTGGCTCGCACACAGCTGCAGCTGGTCCATTAAGTTAATTAAAGGCTCCATTTTGAGCTGGAGCCCGCCAGCGAATACGAGTGCCAATCAATAGATCTCTGGCTTATTTTGTGCGAGGGAGGGGCGACAGCATTGGTGTTGCATTCAGGGACATGATTTGTGGCCTTGGCGGAAGAGCCTTGTCCCTCTCTGTCTTGTCCTCTGTCTCTGTCTAATTTGGTAGCCACCCTGCCCCTTCCACGATCTCCTTCCCCTCTCTTTGTCGTGATGTCATCTATCACTTGACTCTCCCTCTTCTTTACCCCCAGCCATCCACAGCTTTATTCCCACTTGGAGTCTCTACGAGAGGGAGGGAGCATTTGTCTCAGTCCCCTCCTGCACAGGGGAGCCCGCTGTGCAGGGGGCTGCAGCTGGCGTTGGAGGCTGGGGTGGGCTGTAGTGGAGATGAGATCAACAGGGTGTCCATGGGGGACGATGTGAGCTTGGGGATAAAGAGAGTACATAACAGCGGGATATGGGGAAAGGGTCTCACGATAACAGATCACAGCACAGAGTGAGAAACTCATTCTGCATGTGTCAATAAAAGTGTCAATATAAGCTGTGACACGTTATATTGAGGAGAGATGATCAGGAGAAGTGGCCAGTTGCCTGTTACAGCAACGTGTGATCGCTTCACAGGAAATGATTGCCAATGTCGGTAATTGGGATGATAAAATAAATGTAAATTAATACGGCTGTAACTATATCGAGCCCCTTTAGGAGTTAGGTGACTTTCTTCCTTACTCTTCCACAGAACCATAGAGGTAAACAGTTTTGGAGTGATTCACACTGTAAGCCTTCTTCAGCAATAAAAGCTTCTGCAGTTATCCCCCATTTTCTCCAAAAATCCATTTTTGCAACCGTCTCATACAACAGCAAGAGTTGAAGGCCCACGGGCTAAACAACCATCATCAGTTTCATGTAGAGTTCGTCTGCTATGAATAATGGCTGAGGGCAGCAGGCGGTGCAGCAGCTCCAGATCTGCAGACAAGCTCTCTCTGCTGGATGCCTGCGTTCCAACAGTCCCTCCACTCCTGCAGTCACACCAGCAGCATGGCACTGGTGCAACTCATCAGGCTTTCTCCCAGCAGTCTTTCGACAATTCTCTCCCTCCGGGGAGGCAGCACGTACAGGCCTTGATGGTTAGCCAGTGTTGTTTGTGGAATGCCTTTTTCCCTCCACCTCCTTTTCTCTCCTCCTAGTCTTTCTCGTTCTCATCTCTCATTTTCGGCGGGACGACCCGGTGCTTTTTCCACCTCTCTAATCTAAACCCCTTCTCTCCCTCCTCTCGCTCCTCTCAGGGAAAGCCCACGGGGGCTTGTTCATATTCTCTCCTCTTATTGTGTTTCATCTTTTTCCTTATGACACAGAACTATCCCCCCGGAGTATCCAGCTTTCAGCCAGGGAGCTGGAGAAAACGCATGGTTAACCCCATTTTATTCTGTCTATTCAAAGGTTCCCTGACAAAGCTCTAGTGCTCACAAGAGATAAGGAATCATTCACACGGAGGAGAAGAGAAGGTATGGTATGCATTCAACAGAAGTAGAAGAGAAGGTCATTTTCTGCAGGAGTGTGGCATTCGAAAAGGAGCCGTGCATTTCTGAGCAATATGTTGCACCATATTGTGCAGCTTGCAAAACAATGGAGGAGCTCACTCATCGAGGCATTTCAATGAAAGGGCTGTTGAGGAAGTGTCATGCTCTTGTACTTCTCCCTGTTTATTGTACCGTATCTCTAAAATAATGTTTAGAGATACTGGGTTATTTTAAGCATTCCCTATTTTTCAATAGAACCTAAGGAGAGAATATTAGCATTGTGTTACAGTAAGCTTGTGTCAATCACACAGTGGGTCAATTATGTTATAGTAATTTTGATACGAGACGATAATGCAGCCCTTATTGTATCATAAAGATTCTCCATACTCCTGGGCTATTTGCATACTGCATGACAATTTTCTGTTAATTAAATGACAAATCTGTGAGGAGCATCGCATTCAGCTCTGAAGTGACTCCAAAGCAAATATGATGTAGCCGTGCCATGTAATATAGCTGTCCAAAGAAGGGGTTATCAACCATAAGGTATGACACAGAAAAAAGGAAATGGTTAGATGCGGGGGAGAGAAAAATAAGGCTCATCTTCATTTCTGCTTCTGCAATGACCTCATCTCTCTTCACCCCACTCTCTCCGCTCTTGCTCAGTTTAATTCTCGGTCGCTCTATCTTTCACTTTCTACGAATCAAGCGCACACTCCCACTGTGTTCCTCAAGCACATGTGCTCCCTCTGCCTCAGTCACCGTAACCACCTCATTTCTCCAGCCCTCCCTCCCTCCTCTCCAACTCTCACTCTGCGCGTAATTCAATCATCCCAAGGAGATGGATATCCGTCCCCTAGGATCGCTTACGTTCTCCATTTCCTAAAGCGCTTGATCAGATTAATTGATTTGCACCCCCCACCCCCCATCTTTGCTCCCCCTCATGCCGACTGAGGCTGGGGGTGGTGGCGGAGGGTGAAGCCGAAATCAGGTTTGCATTGATATTTTTATGAAATGGCTTTTTCCTCCTGCCCCCAGACAGACCCCGTAAAAGGACAAGGGGGAATAGATAGAGAACATGAGCCAGGGGCGGGGGGCGCGGGGGGGGGGGGGGGGGGGGGGGGTTGTAAGCCTGCAGAAACAGACAGGTAGGATTTATAAAGGAGGACAGAACAACGACCTGGAGCATACAGGACACAGACCTGAACAGCAGATCAGGGACAAGATAAAAGCAGATAGGCGATCAATGGAATAAAATAAACAAGGCTGCTTAGCCAGTGTATAGTACATGTGAGGGCATGTGTGTGTGTGTGTGTGTGTGTGTGTGTGTGTGTGTGTGTGTGTGTGTGTGTGTGTGTGTGTGTGTGTCTGTGTACCATGATGCCTGGCTGGAAGCCTGCAGAGCACAGCGGAGGGTAGAGATGGGAGAGTCTAACCAAGCCCCACAGGGATTGCAGGAAGACCTCAACTCATCCATTATAAGTGAGAGCCAAGCGGCTGCCATGTCTCCTGATTGCTGAGTCCCTGTGGACCTCTCTCTCTCTCCCTCCCCTGTCTCTCTTTCTCCAACTTTCTCTGTCCCCCTCTCTCCCTCTCTCTCTCTCTCTCTCTCTCTCTCTCTCTCTCTCTCTCTCTCTCTCTCTCTCTCTCTCTCTCTCTCTCTCTCTCTCTCTCTCTCTCTCTCTCTCTCTCTCTCTCTCTCTCTCTCTCTCTCTCTCTCTCTCTCTCGTTCCAGGCCTTTGGCTTTTACTTTGTGGCAGGGGCCAAATACTCACACAAACATTTGTACACTCTTGCACACAGACACGTGCAAACACAAAAAACACACAAATACACGTCTAGGATAGGAACTAACTCGTCTCCCTCTCTCTCTTATCTTTCTGCCGCACATGTTCCCCACACATGTAAAGCTTTTACCTGAGCGCGCCATTACAGCTGAGGCTTTTACCTCTGGAGAGCCAAATTACCTTTCAGATACAACCTTCCCTTTTTCAACTTGCCCTTGACATTTAGTTCACTTGCATTTCCCCCGAACATACAGACCCAAACGCCCGCTATTAAACCTCTCGCAGACACACTCACATACTCTCTAAGTTGTTTGTCCACAGGCTCATAATTCTTTATCAGTGAAACCCCACACATTTTGTAAACGTTCTCCTTGTTCTACAATATCTTCTATCAGGGTGTTTCCTGACTGAAAACTAAGCGTGGTACAGCCCGGGCACAGCGCCACCATCCTGGGGCAGACACCCAGGGAGCCACCCACAGCTCCACTAAGTCCACTTACAGTGTTGTTGTTTGGGATTTTCATACATGTTTCTTACATGTTTGTAAGGTTTTTACTGGCTCTGTCAGTAATTTCCTGCTCCTCTATCTGTCTCCATCATTTGCGCTAGGCACTGCCAACTGAATCGAGCAAACCGAGCAGGCCCCGCCTTCTCCTCCGGCTCTCCATACATTGTCTAAGTTTACAAATGTCGTTTTTACCCAGTCTGAGTTTACACAAGGGTCTGATGACACTGGTTTTGTGTTTGTGTGTGTGTGTGTGTGTGTGTGTGTGTGTGTGTGTGTGTGTGTGTGTGTGTGTGTGTGTGTGGCTCTATTACGGGACAAAAATGTCAATCCTGTCTGTGGTCAAACAACTCAAACACACAACTTGGGTATACTGTAGCCATGGAGTACATGCCTGGCATTAACACGTGAAGCTTACTAGAAATGTGATTTCATAAGAAAGGAAGAGAATAAATCATAATATTCTATTTTATTTTATTTCAAAATAAAATAAAACTACAACATGCAATATTTTGGATTTGATGTATTTAAACTGTTAACTGTTAAATGATCTGGTTAACACCTTCTGAGAATCCACCGCACACTTTGCAAGTTGTGTTCAAGCCAACTCTCAGCGTGAAATGGTGTTGACTTTTATTTACTGAGGAAATGTTAAAGAAAGCATTTAGCAGGCCAAGGAGACAGACTGACATTTTTCAGGAGTTTGTTGGTGTAACGGTTCCATTGAGTGTGTTATTAATAAAGGTGTCTATCACAGCTGCTTACCAGAGTCTCTTTCCTCTGTCAAAGCCCAATTTACAAGTGTACTCAAGAAAATCAGCTGAAAAACACTATATTGTTGTTTTTTTTCAAATAGGGGTTGACGGTATAAACAGCAGCCTATAGAAAGTACACAGAATTCGTCTTGTCGTGAGGATTTTGACACTACATTGTTCACCAGTGAAGCACCCTGGCAGATCTTAACTGGCAATGACGTAACTACACCAGAGAGAGGCAGCAACGCATGAAACCATGTCTCATCCGTCAGGATGAAGACGAAGATTTGCTTCGTCATTGTCATCAGCCTGCATCAGAGATTCGTCTGGAAAATATGCAAACCCACGCTGCTTTGTTGAGAAATGAAGAAACGGCTGAAAAAGACGCGCACAATGAAAAGGAGGGGGGAAGAAAAGACCTGTGTAATTTCCATTCCGTGCACATTGTTAAACAAGCATAAGACGATAATCTGCAAATCATGTCCGACGACAGACTATACCATAATATATACTGTTACTGTCAGATACATTTTAGGCTATACCATCCAGCCCTCCTCCAGTGCTCTCAGTGCACTGTGTGTGTGTGTTCAGGATTCTTAGCAGAGATGGTACAAATATGACATATTCGTTACAACATCCAATAGTGATGCAAAGCCTCATAAGAGTTGTGAAGGACATAACACCAAAAGAAGATCTTGCCGTTACTATGGTATGAAAGGGGACATGTTAAAAACACGCAGCACAGGATGAATCCAGTTCACAGAAAGCCTGCTGCTGCTGCTCCCTGCTGCTCGGAGGGGGAGTGACCATGTCAGTGGAAAGAGGCAGAGAGGAGCAACGTGCACCTGCACCGAGGAGGTGCTGATATTGATTGGACAGACTTGTTTGGTTGAATATTCAGCCTGTTTGTCTATTTCATGGTCAATTTGAGAGGTGAGCTGTATCGGCTGTTTGCTGCCGCACAGAGGTAAACATGGGCACACAGCATCTTTGTAGGAGGGAAGCCGAACCCCCTGACCCGAACACACACAAACACTCATCCATGCGGTCGGACAAACTGCACATGCATCACATACACACATGTGGGCACACAAATACACTGTATGCTTGAGTACTCAGCCCACAAAATAAATCAACACACCATTTATTTTTCTTTCAGAGAGTAACCCTCTCTCTCTCTCTCTCTCTCTCTCTCTCTCCTTCTTACCTTCCCCAGACTTTGTATTTGCCAGGGGCCTGAGCTCTCAGACTGGGATTGATCCTGAGCTGCCGTCTTGAACCATGTGCCCTGAGGGCAGCTCAGTGCAAACACGCAGCAACCCCTCTCCACTTACTCCAATCATGGTTACACTCTCTGTTACATTAAACCCACATATACAACTGCACCACAGAGGAGTGAACGGAGTGCAGAGCGTCTCTACCTGGGTTGTTTTGAACAAATGCTGAGGAAGAATACATTTAAGAAAAAGGAATGGAAATGGAACAAATAAATATGTAGCTCATTAATTAATGCTTCACAGAAAAAACTCCAGAATACTCGTTCGCAATCAAAGAGCAAATCGTAAGAGCCACAACTGACTTGAGCAATAAACTCTCCTTTTGCCAAGCATTTTAAAATTGACTAGAGAGTGTGTATGACTATTGGGGGGAAATCAATAAGCATAACAGCCACACTGGATATGACAGCAACAATTTCATACACCAGATCCTGTTTGCTGAGTGCTATTTCCACGGGCAGAGCACAAAGGAAATCCATTATTTTCGTGCAAACGCAAAAGATTCATTTGAACATTTTACATAAATAATTCATACAAAAGAGAGATGCCTTTCCAGTGTTTTCACCTGGAGACAGAGAGCTAACTACCGAGGAGCTCGCTCACACATCCAGCCTTCCCTCTCTCTTTGAAGTCGGAAAAAGGTAGGAAAGAGGCATAATTTGTTTTATTCATTTATCATTGCTTACTATGAATAAATGTCATTAAGACCGGTTGCTGCACAGTGGGTGTGAAGTTATGGAATAGCTGGCAGCACAGTAGGGGCTGAAATAAAGCAATAGAGTGATTAGAACAATGCCTCCTTCCCACATACACTGTTGGAGACAGGGGCCTAATGGTTTATGTGCAGGCTTGTGTGTTGGAATACACACACATGTAACACACACTAGGTTGCCCCAAACACTTCAGCCACTGACATAGGAAAACACTTACAAAATCAAAATGCTTTGTGTTTTTATTCATAATTATTAATATTATTCTTGCAAGATATGCCATGAAATAATAAATACTAATCCAACGATGCTCACCATGCATCAGACAAGCACATTTACTCTTAATGATACTGGCACAGTAACAAGTGAACACAGGCTAACAAGCTTTAGCAATGCTATAAGATGTGAAAAAAGTCGAACATCTGGAATAATTTTTACATTTATGAAGATGGCTCCAAAAAAGTCAAGTGCAACAGGAAAGTGGCAAATCTGGCAAATTATAAACCTGCAGGTGGCACAAACCATCGGCATTCTTTATCACCACCTCGCAAAACCGCCTCTTATTATAGCAATCCACCAAGGTCCAAACACACCTGGCTATTAAAGGTACTGGGAAATGGCACTCTGAGTGGTTTATTGCATGTTCTGCCATAAACACAACTATGACTAATTATAAAGAATAACTCTCTTAAACCATGTGTCTGACAGAGCAACATTCTGGACACGTTGTGAATCCACTAGCGTCATGATCTCAGAACATGTGCTTAAAGTGTCAGAATAGATCCCCTGGCAGCAAATAATTGACAACAGTATTGACAAACGGGACACTCTTGTCAATACCATGTTTTAACAGTCCTTGGTTAATCCTTACCAAAGCGCAGCGCCCCTACCTTCCATGCAATGTGGTTTCCTTTGGCATCATGCTCCAGTGCCATTGGGAACTCTCCACGCTCATAGAACTTGCGAAAGGTGGTTGGTTTGGACGGGCGTTCCCGAAAAGCCCCGGCGGCCGGAGGACCCTCAACCTGGTCAGAAACAAGAGGGCAAATCAGAATGTTGACATTTTTTTGAAACAAACAGAATTAGAAATACACGGCGAGTAAGAGAGTTGTCCTATGAAATCAGAATTGACTTTGTTTTCGCCCGCAAGAATAGAATCACTCCCACCGCCTTTTCTTAAAAGTAATTCAGGCAGACACATGTGCCTGCTTCTCTGCTCCTCTCAGGGAGGCAAAACACAGATAGTGTGCGCTCGTGTGTGCATGTGTGTGTGCGTGTGTGTGGATTGGCCCTGTAGCCAGAGGCACTGCCTCAGGCATTGTTAGGATCATCTTTTCTCTGCCACCATGTTGGCTATGTGCTATTACTGTGCCACGGAAAAGCAAATGGGACTTCTATCACATCAGCCACAGTGTCTCCTACGACTGTTGTGGGGGTCATTGAAGGCACAACCCATACAAAAGGTGTGAGTAAATGCAGCACAGTGGAGTGGCAAAGAGAGGAAAGGGAAGATTTTATTCTTATTTAATATCATCTACAGGACAAACAAACTGGTGTTAATAATCAATCATATACAAATGCTACAAACAGAGGCCCCTGATAGAGCCAATTACCCGAAAATACAAACAAAGAAATGCTCATTATCCAGCATAAAAATGACCAGAGTGTCTCCGTGCAGACCCTGTTCGAGAGGGGGCTACTCATGTTCTGGAGGAATTTGGATTGATTTGATTGAGAACGTTACAGCTTTGCAAACAGCGTGTTTTAGTGGATAAATGACAGAATGTTGGAGGCAATCGTTTCCCTGTCCGTGTCCCTCGTGTGAATCCCCCGCCATCTGGGTTGCACTGCTACATGACTGGCAGATGTGTTGCTGTCATTAATCCTCAGATTACCGCCCACTGAGAAGCAGAATTTTTGCCACAGCAGCCCACAGGCCGAGCAAAGTGGGACCTGGACGTGTTATCTTTGGCAGGACTGCCTAAGATTGGTGTGCAACTTGAGAGAGAAGTGGTTTTAGTCTATTACCGTGATTATTTCTAGCCAACGGTTGTTTCGATTTTCACGTTACATAATTTACTAGTGTTGCCTGTTTGTTGCATAATTCAAGAACTAAATAGAAAAGCTTGGAATGACAAATGCAGCTTGGTAAAAGTGCCACAGAGGAATGATGTAACATGGATTTGAGTTTAAGTTGCATGCGTGAGGTGGCACAGCTACATGGTGCCGGCACATCTGGACTCAGGAGGAAACAGAAGAGGGGGGGAAACCACGATGAGGTGCCCTGTGCGAGTGTCTGTGAGCCCTCACTGCATTTAAACAGCATTAATGCACCATGGGATTGTAGCGCAGTCATTCCAAATGAATTAATTTGGAGCACTTGTTTACCATGCCAGGGAATTCTGAATGATATTATGCTGAATTAAATAGGCATAGGTTTGTATACCTGCAGGAGAAAGACTATACAAACAAAAACAGTCTGTGACTAACAATGCATGAGAAACACAGAAAAATGGCACTTTGTGTTATCGCTCACTGTGCTTGCAGCATAAAAGAAATCCTTCACAACAAATAATACAGATATGCCTCCCATCGTCTTTTGAGTCGTGTCTTTCATTTAATCTACAATAGTGTGTCTTATCATCAACAATAGTAATAAAAAAAAATTGTGTAATCCTGTGAGATTGCTCCTATTTGTATTAGGTTTCAATCAATTAGTCAATAATTGCTTGGACGGTTTAACCTATCATCATTGTGAACCGTTTCATGTTAGATTGCCTCATTAGAATTGTTTTTCTGTCACATCCAGAGCACAGGACACAGAAAGTTAATATCAGAATGTAATTCCTTTGGTTGTTTCATTTAGACGCAGCGTAAATCACTGTAATCTGTTTGTCTTCTCGCTTTTCTCTGTCCGTCTTTGTTCATTTCCTTCACTGCGGGAGTTGTTTTGCCGACCTCGCAGTGGAAAGAGGAAGCTGTAAAGCTTGCAAGATCAGTGCTGCTCCAGCCTGCAGGAGTGACAAAGCCCTCATATCCAGGTAGCTCCGACGGCAGTTGAGCCACGCTGCACACGGAGGCTAAAAATAGCTCCGACTGGGCAGTGAGGAGAGAATGAACGCAGACTGCATTGACTGGCTGAGCAGCTTTTATGGTCAGGAATGATGACGCTGCAGTCAATTCCATGGCCTGTGTTCATGGCTGAGGTGTTGCATGCTTCACAGCCATTTCCCCTTTTTGTCCTCGTGTTATGATCACTTGCACACCGACGGCCAGGGAGATACACTGACATGTAAGCTCAATGGCATATTTCCTTGTGGCTCAGCTCACCTTAGCAAAAGCCAAACACAAAAGCCCTTTCGTCTGCCGCTGATGTAAGCTGCCGTGTGCCCTTCCAATGAGCGCCCTGCTCTCGTTTAGCCATTCATGACATTCGGGTGGAGAGCTTGCATGCTGAGAGGAAAACCGCTATCACTGAATCCCAAAGCAATAGCTAAACTCACTTAGCAAGATGCAGATTAGTTTTTATTTGTTTTCATCTGTTTTGTTCCGTTCTGAGGAGCGAAATAAACTTATGAAGAGGACACGACACGCATTAAAGAAACACATCAAGTCCATTTCATCAGAAACAACGTTCCTAAGTTCAGTTTTGTACGAGTGAGCAGGGATTTCTGTTTTGCTAATGACAACAAATGCTGCTGATCATGTTGTACTACTAGCCGGCGTCATTTCTTCACGTTTGGCTCTCCATGTATCCCAAACAAATTTGAATAATTGAATTGTCCTCCTTTCTTACCCTGCTCTTCATGCATTTGTGGGTCCGCTGGTACAGGAAAAGGTAAGGACTACCCTGTGCAGGTCAGCATATTCCAAAATGCATCCCTTTTCTCAAACACTAACACAGACAGTGAAAAAGACAGACAAAAGGAGCCTGTAACATAGACTTATAAGAGTAGATAGCATCCTCTTCTAGGTAGAGGCCATAAAGTGAGCCGGTGAGGCGACAGACTACAGAGCAGAGATAGAGGTGGTGTAAGGCAATAAAGGGAGGAAGTGTCTATTTTGTGAGCCCCTGGTGTACACATCAGGGAGTCATAACAAGGCAGTAGTGGTCAGATGAGCTCCAGGCTGTCATTTCTCTCCTTCGCCTTCACTCTGCCTACAGATCTGTTTCCTCTCTAATGCTGTTGTCCACCCCGACTAGCTCCACAGCAGACCTGGCGCTGCAAGACCCACAGAGGCAATAACACACAAACATGCTCTCGTGCACGGACACAATCACTCACATACTGCACATGCTGAGCTCCCAATGGGTGAGCCCCTGCAGAGGTGATTGAACACCGGCAGGGTCTCATGCTCCCGTCATTTATAAAGGTGTCGCCCTGAGAAACAGAGATGCTCCCTCTAACCTTATTAGTATGGCAATTCCATGGCTCTTCTGCTTGATGTTGACACACAGAGTGGGTGGGGCAGTCAAAAGGCACACGGGGGGAAAAAAATGGAAAGAAATAAATTAAGAGAGAGGCTGAAGTGGGATAAAGGTGGAGGATGTGATAGGCCAGACAGAAAAAGAGAGAGGAAGAGGGAGACAGGGCCACAAGAGGTGTGGCTCATCAATTCTAAGGGTGTGTTCACTGTGGCAAGGCAGCTGCAGCATGGAGGTGATCCATCACCGCGCCTGGGCCTCCAGCTCGATCGCTCTCTCTCTCATCTCTCCATCTCTCTGCCTCCATAACATAACCCCAAAAATACCTCTGAATGCCTCTGATATTTACCTAGAAAAGGGCAGTCAATTCAACGTCCACCCTGCATTTCAACACTGCTGCACTTCCTCCTTGTTAATGTATATCCATCTCCCATCTTTCTGCCTCTTGTCTGCCTGTGCAAAGATGCATTCGGACGTGTTGCATTCATATGGGGAGAAGGGTGCCACTCCACATGGGGGAGCGTCAAATCAGCTGGATGCCGAGGCAGCAAAAGGAGTCGGCACGCCTCGCGCTTGCTCGCCCTCTCTCACTCTGCATCTCACCGCTGACCTCGCTCGAGAGGTTATTGAAAGCCAGCTCCACACAGAAGGCCGTCTTTGCTGAGGGAGGGAGCTGAGTAGGTGAGTCACAGAGGATGGAATAGACAGGTCGGGGCTCTCCTGATAAGGTCAGCATGCCTGTTGCTGCCACAGGCAACAAAATTAACACTCTTTTATTTACAGTATATTTTCTGCCACAGTCCAACCCAGACGCCTGTCGGCTAGCCACCAGAGACACAGGCCGGGCTGGAGATATATATGCTGCATTTTCAAACTGCATTTAAATGAAAAAAAGAGAACATTACGGTGGTATTTATAGGCTGTTAGTGAATGTCTGCTATACGGTCATGTCCAAACAATTATTCAACAGGATATTTGTGCACACTCATTTCCTCTGCAGGCCAAAACACAGACTGGTGGGAGGCTGATTCCTTTCAGAGGAATAAATCTACAATATTTGTACTCCATTAATTTCTCATGACCAAACAGCAAGAAGTGCAATCAGTGGACGAGTGAGTTTCATTATGTGGAGGAATTAAGCCTGTTGTGAAAGACAAAGTCGGGGGTTGAAACGAGTGAGTAAAGAGCTCTCACCGGACAGGAAAACCACAGACGGATAGAAATTGATCAAAGGGAATTCTTATAATCCGAGCTCACAGGACCGAAGAGGAAAGCTTTACAATTGTCACCATGTCAGAGGCTTCTGCAACAACCATATTGTGCACAGGCAGAAGGGCAGGTTTGTAATGAAAAATGACGACACCACTGAGCAAAGATGACACTACACACCTTCTGTCACTTAAAAAAAAAACGATGAAACAGGTGACAGCCATTGACTATTAAACTGAGTGCAAGAGGAATAACTTTCAAAAACTTCAAGAAGCTCTCAGTGTTCAAGAGCGCCCCACTGTTTCCTGTCTGCACTAGTTTAACCCCATCACTTAAAAGGACGGCAGAGACACAGATATACATTAACAGAATGTGAAAGAATGAGTTTGGGGTGTTGATGTGTGATGGGAGGATTCTGAACGAGGCCAACAAGAGAGAGGGAATCAGCCTGAATGGCAAAGGCAGAATAAATGATCTCTTTCTACTTGTTAAGTGAATTGGAATCCATATGCACAGAAGGCTCAACTAATAAGAAACCAAGATACACTACAGTGTGTACATCTTTACTGTTGGAAACAATTAAACACATGTGCACAAAACACATTACACATACAAATTATGCTAAAATCACACACTTGAATGATTAACTAATTGTAGAGTAATAATTCAGCACTTGTTTAAAAATAACCGTCTCTACATCAACCTGCCCCGTCCAGATGTCCTGTCTGGTGGTCCATGATCTATGGGTCAGTGGACAGAGATACGTAGAATGTAGTATAGAACTGGGGATCCAGAGGGCGGGGCAAGTAGCAGGACCCAAAGAGAGGATGGCTCAAAAGCTGGACAAAGGCAGGCCCACTCTAATGGGTGGTGGTAAAGACAAGCTCTAATGGTAGACCAAAGGCAGATTCTCTTTCGAAACCAAGCAGCAAAGAGGAGTCCCATCAGTAGGCAGAGCAGGAGGGCAATCGCAACGGAAAAGTAGCAATTCTGAAGGATGACCTGGAGACGGGTTATGGTCTGGAGATCAGGAAAGGCGGCAGGATGCAGTAAAGGATGTGGGTGGGTCAAGGTATGGCTGTGGGTTGGTACAGTAGGCCGACTAAGGAGGGATGGTTTATGCCAAGCTGCCGACTGGAGATCCGGAGTTAAACTGATGTCAATTGAGGCAAAAAACAGCTTTGGAATTGCTGGCATGTCGGCTGGGACCCCAAACTTAGGAAAAGACCCAAGAACCGATGAAATGTCATCTAGGACATACAAGAGATTGAAAGAGGAAAAAATTTTCCCCTGAACAATTTGGTTGATGAAAAAAAAAAACATGCCAAGCTTCAGACTCAGTGAGTTGGCTGGGTCCATGATGTTTCTATCATACTGTCACAGTTCAATGTCTTTCTGGACCCGAATGCAGACACACAGAGGAGGGTTGGTGCAGTGAAGGCAAATTATTTGCAGCAACAGAAACAGCCTTGGAGGTGGATGGGTAGAAGCAGGAACCCAAGAGCCCTGGGAAAAAACTCTGGTATATGAACACTGTTGAAGGAACATATGGATAAGTAAATATAGTGGTTAGGGTAATGAAGGAATTGGGTTAGAGTGGGAGTGGTGGCATCTGGTGGCTTGATGCTAAAATGGCAGGACACGGGGCTGAAATGGTCCAAATGGACAGTCCTCGGGTGCAAGTCATGAAAAACTTTGGTTTTCTGCATCACATTCTAATTTTGCCCAGTTTATGTTCGATTTTCTGCTACCTTTACTAATTGAGTGCATGTACATGAGTGTTTTTTTGTGTAGGCAAAGGGAACAAAGCCCTCTCTGCCCTAACTGTTGGGAGAGTGGGGCGCACACACTGATGCAGCGCTTCGTCTTTACAGCCCTAATCAGTGACGACACCTGAAGATATTAAAACACTGCACTGGGCCATGAAATTAATGAGACACTCAAGGAAAACTGCATCCCTGACTTGCTTCAGTTGCCACTTCTGCTGCTCAGAAAGAAGAATTTCAATGTCCTACCAATTGTATTCACCGAATAAGTAGCTTCTCGTCTATAAACATCCTCATAACCAGATTTAATTTATGGCAGACAGAGAACCACCTCATAGAATATTAATGTTCCTGAAGTCAGTGACAACACGTTGTTTTGGAGGGGTTATGGAGAGCTGGCCATAGCTCAGAATAGCTACATGACTCATCCAAAACTATAAACATGAGTTTTTTTTTGCAGGTAATAAGGAGATGGTCATCAAACAAGATAAGAAAACAGCCCTGGAAATACACATCCAGGGGAGAAGATGCTAAGATGGACAAGCAGGGTGGAAGCAAGTGAGGAAATGAGAAGATAGGAGGAGTTCTGTTCTGACCAAGACACATATGTGAGAAAGCATCACTGGGTGATGTGGAAGGTTTGATTAGTAGCAACAGGCTCACAGGGGTAGGAATAGGAAACAAACACACACCGAGAGCCACAGGAAAAGACTTCCATTTCACCACAGAGCCACAGACAGACGGCCACAGAGAGCAGAGAGGACGCCCATCTGCAACCACACCACACCAACCTTCTGCCACACATATTCACAAGGGTCGCAGGTAGCCCGGCACAGACATATCCCTGAGGACTGGAAGGAGTCTTTGGTAGATAAGTAGACTGCACATGGCAAGAGATAGAGGCTCAATCTCCGATATGGGAATATTGTTTAACAGTGAAGAACATTATCAAGGCTATTAGTATGTATTGCAAAAGGAACCGCAGGCCCTTGCTCGTATCAAACACCCAGTGTGGCCTTCTATTCCTGGAAATCTGTTTTACTGCCTTTGAGGCTGTCTGTTAAAATGAGGCCAGAGGTTGATTCACAGAGACTCCATGCAGGGACCAAAGCTTGGTTTGTTCTGAAATTTGACCTTTATATAAATTAAACAGGGGGAAAGCACAATGCCCGACTTGAAGACAGCTTAACTCTGCTGCATGATTTAGTCAAACAAACTTACACACATACAGTCTTTCCACTTCCTGAATGTAACAAAAAAGCTTTTCCTTAATCCCAAATTTGTTTACTCCACAAAGACAGGAAAGGGGCTTCCAGTATAGGTTGTTATGGAATGTTATGTGGAACGGAGGTCTGGCATTGAGACCTCCTGCAAGCATAGTGCTCTGAATTATAGCCCACCCTTTAGGTTAGCCTGAGAGAGAAGGAAGAATAATGCACTTTTGAATCCCACACTGTGCTTGCTGCAGCAGCTCTGTCAAACCGGGAGTTAACGCTTAGCTGAGCTACAGGGAGGCCCTCGTACACAGACACACATGTGCACACATTCACACAAATAAACAAATAAAAGGGAGATAACACAAAGGCAAGCTCGAAACACTTTGTGCAAGCCACCCATGGCTTCTGAGCAGATGAATTCAGAATGAAGTGTGTGAAACTCATTCACTTTGGTTTTTATCTCTGTTTCATACAACATGTATGTATCTACCCACTACCCCAGCTTCTTCTGCAGCTTTAACTCTGCATTGCAAGTTGTGAAAGTGGAGATGCGTCATCCATCTCTCCATATTTCTAAGGGCTGTTCAGATGAGCAATGGTCAATGAGGTTTAATACAAAAGCATCTCATTGTGAAACACAAATGATACACAAAAGGTGTTCACACCCAAGTAATGATTAAATTAGCGCATTAATGTTTATTTAGGCAAAACTTCCATATGACCTTCCAAGGTCAGTCTGAGCAGGAACATCCTTTTCATCTTCAGTCATAAACTGAACACTCATCTATTTAAGAGGTGCGCTATGTCAACCTCTCCCCCTGAATCATATTGGCTCTCCAATCTTTCCCCTCCACTCACTCCAATTTCCTCTCATAAAAAGTCTGCCTTCTACGACTCTCCTTGGCTTGAGTTTTTATGCCTTTTTGTGGCCCATCTCAAAGGAATGTTTTCAAGGTAATGTGATGATGACCCTTAGACTCCTCATTAAATCACTTAGTTTCACAGCATCAACTAAATATCTTAAATGTTAAGGTAAAAAAAATACAGCCGAGGCAGTGCGGACGACCTTAAAAGTTTTCTTTCATCTTTATCAACTAAAGGTCTTGGTCAGAGTCTCGTACATTAGCCCGCGCATCAGCATCCATGTCCCAACCTTATTCAGACAGCAGGACAGACAGACCAAACAGAGTCGGTTAGATTCCACGACGCTAAAGAGATGGATGTCAGAGTGACAGATGGAAAGTTGAGCATCTGTTACTGTGCTGTACCATTTGGCTGAAATCAAAGGGAGATGAGGGCCTTCAAAGGACAAGCATAGCCGTGTCCGAGGCCAGACATGCTCTGGTGTGCTCCGCAGATAAGGGCCAAGAGGTTATATTGCTTTTCTTCTGTCTCTCCCTTTGTTCTCCTGTCTTTAGGGAGTGGGAAGAAGACAGACTAAAAAAGAAAAAAGTGGGGGAGAAAGAAAGGCAGTGAAGGAGAGAGAGAGAGAATGGGGGGGGGGGCAGAGAATAAGTCAAGAGCAGGTTGCTTGTCTCCCTCCGCCACGGCGCGCTGTGTTGATCAAACACTCGTTAGTAGAATTTGCTTGGTGTTTCCGGACAGCCAGGCTAATGAGGAGAGGTGGCTGGAACAGAGGGATGCTGGGCCTTTACGCTGGATCATTTCTGACAGTATCACAGTACTTTGCCTTTCAGCCCTTCCCCTTCCCTGCCCTCTCTAGCTCGCTGCAGCAGAGCCATTGCCTCCAGCGTGCCTTCAACTGGGAGCACTTTGACTCAGCTGGATGCGAGGCATGAGCTTAATAGTAGAGTAATCCACTGTGGAATTTTGAAGGGAATGCACACACTACTTCAAGTCTTAAAGGGTTTGTAGGTTTACTTTCTTGGCACCAGATGAAGAACACTGCTGCCCTGGAGCACATCTTATGAAGCCGGCTGCTGTGTGTTTTAAAATGCATGCAGTGTGCAAGGTGTTGGCGACGGTGAACTTTTGCTCTGACCTTCCATCCCTCTTCTCTGTAGACAGAATATTCCCATAAGTATTCTGACAGAAATATTTTTATTCCAACATGTATTATTTTAACTTCTATCTACTATTTATCTACCTTATTTGCAATGCACCACAAATGCAAGCTGGATTTTGTCATTGAGGTATTAGACATACAATCCGTTTTGGTCCGGTCAGCAAAATTCAAAAGGTCAGGCCAATGTTCTTGCATGATGGCGATGTTAAAAGATTTTCAAAGTAGGGGGGGGGAAGCAGTGAACAAAGGCCAACATTTGGTATTATTGAAATTGAACAACAGCGCTTGTCAGATACATTGATTTTTCTGCTTCTGGTTCCTACTATGATGATGCATGCAGTATGTGAGCTGCCTCTGCAGTCAGGTATATAAAACATGCCTAACATCGGCAGATAAGAACACAAAGAGGAGCCCATTCTCCTTTAGCAAGGACAAGACAGAGTGGTTGATAATGATGTAGGATGGGTGGATGAAGGTCTAGGGTCCTTTCAGTGTAATACACTTAAGAGTGGCCAGATTTAGCTTTAAGTTTAGCTGACTTTGCGTTAATTTACGTTAATGCACAACATTTTTTTCTTCACAACATGCTGCAAATTGTTTGATTAAAAAAAATGCTGCATGACTTTAAAATGCATATATTATATTGATTATCTCCATATAATACACATTCATATTTGTTGTACCATAACATGCTCAGCACATGTTACCGCTTGATAATGTGACCTTAAAGTAACAGTGAAATAAAGCATCATTGACCTTAGAGCAGTTTTTTGTTGTTCAAAAGTGCAATCACTTTCTGCTGCCTCAATTCAGCAATGCGCCAACAATGTGTGCGTGACCACACTTCATTTTAAGGTCAACACGCAACTACATGAACACACATTTAAACAGTGTGGGCAGTGGACAGGCAAATAACAACTGCATCAGTCTGAAACTAATAAAGACTCTTGTGTTGCACTTGGTGCCGCTTTGAGTTATGGCTTTACTGTGGACTTTCATGTCTTTCTGTCAACAAGCCTATTAAATCGAAATAAAACAACGTTAGCTAACATATTGAGCAAATTCACTTTCATGGTAATTCCCTTGACATTTCCGCGGAACTTGGTGACCCATGTCAGCCATTGTGTTTGTGTTTTTCGGATTTTGTTTTATGTTAAAACATCAAAGTATGTCCTCATATTCATCTGTGCTTTTTGATATGACTGAGATTAAGTGGAATAAAAAGAACGTAAATTAGCCAATGCCTTTAGGATTCTTTTGATACAAGAAGGACACTGTTCATAGAGGAGGCGTAGATCTAAATGTCCTCTATGTTGGTTATCGCATGACATAGAGCTAATTAACTCTGGAGCGGAAAATGCAGGCCCTGTAAGGCGCAATAAGCATTCTCCATTAAAAGCCATCTAATTAGAATGCAAGCTACAAGGGCTTGAAGGAGAACACAACAAACAGAGTGGCCGGTGTAATTGTGAACGGCGCTCTGAGGAAAGCAAACATAATGGATATAATCAGCTGAGCACTTCTATAAGGTCATGATGATAGAACGCCGTGGAAGTACTTCTCCATATCTGACTGAAGTTTCCAGATGGTGTTTTCCTCAACCGTGGAAAAGGTCACAGACATTTTAGCAGCCATGCACTTCAGATAGCATGCCATCAATTATAACCTAATCTATCTGTTGGTACCTGCGGTGAGAAGAGCTTGAAGCACAGAAACTTGGACTGGAAAGTTCTAACAATAATATCCTCAGTTAAACTGTAAAGTGGGACCGTGGACTTTTGGACCCGATTGAAGATTTTCAATGTGTTGAGCACAATAAAGTGAGTTTCTTCTGGATCAAAGCGACTTCTAAAAAAAACAATAGCATTTCACAGACAGGCTTTACTTCCCTTTTATGGTGAGTTAATATTTCATGGATAAAAACTAAATGTTCTATTCGGGTCAGTCTTATTTTCCCGCTGCCTTTAAATTAAAAAGGGAGCCAACCCAAAGTAAAAGCTGTGGAGAAACTGTAAGATTTCCAAGTCAGCCAGTTCTCCGTCCACTCGAGGCCTTTAGGCTCCGTGGTTGATCGATCGTAATGGAAACGCCAACAGGCCTCCAGAGCCCATTGCCAATTTAACCTGTTTTACCATGACTCAATTCTTCCCTCTTCTTCAAATAACCCAGCTGCTTACAGGGGGGATGAACTACAGGCTTCTGCTGCTGATAAGAAGAGCGTGCAGGAGCACAGGGAGGCAGAGATGGATGCAGGGAAATAGTTCTAACGTGTGTGTGTGTGTGTGTGTGTGTGTGTGTGTGTGTGTATGTTCACAACACCACTGGTTTAGAAAAGCAGACAGGTGAGGGAATCTTTGGCAAAGCATCCAAAATTTGCTCAGTTTCCCTTCACTTGCGCGAGCATGATTCACACAACTCAGACACAGCCGGCTTCGTGGTCAATTTATGTATCACACTGGGCACATTATGAGTTCCTGTGTCAGATAATTGCAAATTTGCCCATTGTGGGACTAATAAAGGAATTCTTAATCTTAAATGTGTTAGGAGCGATGTGGAAGAAGGATTTTTGACTGCGGGTGATAATAATAAATACACAGATTAATCTCCATAAAAAGCGTTCAAGGATCTTGGTCAGCAACTAACTGCTCTCCATATAACCGACCATGAGGTTATTTTTATCCCAGCCCTTTTTTATCCGTTCTGTGTACACGTTCTGTTATCAATAATTACCATGAACGATGGTGTTTCAATGGATAGAAGAGATAGGGATTTACTTATTTTAAACAAAGCCTTAATTGATACACGTCCTGCTGTTAGGCAAACACTTAGATGGGGATTAATTCTAAACCAAATTAAATTTAGAATTCTAACTATGTTTATTGCAATTTAAAGCGAGATTACATTTAATCATGTTGCACTGAAATTCCAAACTCATTTAAAGCCTAATCAAGGATCAATTCTAAACTGTCACTTGTTTAATTTGTTCAAACTGCTTTATTTATTAAAATGACACTAGTGCGGTTTGAGCAAACAACTGAGATGTAAATCAACACATCAACAAAATGTGCTTCTTAACTCTCCAACAAAGCAAATCTACAATGATACAATTAAATAACAGTGCATCGATGTCCTGAAACCTCTTGTTATTTTAGCTATTTTTATTCTATCGATTCGGTTTAGGATTTATAGATACAGCAATTGTCTGGTAGCCTATTGTTCCTCAGGGTAAAATGTTTTCATCTTCAGGGACCTGCCCGGTTGAATGAAGGTTCTGCAGGGAAGGAGAGAGAGAGAGAGAGATGGGAAGAGTAAAAGAGAGAGAGATATATAGACAAAGGACAGCAGCATTGGGGGCCGAGACATCTGCTCAGGTAAATAATGATGATGCTGCGGGTGAGGAAAAGGAATAAGATATGGAGGTCACGTTCGCTAGCATGGAGTCTCCATCTGTCCCCCGGGGTTAGTGGGGTGAGCCAGGGATGACGGTGGGCCCGGGAGAGAGGGGCTGGCAGGTTGTGGGGGGGGATGCGGCAGACTTGGGGACGCTGTTTGCCAGCTCCATTTTTATCCCAGAGGCCGAGCAAACAGTAAATGAGGTGTGCTTGATATAACTGCACTCTATCGGCTCAGCGATCTGCAGACCTTTTGCCACACGAAAGTTGAGGTTGGGATCAGGTGTAGTTTGTATCGATTTGCCCTCCGAGGTGAACTGTGCAATACAGCATCTTAAAGAGGATCATGTCCACGTTCTCGTGTGTGTGTGTCGCGATCGGGTAGAGACATTCAGGACTTTTATCTTCTATGCCGACTCGTGACGGCACATTTCCTGAGAGAAAGGGCCAAGTGACACTTAAGACCTTTCAAATATACTCAGAGCTGCTCTCTAAAAGCATTAAAAGCATGTTAAGGGATACAGGTTGGACAAAAAAAGAGGTAACATTACAGGATGTGTTACAGCAAACAGCCAACGAATTAGACACCATATGAATCAATTACAGGGCATGATGATGATCTAAGGTCACATATTACACATCTTCACGGGTCTCGAAATCAATTGCACCCTATTTACATGACTGATCCCAAGCGAACTCAATAGTCATCGACAAAATGTTTTCTTAGGCTTGTTTTTAAACAGAGAAAAAGAATAAACAGAATAAATAAGCCTCGCAGACCAATTCTTTCATTTGTCTAGCGTTCCAAAAAATGTCTGGGGTTGTCCAATAATCAACAGTTGGTCCACAAATCGGAGCATTCTAAGATTACAAAGCGAGCCACACCCATAAGGAATTCAGGAGGTCAGTAGACCAATATATTAGTCGAAATATCAATATTGAAAATAAATTGCTAATGATTCCTAAGATATCATTATCATCACCTTTTGAGAAAGAAATGTAATCGAGGGAACACAAATACAACCAAAGAACTTGAATTAACTAAATATTTAAAAGATAAATAGGTGCATGGCATTTCTGCATTGTATTATATGGATGATTTATAGAAGTAGAAGCTCTTTTTTCAACTTAATATAAAAGATGTTAAGTAAACTATTCTTATCAGCAACTACCACTGTTGTCCACTGAACAGTACTTGTCACTTCTCAGAACCGAGACAGCAAACTGATTATCAGGCTCGGAAATAAGTGAAATGCACAGTCTGACAAGGTTGGGTAAATTGATAATGCATGATATCATATTATTGTATAGTGTTGAGCGATTGTGGTCAGTGTTCAGAAATCAAAAAGCAGGACTTCCTCAAAGCTGGATTAAGCCTCCGACTCTGTTCGCTTCTCTGTCGGAATACCAAAAGGTGACGACCTCCCACCAGAATGTAAAGTGTATCCTTTCTTCTCTTTAAATGCTTGGGGATGAATCACAAAAAAAAGGCGAAGGGGGTTCAGGAGCCGGTGCTATTGATTCAATTTCTATGACCACAAATACTTTAAAGCATAATAAGCCTATGCTTCAAATTCCCATCCCCTTTCTAGGCTTGAAATGGCCTTGTCGTTACCTACAAATCACAGTTCTCCGCAAAGCTGCCCTCCCTGGAGCGATATGTCCGTGACCACAGGGGAGGGGGGGGGGGGGGAAACAGAAGGCAAGAGACACAAGCAAGCCTCTGAAAAATGTAATGGTTTCTGTTGAGGATTTAGCCAGGGGTACGGCAGTGTGGAAGTATCACTCATGTTCCAGACGTGGTAGATCCTCTGGGGAGATGGCGAATATTAAAGGGCTTTACAGGAGCCTTCTGGTGAAGGCACTTGACAGGAGATTTGTTTATGACCTTCAAAAAGGGAGGAGGAAGTCAATAATAGCCCCGACTGCCTCTTTTGCATCTCAAGGCAGTCCCTGGCGTGGAAAAAGAAAAAGAGAGCCTGCGGTTTCAATTCATCACAACTGTGCTGCTCTTCCACTTCTTTTAATCACGTTGGGCCAGTTCTTTTAAAAGCAGTGACAAGGCAATAGCTGTTGCCAAAAAAACTTAGTGGATCGGAGAGGAAGACCTAGTTACAGTAAAATGTATCAACGATCGGACAGTCAACAGTTTAGAAGTAAAGAAGATATGGAAGACTGGGTGCGGGCAACTGCTGACATAAGATATCAAACTGACACTTTCCTCAAATTCATTCATTAAATTATCGCTGACCACAGACGCACCAACTTCTGAAGCTCTCGCTTTCCCAAGAAACCAAGTCAAAGCTGTCAACACTATCAACATCAAAAACAAAATGCAGAAATCAGAGTAAAAGATATTCTTGGGACTTCCTCGATACAGCGAAGATTTCACCACATCCCTGAACAGAAAATACAGACAATGACATGTTTGAACGTAGGCCTAGTTTAGAAATATTAAAAAAACATGAATGTCTCCTATTGAAAGCCAGCCGTCTTCATATCCAACTGTACAGAAAGAAATTCTAAAGAGCTGGGTGTTTGGTCTCTAAATATAGGTTGGGGATAACTGCCTGAGAGTAAAAGAAAACCTCAACCTGTCAATGTATGAAATACGACATGCTTTATTCCCTAACAGCCTAAAGTAAAAGTGCCAAGTGCGAAATCACAAGGTAGATGAGGCAATACGTGCAGCGTTGCATACTGTATTCCTTATATACGATAGTGCTTTCTACTAAAACAGAGCAAATCACAGCATCGTTCTTCTCCTCAAATAAACTGAAGCATGGACGTCTTTCTGATGACTTTGATTCTGAAAACTTGGGCAACTGTTCAGTGCAGTAAGGCACGACAAACAAGGACTTCAACTTCTAGGATACAATATCTGCAATGGAGAAAGACTATAAGTACATCTGCCAAGGATGCTCTCGTCTATGTTTGTTTGTTTGTCTGTTAGTTAGCAAGATTACACAAACAACTGACAAGATGAGTTACAGCAAAACTGCAAATAAAGAGACTTTTTTCCATTTTCCATTGCGAGGTATGCAATTTTTTTCAACATTTTAATAGATTTCTTCGAGAAAAAGTCATGGAGCTTGAATAAAACAAAAACTGGCATATTTAGATAACTGACATCTATAATTGTGTGAAATTTATTGCAGATCCATATGAAAATCTGGAGAATTATTTATGTGGTTTCATAAGGGGAGTGTTGGACCTTGGTGGAGGAATGTGCTCCACCGAGTGCCATTCCAGTTTATGTACGTCAAAGAAAGGATGTCTGACTAAATGAGTTACTGGGAGCTTTCTTTTCAAAGTAGTGGGGGCTGTAATCAACTAAGTATTTGGTGAGTCGATTCAGAATTGGCTCTGCATTATTATTATTCAACTATTTGATTCAATATAGTTTAATGTGATTGATGTACACCCATTAGTCATGAAAAGTTCATCCATCTCTCCGCTCTGCAGATGCACAAAAATATGGACCGCAGTGACAAAAACAAGGTGTCACTCATCGTGGTCCTTTAAAATCTACAGATGGAGATGATCGGGCCCGGATGAAACTGGTCCACAGAAGAACTTTTTAACTGGTCCCAATTAACAAGTTCAATAAAGACTAATATCTGCTGCTATACAAACCTTCAGTATTACACTTTCCTGATCCATCTTCATAACTGAGAGGATGAGGATCTGACTTGACTTTATTCCAAAATTAGTCTACGCTTTGAACAGTTAAACTTTGATTAAATAACGACCCTGTAGCCATTTGTGCGAGCAGCTTAATACAACCCATGGTCGCAGTATATCGTCAGATGACCTCTGGCAGCCGTGGTATTAATGACTGGAGCAAAGGAGAAAATCAGATAATGTTCTACTGAAGTCCACATCAGGAGATTCACACAATGGAGGTTTTAGTTTCCTGTGAGAAACCGGTGACAATGTTGTTATTTTGACCAAAGATTGTCCAACAACCTCAACCACTGGAAACTGTGACGACAGAGCTTGTCTAACCTTATGGGAGAACTTGTTTGAACCCAAACCATGTCACTTCACTAAAGTTTAAAAAAAATGTATCAAATCATTGTATTAGTATTTAAGCCAACTCATTTCAAGTCACTGAACTAGACCAAACCATAACCAAAGAAACACAACATCCAAGTATGGATGGATCGTGTTTTCAGGAAACGCAAAAGATGTGGTATTATTCTCGTCTATAAAACACTCACTTTTATGTGGTCTCTCCAAGATTTCACATATACAGGCTATTTAATTTATCAAATCATTGTATTAGTATTTAAGCCAACTCATGTCACTAAACCGTCACCAAACCATAACCAAAGAAACACAACATCCAAGGTATCACAGCCCAGGATCCTTCTGTTTGTCTCAGAGTAAGACAATGAGCATCAGAACAAATACAAGTTATTTCAGGAAACACAAAACCTCAGGTGGAAAACAAAAATAAAACACTAAAGAGATAAATACTCAAGTTGTGATCTGCATACAAAACATCAATAAAACACTCCCCCTTCATGTTTATGTGGTCTCACCAAGATGTCATATACATAAAGACATTTGCATTATTCTCTGAATTCCATGAAATCATTAAATGCAGCTTTGGGATGTGATCTAACAGTGTAGTTTCATCCAATTAAAGTTGTATATTGTAAAGTTGTTTAACTGTAGAGTCTTAAAAACCTCCTAGACTAAACTATGTCCACACATTCTGCTTTTTCCTAGGTTTTCCACAGCTTCTAAACGTCTCATGGTCATTTTACCGCGTTGGGATGAGTGACGTTAAAACTCCGAGTAAAGTTCGACTCCCAGTTAGAACTGGAATCAGCGCGAGCGGAAAGTCCCGTTACATCCGTCAGAAGGTGAACAGCCGTCACGGTCAGCTAGCTACACGGTGGGAGTGTGTGAAGGACGTGGAACAGCCGGACTCACCACGGAGTTCTTCATCGTGGCCTTCACGGAGAAGCCTCGTGTCCTCAGCTGCGTCTTGTCCCTCGACATGTCCTCAGGTGTCTTCTTCTCAGAGCCACGGTGCGGCTCAACAAGTGTGTGTGTTGTGTTGTGTTGCTCTCAGACTGTCGCGGGTCCTCTTCCCTTCTTTGTGTGTTGCTGTGGTTGCTATGCGACATCAGAGACGCTTTGGTCTGGTTGCTGCAGAGACGTGTGTCTCCTAATCACCATGGAAACCACAGAGCAAGTGTCGTGGAGTCTGAGTGTTGTGCTTTTTATTAATTTCTATAAAGATGGTGATATCACATATGAAGATCAGGTTTAAGTTAATAATGATATAGTCTATAATTAATTTTGATATTAAATGTAGTTTAAATTTTATTAACCGTCATTGAAACATTTATAATTACTATTGTATTTGTATTCAATTGTATTTGTATTAATTAAAAAAATATACACACACACATATATATAGAGATATTATTTACATGTATAAAATAACGATAAAATGTTTACATATAGTGATATCAATAATTAATTTGTACTTTCAAAGTGCTTTGTACTATTAAAAAAAGTCTGTGCCCTAATTAAAGATGTAAACTAAAAAATATGTTAATATTAAAATGACTAAAAACATTAAAATATATATCAAATTAAATCATTATAAAGATACTAATTGTGCAGCAACAAATTCAATGATTCGGAATTTAATTAAATTGACCTTCAATTTATCTTTTCCGTTTGGAGATGCATCTAACAACTTACTTTATATTAATTATCCTTTCTAATCTTCTTAATCCTCATAGATCCAGGTGTTTCTCTCGTGTGCAGCTGTAATGGCCAAAGGTTTCTTAATGCACCGTATTCTGTTGTTCAGTGACACTAATGGGTCAGAAAGTAGTGCCCCGTGCTTCAGCCCGCTGGTCACGAGTCACGACTAATGGGCGACAGACAGTGAAACGATGACCCCACCTCACACTGGATGACCTGACTTTTCGTCTGCTCCTGCCACATCTGCAGGCCACCAGCACACCTCCGTCTGAGACACACAGGATTGATCACACGCTCAGCTCATCATTACACACACACACACAGCCTTTCTTCATCCACAAGCAAATCCTTAATGATGCTCTTTGTGTGGCAGGTAGACCACGGCCTTGACTCTCAATAAGCTGGTTAGAGAGGGGCCCCGGCACTGAATCATTCCAATTTAGGGATATGGTACTTTTAATCTTCCAATATCGCTTTTTTGCCTCTGGAGAGTTTCTTAGGTGAACTGGTGCAACTGTTATTAATCTTCAGAGCACAGGCAATTTCTCTAAAAGCCCCTATTTGTTTTTTATGGCTCCATCGAGAGAGGAGGGTGTAGCAGCAGGGAGGGAGACTGTAAACAAGGTATGCGGGGAGAGCAAGTTATGTTCCCGTCAGCATTCGAGGCTGGTCTCTCCCTCTCTCTCTCTCTCTCCCTCGGAGGATTAAAAAGAGGAAGAGGGGAGTTTTCAGAAAGCAAACCGGAGCGTCAGCATGAATTCAGCCGGACTGAGAAATGATTGTTCAAACAGCACTGCGCTATCTCGCTGCTGTGCGTGCGTGGCGAGGAAGCGGAGCCGGTTCTCGGGAATCGTGGAGGCAGACCTTGCAAAAAGTGATGCATGAAATATGAAATATGTGTCGTGGGTTTTGCCGGTTTCTGGAGGATTTTGAGTTCATGTGCGACCATACGTGCAGGGAGGTAGATACTGAAGCTATCTCTGTCAGGTTAGCGGTAGCCTGGGTCAAGTTAATATCTATTTCTTCCAGTTGCTTCAAGGACACAAACAGTATATACAGTCCAAACTGACTTTGAAAGGGAAAATTTATTTACATTTTCCGCCACTAATGATGTCTCAGGTATAACCAGGTGGCTCGGCAGGTATGGAAAGAACGAGGCAGGGAAACATGGGTAGAAAAAGGAGGCTACAACACAAACAATACTTTGTAGACCTCGCTTTGAGGAATACGTCTTATTTTTTAAACATCCACACTGTGTCTTGATCATCGTACCGGGCCTGGTTTTGATCTACAGCTCATTTTCTGGGCCACATCCAAACTCGGGAACCATTGTCCACTGTGAGGAAAAACAGCAATTATGATATCATTAGAGCAGGAGCCGGTTCCTACAAAGCAGAGGACCCAGAGGGGACTAGTAGAAGAGTCTCAGCAGGAAAAAAGGATCGTAGAGACTTTGTTGCAGAGTCAGTTTCCCCCCCAATTACCATGAAACAAGACAAACAGTCATTAGAGTCGGCCATTAGGCTGTAGGAAGAGCGGCCGGGGGCTTGTTCGGTTTAACAGTACGTCAGGTTGTGAAAGTCACACAGAAAATGTACAAGGTCCCTGTGATGACTGTTATCCAACGCAAAGGCGAATCGGGATTCTTGTATGTGCAGTTGAGAACAATATTACACATTCCCTGACTATTATTTCCAAATGAAAAGATGTAGCCTAAATTACATTGAGTGTCCTGTGGAGAAAATGCAGCAGAGGTCTTTAAATACTGAGAAACCCATGAGGAACAATACGTCCTGGTAACAACACTACTGAGTCTCATAGATATAATAGAATAATTTGATTGCTGTGAGTAACACTGATCTGAATACATCACATGTTCTACTGTTCAGCACGATTGCTCGACTACCTTACTGTTTATTGTATATTTACACATATTTATGTATTTAAACACAAAAGCAATGTGATGCTCTATAAAGTTTGAATCAAACATGAATTGTTGTTGTGTGGTTGTTTAAACTCTCTGAAATTTCGAGAATTATCATGACAATAAGTTGGAAAAAACATCTTCTCTATACATGAGGACTGGGGTTATACATTATTTGGCAGCAGATTGGTACATTTACCTGCAGGTTTCTCTCAACATGCAGGGCCGCTGTTTCCCTGCCGTCTGTACAGTGAATCCCGGAGTAAGTTCCAGCCCGTGACCTTGAACTGGAACAAGTTAGAATATGAAATATGATCGATTGAATGAATAAATAAGCATCAGTCTGGCCCAATATTAATTACGTAAGGGTATCCTGTCCAGAAATCCACATGGCACCTTGAGGTATTCCACATTCAACCTAAATTCATGTACAATTGTCCTTAGAGAATGTTAAATGCTAGAGAAGCACATTAGACTGACTTCGACAGTTCCCACTAGTATTTATGTATTCCTCTCTAACTTTAAAGCAACACTATGTAACTTTCACTGAGATACAGCGCCCTCTGCAGCCACATGTGGTAATTAATCAGGGTCCGTTTTCCGAGTGATTAATAGTTTTTCATGTAGAGAAACAACAAAGCCTATCATCCTGTGTAGTGCCACTCACTGAACTGAAACACAACTGAACATTTGATATTACCCATAATCCCCAGCTTCCTGAACCAGGCAATCTGCTGCTAAACTCAAGGGGTTTTGTTTTTTGTTGATAAATTCGACGTGAGTTCTGAACCTGCTGGTCCTGATTCGATGGACTTAAGTTGTGAGTATGAGTCAGCTACACACTTCTCACAGGAGATCGTCAACAAAGTCGCGTTGAGACGATCAGTACAATTTTTATGCTCCTATATTTACGTAACAAAATTTGCTTAGTGTTGCATTATATTACAAATCTTTACAATCTCACAGGACTAGAATGGCATTCAGAGTGCACCTACCTCCAACAAGGCTCAACCGTCTCCTTAAATTCAATCAAGCTTCAATCAAAACCTAATGGGGTCTTCCCTCACCCATACTACATTCTTGCAACAAGTGTCATGATAATCCGTCAATGTTTTATCTTGCTACCTAACAAACAAACATCCAGACAAAATCATGACCTCCTTGGTGGTGGTGAATAACACACCAGTTACACCCTGAAGATAAAGCTCTGCGATAAAAGGAGTGAATTATTGCTGAAATGGCCCATTAGTATTAATCTTCATCATCCGACGCTGTCATAAAAACAGCAAATGGCAGACGGAGCCCAAACACAGCACCACTTGCCTCGTGTGCTTCCCCTCCCCGAACGACAGCGGTTCAGATTTCCAGACGGTAGTCGTCTTTCCCCAGAGCCCTGATGAAATCCAAAGGCATAGATCCCTTCAAACAGCAGGGGCAGTTGGCGGCAATACTTGATATGGGCACAGAGTTTGCAGGGCCTCACTCACAAAGCCGCAGCGTATTGATCTTCATGCATTATAGAAGCAGCTTTGAGGCCAGCTGATATTAGAAGGCATAGCTTGCAGTCCCGGTGAGCGTACACTCTAACATGCCCACTGGACCATAGCAGCAATAATCAGACACAGGTCCAGATGATAAACATATGGATGAGACATCTATTATGTCATCGCAGCACTCTGGTTGATAATTGTTTACATGATTACGTTTGTTACAGATAATGCACTTTTTATTTGGCCTCTTAAAATTCATGGGTGCCGCGTGACTCGTTCTGTCGGAGGCTGAGCGACTTCAATGTTAAATACTTCACAGGCCGTTGTGTCACTGTGGGCTGTCAGGCTTTCCCAGTCTGTATCATCAAACAGATCCACTGCACGCTGCTGGCCTGACTCTGTGACCTCCACTGCCGGTGCTTTCAGCAGCCCAGGCAACACCTAACCCTCCGGAGGATTCAGCTTTTCTGTCACCCACAGGTCAATGTCACGTCAACCTGAATGTGTGAACAGTGACACCAGTGATCCCACTGGAGCTTATACAGGAGGTGGCTTCCCTGCACATGAATCCACTGTGGAAACTGGTGTTAGGGATAGAGCGCAGCAGAGGAGAGGAGAGAGGAAGAAGGTGAGAGTGTGGGGATAATGGCTTTTTTAAAAGTATATCTGCTGTAGAGAGGCCTATTGAAAAGATCAGGTTTTTATGTGCTGGTCGAAACTAGCAATTTGGTGTGATAAGGTCTAAAAGAGAAGAGGAGTCCTTTTTAGTCCTATAATATAATAATGTTGTGTGTGTCTGTGTGTGTGTCAGTGTGTGTTGCTGAGCTCTATGAAAACACTTACTTATACTGTAACAGTCAGGCGATGCTTTAGGATTCAGGAATATAGATTTTCTTGCTAATAATAACAAGAATCACATTTTTTCTTGTTTTTATTTTACTTTCAATATTCATCGGTCGGTGGTTTGACGCCCTGTTCCTCTTGTACCGTTGTCAAAGTGTCCTTTAGCAAATGCAATATAATGGCTGTATACACTGATTTGACTGAGGATTTTAAAATGGAGCCCAGGAGTTACCGGAAAGGTGATTTATTGTTTATTACAAGCTGATCTAACTTACTGCATAGTTTTGGACTAACAATGGAAATAGATATTTTTTTAATCACTTGGCCCACTTTAAACATACAGAAATAATTTTTTTAAGTGGCAGGGACTGTGGTGGTTTGAATGATGAGGTCAGAGATATATCATGGTGTCAGAAAAATATACTTTATTATGTTTAAAATTGAATTCAAATTTAAATTGACTCAGCAGATTGCAAATTCAATCCACATGTCAATAAACTAAAACAAGAAAAAGAAGAGATTTCATTGTTGACAAAAAACTTTTAGATAAGAATCTATAAAACGTTTCCACCCATAAATTACATTTTTTAAATCCATCCGCATTAGTCTAAGTCTGTGTGTGTACAGTTTGTGAATGCCTCTGGTTTACATACATTTTTTTTTTATCAACCTATTCAAATGCATTTGCCTCTTGTTCACACACACAACAACAAAGATAAACAGAATACCCCTGCGGCGACAAACTGTGTATGGCAGGGCAAATGCAATTTGCTTTCATTTGAGTGAGGGGGGGGGGAAACAGCTTGCCTCTCATTCACCTGACTGGTGCTTCCCTGCTCTGTGTTTAAAACATTCAAATAGACAGAGACAGGCCTTTATAAAGCCGATATATTTCAAAGCACATTCCCCTAAGTAAAGCTGATACTAGGGATCCTATCACATATGGGCAGATGGAGGTGGGGAGAGGGGGGGACAAGAGAAGACTTTTTTTCTTTTTTTCCCCAGGAACTGAAAAGTCATCTCTGCTCACATCACATCTGCCTCCCTCTTCCCGGAGCAGGAGGCTGAGAGCCTGCCTCTCCCCTGCTCCTGACATCTTGGCTCTGTTAATTGCAATGTTTGCCTGCTGTATTGGTATTCACGTTAGGCCCTGGGAACAGATGGCGATTAACTTTAAATATTATTAACACTTCCCAGCACCCTAAGATCCTGGGTGGCAGTGGAGAGGACGAGCAGACGTGCAGGTGAAATTACCACAATTTCCATTACAGCATCAAACGGAGTGATACAAATTGGGATGATTTTCCCAACTGTCGAAATGTGTGTGTGTGTGTGTGTGTGTGTGTGTGTGTGTGTGAGATCGTCTGTGTATCGGTGCTCCTCATGTTGCTGTATATGTCTGTGTGTGTCCTGCAAGTGGTATTTGAGTCTATAATGTTTAACCACATGGGAAAAATTAGACGCCATCTTTTAAATAATATTGAGTGATGCTGCTTTTACTCTGACATGTATCTTAAGTATATCATGTATATGAATTACCTGGTACTGGTATTTATAAAGACAATGTATATATATTTTATTAATAGTTATATTATATAAATATCATAAATATTACAGTTTTTTTTAATAATTGTAAAATAGTTGACGGCACATATTAATATATGTAGTGAATCATTTTGTTGATCTTACATATGTACAGGCTGGAAGAGACCCCCCTTAAATATATCTATTTAGAATATGTTATGTGTGAAATTTTTGGATGTAATAAATAAATTATACCTCTGTAGTAATGTGAAATATTTCCTTACGATCTACAAAAGGCACGTCAAATATTTTACTGATCCACTATGAAAATGATAGGTACGCTTTAAGGCTGGAGTGAGTACAAGAGCATGACATTCCAAGAATGTCTTATTCAAGAAGGGAAAACGACTCCAGAAAGCCCCGGTGCCGGAGTGCAGCCGGCACGGCCTCTCGGTGAATGTGCATTCAGTCCGTCTGAATGTGCTTTGAAAACCCCTTTGAAATATATATGACAGCCTATCTGAGCGGGTCTGCAAATGCACTTAACTGTCGGGTGGCGGGCGAGGTGTCGGAGAGGTGGGGTGACGCCGGATGACTCGAAGGCACCACAGAGGAGAGGAGGGGTGAGCGGCAGGGGGAGAGAGAGGACTGAACCCAGGGAGAATAAAGGCAGAGCTGTTACTTTTACATGGTGCATGGGAGAGTGGCGGCTTTTTGATGACAGCCATGCGGGGAGTAGACTGATATGCGTGTGTTTGTGTGTGTGTGTTTTTGTGTGTTCGTGCAAGAGTGAGTTACTGCGTTTCTACGTGTGAGCGTCTTTGTGTTTCTTTGTCTGGTTTTGTGCGAGAGAGAAATAGAGAAACCCGCTGTGTTACTGTATTTATGTGTCAGTGTGTGTGTGTGGGCGTCGAGGAAGCAACAGAGGAAGATAGAAAAAAAATAGAATAGTTCACTAGTATGAGTGAGAGAGGGCGATGTTCTGGAGCGTGCACTGACATGTCACATCGTATTTGTCACGTTGGAAGGGAGTGCACCGGTAGTCCCTGGTGCCCTGACCCTGCAGTCGGGTGGCGCTGCCGTGCTGTAGCCACACAACAGCCGCCGTCTCTGAGATTGTGGGGCTGCGGATCACTGACCCTCAGCAACCCCCCCCCCCCCCCCCCCCCCCCCACTGGTACCTTCTGGAGTGCCCGGGCTCCAGGCCACCGTCTCTTGCTCGTCCTGCCCACACTGCGGGGGGGCGGCCTCATACATGCAGGCCTGTCTCCAGCAGGTGTGTACAGGGAGAACAGCTAGAGAAATCCACCACCCGCCACGAAAATGATCAAATAACAATGCGGCCACCCACCCTCCAGAAGGCTGCGGGTCTGGAGCCTGCAGAGGTTATTAATCTATGAATAGAGGTGATTGCAGCCGGGCTCCAGGTGAATCATCCGCTCGCTCTGTTCGGTGCTCAACAGGTGCAAGAGTTACCGCCTCAGTTACCCTGGAGACCATTTAAAGCAATTTGAAAGGGCAGACGTATCCGCTCCGGGATCTGTTGGGTTTCACTGTAAAGTGCGCCGCTGCCGCCGAGATAGGATGTGACATTTAGTGACAGATGTGGGCTTCCTGTGCGAGTGCGTCTTTGAATTTGTTTCAGCTTTCGAGAAAATAACACAAATTATGTACAATCATTGCGGCTTTTTGCGGGAAATTGCTGCGTTTGAGCAGTCGGACACGTGTGATGCTGAAAAAAAACACTGTGCAGTGTGCAAACGAGGACAGCTCCAACACATACTGTGCACAGTGCATGCTGGGAGAGGAAGACCCCCCCCCCCCCCCACACACGTTTGAATTTCATTTAACCTACATTTTAGACATGTGTCTAATGTGCTAATTTACAGCAATCACAAGGTGTAAAGTGTTGTGGGGTTGCGAGTCCTGCAGGGAGGAACGGCTATAAAAGAACTCTCAACATCACATGCAGGGCTGGACAATGGGTAAGTGCTAAAGCTCCTACACAGTGTTTGTAAAGGTAATAATGTTTGATTAAGAGATTGCAGCGTGTCGACCAGGTCTATATTTGAAATTGTACATTCACGAAAGAAACTTTTTATCGTTTTGAATTATTACTATAACAAATACACAAATGAATACATCATAAAATAAAGATCTGAGTAGAACAAAGTATCAGTACGGCAATATATCATTGTCCTGACTCATACGATTATCGATTTCCTATTTTGTTTTATTCAGTTAGACCAATATACCGTTATATGATTCTGTTGCGACAATTCAATTATCGCAGAATGGCTGTATCGTGATTTTATCGTTATCGCGAACCACATATCGCGTTTCCTATCCTAACGTGACCTGTGATTCCCACCCCTGATAAAGATTTTCTGTCCAAGCCAACACACTCTGGTCAGTCTGTTGTGTTCTTCTCTGCTGCTCAAACCCACAAGTCAAAGCAATTACGCAAATAATCCTCTACAGTTCACTCCTGTGTGAGACGAACAGACACCTTCACATTTCTAATTGAGAGAATAGGAGGAAAAAAGAAACATATTGCAGGCAGGCTCGCACCTTATAGCGATGCCTCCCCCCCCCCCCCCCCCCCACCCACCCGCTCGCAGGAAACACCTGCTGTTTGCTGTTTAACTGCTGTTGTTTTGTTCTTGGTGCCGAGTATCTACATCAGTTCTTTAATTAGGTAGGTTTTTATAAAAAAAAAAAAAAAACAGTCTAATCACAAGCAGAAGGTCAAAAGCTGTTATCAAACATTGTTTTAATTCACCTCATAACAACCACAATAAAAGTCACCTGGCATGGAAACACTATGGGTGTGTGTGAAGGTTTTCCACTATCCTCAATTCGTTTTTTTTTTTTTTTTTTACAAAGGCAAGCATTAAGCTGCAGTGTCTTATTATTATATCTTTAGTATTTTCAATAGAAGAGATGAACACTTAATGCAAGAAGAAGAGAAATACCAACTTGGTTTGATTTTATTCAGAGTGTCGTCACAGAAAGTCACCAGAAAACGGAAACTCCAAAGTGCCATCGTCAATATTTTATTTCTCCGGCTTAAAAAAAAAACATCTCTGCATGATGTGAAATGTTTCACTCAGAAAAGTGATGAACCCACGCAGACCTCCGCTGCAGCTCCCTCAGCCCCGTGGAGGGCTTCAACCCAGCGTTCTGGTTCTACTGCTTTCTTCACTGTTTCTGGTTCACTCGCACCGATCTCACCAGCGTGAAGCAGCAGCGGCACCATTAGTCTCTTAAACCTCACAGTGCGCTCACCGACCAGCACCAGATAATAACAACAGAAAGTGAACAAGGAGCCGGTCAAAGGGAAATTTGGCAACAAAACAGCGTGAAGGAGAAAGTGACGACAGCTATAAGTGAGATAATATTGGACTCACATTCATCTAGTGGCTACAGAGGATCCTAATGCTGCTGCATGACTTCTACTTATTTATGTGAAAATGATTTAAGTCAACTTTATACACTGATGTCACAATTTGTCTTCTTTTTTACAGCTTGATTCTTTGCCCCCGTTACAAAAAACTGTTTATATGATTTAAAAATGCTTACAGAGGCAATAAGTTTGAAATTTTAATAATAATGATCATAATATTTTAAATTTAAATTGTATTAATAGCATCTTTAATACTTTAAATGCAGCTCAACATGCAATGTATTTACGTAGGACAAATAGATGTAAAATAAGATGGAATTAATGCCGCTGAATAAAAGTAATAAGGTGCAGTTAAGATGGCAAACAAAATAAGTTAAAAACTGGGCATGAAAAAAGTTCAATGACAATGCTATAAAAGAAACAGAAATACGGAATGAAAAGTTGTGTTTGTGAAATTAAATGAAAATCTGAAAAGGTTGACAGTTTGGTTTTTAAATCCTGGTTCATTTCTGCATTAGTGAAAAAACAGATGCATAACATGAAAACCTCTTTACGAGTAAGTTGTTTTTCACTGGATTCAATCTCCTGATCTATATTTTTCATTTTGGAGAGACGGACATCTCTGGTTCATAATTTGACTTCTGATATAGACAAACAGCGGTGGTTAAAGCAACAATTCCACGCAACATCACCACCATAACACCCAATTCCATCTTTTGCTATTGTTTTGAGCGCCCCCTAGCATCAGATGACATATTGCATGTTTAAGATGAGGATCTACACACTGAAACTGATATGAATCCTGAATCTAAACCTCTGTATATCGTCCATATATCTTCTCCTGCCAATAATTCCATCACCGAGCTGCAGTAACAATCCCCTGGAGGATGATTGACTTGTAATCGTAGCCATGACTCTTAATGTGTCCCTCTGTTTAGGACTCGACTGAATAATTTATATCGGGGTAAAATGATCAGTTGTAAAGCTTTCAGAATCAAGTGCTATTTCCATTTCTGCAAAAACATCCTTCAGGGGTCACGACCTTTGCCTTGTTGCACGGATGCAGGGGAGCAGGGAGACGTGTCGGCAGAGAGGACAAAATGATAAAGGAGCCGGAGAGAAAGAGATTCGGGGAGGGAGAGAAGGGAATAAGAGACAAAAGAGAGAGTGACAAAGCAGTAGGAGGTCTGTGCTGTTTGTCAGCACGAGGAGAGCGAAATGTCAGCTTCTGCGCTGCATCAGTGAGTGATGGCTGCCATTATCCCACCCAATGGGTATAAGCAGGCAATATTAGCACACTGCTTCCACACCCAGATGAAACAGGCAGAGTTCTCCACAGTGGGGATAGCCAGAGCCAGCGTGGAAGATGGAGTGTGAAAGCATGCGTGGCATAAAGATTGTTGAAGGGAGGGGGGGCGATATAAAAAGACTAAGGGATGTAAAGGGGGGGGGGGGGGGGGGGGATAAAGAGAGAGGAAAAGGAGCAGGTGTCGACGCGCACAAAAGACAATCACAACGAGGCAATGGAGTCAAAAAAGGAGGGAGAGAGGAAATTAGAACAAAGGAAGTGAGTATCCCTGTTGTTTCAGAAGTTCCCGTAAGCGCTTTAAATGAAATAGTCCCTCCCAACGTAGACCACACGGCGCGATCTGACATCCATTGAACAAAGTGGCTGAGGCAGAGACGCTGGGTCGGGGGGGCACCGCGGTGGGATGCACACAATGAGAATTATAATTATAGAACGAGCACACATCACTAGCCGGCTTCACACAGAGGGACACTACCTGTAATTGTTTTAGCAGTTTGAATGGTTTGTCTGTGTGTGTTTGTGTGTGTGTGATAGAGAGAGAGAGGTTCGTAAGTGGTTTTATGTAAATTATGTGGACTAAAATTCAATATATTAACATGCAGTGAAACCTATAATCATCTCCGGGCTGAATATTTGTGTCCAGATTCCTCTCGTGCTCGTATCATTTTGGGCCTGGAATGAAACTCAGCCCTCGGTACCACATCAGCCTAATTAAACCGTTTCTGACATTTAATGCTCATAAAGATCGGTATAGGGAAAATGTTTAAAATAAAAACCCTGCCGACGAGGAGGTGAACTTTACAGTAACAGCGGGAGGATTGAACATTGATCTCTGGCATAAGAAATGTGCTAAACACGAGCTTTACCTCCACACTGATGTATTGAGTTGTGGAAGATGTTGCAGAACGGGTGTTTAGCCGCTGCAAAGACTCTCATAACTCTGTATATGAGAGCCCATCCAGATATGTCAGTCTTTGCAAAAGATGGATAACATAAAAAGTTGACATTGTACGTGCAAAAACACAAGTTCAGACTTAAGATAAGTATTTGCAGACTTATTATATATATATATAAGATCAGTGATTACCAGTCAACAATGGGTTACAAGGTAATGTCAAGGGTCACTTGTTAGCTGACAGGAGAGTTTTTCTTAAATGGGAATTCAAATACAAGTATCTGAGAGGTAATTTTCATTTATACATTTGTAACTTGTGAAGAGAGGTCAAGGTACAGGTATCTTTGTTATAAGAGGATAAAATGTTCAGGAACCAATAGAAAGAATTGAATAAAATATAACAGAATTTCAGTTTTCAGATAAAAGCGGTTCTATTTCCTGCTCTAGAATATATCTATCCATCTATCTAACTATCTAACTATCTATCTATCTATCTATCTATCTATCTATCTATCTCTCTATCCATCTATCTATCTATCTATCTATCTATCTATCCATCTATCTATCTATCTATCTATCTATCTATCTCTCTATCCATCTATCTATCTATCTATCTATCTATCCATCTTTCCATCTATCCATCTATCTATCTATCCATCTATTCATCTATCCATTTATCCATCTATCCATCTATCTATCTATCTATCTATCTATCTCTCTATCTCTCTATCTCTCTATCCATCTATTCATCTATCTCTCTATCTCTCTATCTATCTATCTATCTATCTATCTATCTATCTATCTATCCATCTATCCATCTATCCATCTATCCATCTATCTCTCTATCTATCTATCTATCTATCTATCTATCTATCCATCTATCTATCTATCTATCTATATATCTATCCATCTATCTATCCATCTATTCATCTATCTATCTATATCTCTATCTCTCTATCTCTCTATCTCTCTATCCATCTATCCATCTATCTCTCTATCTCTCTATCTATCTATCTATCTATCTATCTATCTATCTATCTATCCATCTATCCATCTATCTATCTATCTATCTATCTATCTATATATCTATCTATCCATCTATCCATCTATCCATCTATCTCTCTATCTATCTATCTATCTATCTATCCATCTATCTATCTATCTATCTATCTATCTATATATCTATCCATCTATCTATCCATCTATCTATCCATCTATTCATCTATCCATTTATCTATCTAACTATCTATCTATCCATCTATCTATCTATTTATATGTCCTCTCATAATTCTTTCATTCTTTTATAATTTTAATCTGGAACCCAAACACAGTGGCACCACACTGCACAATCATAAATACTAAGTATACTTAGTATAGCTTTGCTAATCCGAATTGGGCTTCAATTGTAACGGCAGCATTATGCTAACGAGAGGAATCTGTTCCATCCATCATCGCAGGAAGCTGCATCTCGTCTGGCATCGTGTGTAGAAATGACAAAGCTGGCAAATTAGAGAAACATTAACACAGAGGATATGCCCCGTGTAGCCTACTGTATATCCTTTGTGTTGATTTGTTTCCCTTCTGCTATATGGTCCTAATCGAGGCCTCACAGGGGGCACAGGAAGTTACATTGAGTCGGAGTTACTTGGATGTAGGAGATATGATATCAAAAAGCTAAAATATATAATGAGAGCTTTGCTTTTTTTCCATTTGTTTCAGAAATTTCTTGGCTTTAAATGCGACATGTTCTGGCAGATGAAAGGACGAGTAGGTGGGAGATTAAATGGTTGTGGTTTCATTACGAGCGAATGCACAATCCAGGGAAGCCATGTTTGAAAGGCAGACAAAGTAATGACTAGATGTGCCGTCATACGATTGTGAGATCAGACTTTAAAGATTGCATAAACATCATTTATTTTACTTAATAAAACATAATAGTTTATAAAGCAATGCTAACTTTGTGTCTGAGGGAAAGAAAGAGGGTTTTTACTGCTATTTTTCATCACAATGCAGAATAACTTGGCAGTGAAAATGAAACAAAATATGCTTTCCAGATACTCTGAAATACCATTATTTTCTTGGCTCAAACGGGGCAACATGCTGGCATGTGTCAGGATGAAGCGGCTGGGATGCCTCTGCCTCAGTAAGTGATTCACAGTCCCCTGGGCCTTCAATCAATGTTATTTTACCCCTGAGATTTGTAATGGCATGTATAATGACACCTTTTTTCTCTCTCTTTGATGATGCAGGTAAAGGAAAAACAAAGGGAATGACTCGGGAAATCAAACCATTAACAGAGAATGTCACGGTGAGCCAGAGGCACAGAGAAAGTTTGTACGCTGTCAACAAGTCGGCGTAAAGGTGCATGAATCCATTGAAATGCCGCGCTGTCTTTTATCCACACTGAGGTGCGCCACAGATAAGGTTGAAATCGCAGTGTAATGCAGACAGATGAGTTGTGGCAGTTTCAAAGTGGAACCCAAACATACTTCAACCACATTTAACCTCATTTCAGTCCATTTACCGGCTGACGCTCACCTGCTCAGTCTCTATCCCTCTTTATAAAACAAGTTATGAGTGGAGCAGCCAAAACAAAGAGCCGGCATTGTGCGTTTGATAGAGAACTGAGGGCAAGGGGGGGAGGTGAGGTCGAGGAAAACTGTGATTCCACACTACAAAGACTTCCTCTTGCAGGAGAGACAGAAATGAAATGAAAGTGACACGGTGTCGGCATCAAAAAGAGATTATTTGTTTTTAACATCGGAGGAAGGCAGAGGCACGAGTCACATGTTAAAGGTTGTTTATGATTTTAAATATTAGTATAGCATCAAATGCAAAGATGTAAAGATGGTGGAGTAAAAGCATCCTGACTAGAATGAGCTCCCTGTGTGTGTGTGTGTGTGTGTGTGTGTGTGTGTGTGTGTGTGTGTGTGTGTGTGTGTGTGTGTGTGTGTGTGTGTGTGTGTGTGTGTGTGTGTGTGTGTGTGTGTGTGTGCGTGTATGTGTGTGTGCGTGCGTGTGTGTGTGTGTTTGTGTGTGTGTGCATGTGTGTGCATGTGTCTGCATGTGTGTGTTGGTGCCTTCCCTTGTTTCTGAAGTGAGATGGCTCCAGCTCCGATCAACAGTGATATAAACATGAAACTTTTTTTTTCCCTTTACAAGCCGTGACATCTTTCAGGAAGACCAGGGGCGGCCGTGGCTCAGGTGGTTCGATTCCCGGCTTGTCAAGTACGTCTGTCGAAGGGTCCTTGGGCAAAAGACTGAAAACCCAATTTCTCCTGCACCAGCAGTGTGCGAGGGAGATGCTTGAATGACAAACAGAGCCGGAGATAGAGGCTCTGTGTGAATGGGTTCATGTCAACTGCAGTGTTCAAGACTAAAAGTACTGAATACATTTATTTACAAATCCAAACACTTGCCACACACGGTTCGGCTACTCAGAAAAAAAGAAGTTACACCTTATTTTTACACATCCATGCTAACCAGCTGCTAGCTGCTAGGAAATCTCGCTTAAAGTGAGCTGCACTTTTATAAACAAGCATTTACCGATGACAGCGTCTCACAAAGGCTCAGACACTGACAGCAGCAAAGCTTGTGGATGAGATGTGATGAATCTGTCTGCACCGGAGCTAGTTGGGCTGTTTCTCCCGTACACACGTTCACTTTATTCAGTTGTGTCTCTTGTGTTCAGGATTCTCTTTCCCTGAGGGTCACATTTGCCAAAAACCAAGCTAGGCAGGAGGTGTTGCCATTGGTCAGGCCGACCATACATGCAGGATGCTAGGGCTGGAGCTTATGTGTCCACTAATGGTGGTGATTATGGTAAACATAACCATTAAGAGCTGGAAAGATGTTGTGGTGGCACCCCAGACTGTGTATAAAGAACGATTGGTATGACAGTTTCCCAAACGACAAAAAGTCCAAGTTAACCCTAACCCAAAGACTGTTTCTGTGAGTAATAATAATTCTTATAATTCAGATTTATGTTCAAATGAGCAAGATGGCGGCGTTTGTATAGGGATGTTATGGCTTCATGTCTGGATGGTGGGAGGAAGTGGAGACTTGTTGTTTATCTATATTTGCAGTCTATTTCTATCAGCACTGTCTTCAGTACAGGCACAGGCGAGGCCATGGATGGATTACTGAATGGTCCTACAAGGGGCCCAGGGGGTCAGGGAGTCCCTGATCCACAGCGTCTTTGACATGATTCAGACATTTTTTGTTGGAAAGTCACTCTAAAGACAACAAAGATATTTAGCCCCTAACTGGGAGGGGGGGTGCTCTACTTGTCTGTGCCAAGGGGCCTCAAAATCCGTCTATGGGTAAAGTAGTCACACAAACAAAACTTCTTCTTTGTTGGAAAATATTGTCTCAGCAGCAACGTGTCAGCTCCATTTCCCAGCAGAGAGGAAAAAACAGTAAACGCTCACCCTACAGTCGACATCAAACCTATACACCCCTGCGCCTGTACGTCCTCTCCTGCCTCGTCTCGTCTCAAGGCAGTGACAGCCCCGCGCGGTGATGGGAATCAGATCGCAGGAGATGATTGTGCTTTCCCATCAACACAACCAGTGAATGCGTTCATTGTGCCTGCGATTGTAAGAGCGCTGACAATTGGTTTAGAAAGATCTTTTTCCTATTATGCCTCCGAAGCCTGGAGTATGATGCTATCTGCCACCTCTTCTCCACCGCCTCTCCAGTAACTTTCAAACGCATCACACATTTTTCATCAGGATTGAAGTAAATGAGAACGGATGTCAGGAAGTTTCATTTTTTGGGGGAAACGAGGACAGCGCATGACTCTAACCCAAAATCAGCTCCATCAGTTCAGTGAACTATGCTCCTCGCTGTGACAGTTGAATATGTGTGGGTGACAGTACAAACAAAGGTGAATCAATGCATTTCCCCGAGGAAGAGACAAAGAGAGGCTGAGAGAAAGAAGAGAGTGTGAGGGAGAGGGGGAGAGAAAAGACTGAAAGATGAAGGTGGCTGCGTGACACAGGGAGTGTGACAGTGTCATGCAGGCTGGTTTCATCGTTTCTCCCCGGCGCCCTAGGGAGATCATTAGCTCACAATATGGAGTCTATCAATCCTCACAGAATACCACTCTCCCCTCCGGATACATGTCCCGTCTGTTTGCCTCTCTCTCTCCGTCTATCTGTCTGTTTGTCTGCATCTTTCTCGCAAATGTACATTCAGGATCGTGGAACTCTAGTTAGCAAGAAATGCGTTATCTAGCTCTTGGGTGTATTTTATGGGTAAAAAAAAAGAGGCAGTGGCCTAAAGAGTAGCTATTATCCTCTGACAGCACGACTCCCACACTGCATGTGTCAATGTCTCGTCTTTGTCTTTGACTTGACTTGAGGTTGATGAGTTTTCATCAATACGCTGAAGAAGGAAACAACAGAATCCAACATCGCTTTGATTGATTTGGTCGAGAACCAAATGCATGACACAGAGGAATCGCAGGTAAGGTAGAAACAATTTAAAAACATGGACAGCAACAGGTGGATAGTCAATGGAGGCAACAAGTCCAAGAAGGGAGCAGGCAGAACAAAACAATAGGCCCATGTCCACACTATCTGTATATTATACGATTTTTTTTTTCCTCTGGGCCTCTCAACCAAACACATCAGTGTTTTTAGTCACCGAAACAGAAATTTGTAGAAACCCTAAAACACCAAAATCCGTATCTTTGTAAACATGTAAAATGGAGCCGTTTACCACTGACCACTGTTGCTTTGTGTCATGATCATGCACCAGAAACAACAGCAGCAATGGTGGCTAAACATCAGCTGACTGGAGAATATTTGGCCATTTGACAAATCATCCATGTAGACTTTATCACCACCTACTGGTCTGGCATGCTGACCTGAGTTTTTGTATTATCGTTTGGACGGAGATATCTTGGCAAAAAAAAAGTCATGCTGGACGGAGAGGGAAGATATCTGTAGAGGTGTCGTAAAGGCCGGGGCAATAAGTCAACCCACCTTACAGTATGTGTAGGGGCTGAAGAGCAGGTGAGGAGGCAGTTTCTGTTAAGTCGACTCAGGAACAACACAGCAGTATCAGTCACACTTAGAAAATGTCAAAGAACAGTACACAAATAAACTAATATGATAGTCTCCATATTTTCAATAAAATCCTGTCTGTGGACGCTTTTGAATACCTTATACAGCAGTGCACTTACCCATTGGGATTTTTTCACCTCTCTAGACAGTTGGCTGGTCGAAATTATGTTGAATTCCTTATAGAATTACAGATTAGCTGTCAGGATCTTATATCTTAGGACAAACTCCCTTGGTTTTTGTCCTATATTTAGTTGAAACCTTACAGTAGAAGCTCCTCTACCTATCAGGCCCTGGGGAAGACCACAGACCTGCTCAGCGCAAATGTGAAAGTTTCAACTTAAATGATGCATAATGCATGCTGGGATAAGTTCCAGCCCAGCCCCCTTATACCCTCCATGACAAGCAGGTATAGTTAATGGATGAATGGATTGAAAAGCCGACCCTAACCCTACTCCACGTGTGTAAGTCAAATACATACATATGCATACATGCAATTGCACATAAATTGATGGTGCAGCCTTGAAACACTGTAAATATCATTAAAAATACAGCAATATCATTGTGCAGGGTGGTTTGGCCCACTGTTTAGAAACGATGTAGAGATACAGGAGTGTTTTCCAGGAGCCAGATATTGCACCGTTGACCCTGGTGGCAAAGAGGCGAATGTGTTCCTAATTGGAATAGGATGTCTCACACACACACACACACACACACACACACACAACCTTAGACACCCTCTGGGAGGAAATCTCTCTTCCTGTTCCGGCTATGGCTGGCCAGCCAAGCGGAGCTGCCACCTCATTGTGTCCTTCTGTACCAAGGCTCTGAGAGAGACAGAGAGAGAGAGAGAGAGAGAGAGAGAGAGAGAGAGAGAGAGAGAGCCTGACACACATGACACATACAGGGCAGCATGGGGCCTGATCCCCTGCAATGCAAACACAGAAATTTTAGAGGCTGCAGCATCTTGTTCACAGTTTGCTAGTTTTCGAATGTGCGTGTTCTAACTGCGAGTTGTTGCTTCTCGCTTTGTTCAGGGTGCAATCATGACCTGTGAAAGCAGCTAACATTGGCCACCATTGAATATTAATCAAGTGCAGTTCTGCAAGGAAATACATAAGGTAAATAATCACATAAGGCTAAAGGCACATGGAGGTCGAATAAAAGGAAATGAGGCTGGCAATGTGAGACACAAACTCTCGATGCTTTAATTCACGTTTAACAGATATCAACGACCCCATAAATGTAAATTAAAATGATATGTGGGGAGCAATAAATAACTGTTTAATGGCTTTGCCCCTCTCGGGAGGACACATTTTTCTAGTTTGGCTTTCACACTTTTCTCACACACGGTCTCACATAGACGCTCAAAATGATTCCATCATTAGCACTGAATGCAAATAAGATAATAAAAAATGCGGTTGTTTATTTCACGTCATTTACCTCATCTAGTCCGTGTCAGGCGTCCACCTCCTCCTTACCTTCCTCTCTCTTCAGTTCAATTTGATTCACCTAAGAGGTTTTTAAAAATGCATTAACATTTTGCGAAAAACACTTCTGGGAGACTGATATTGATTCTTTATCATCAGGTTGTTTGTTGTAATAAATGAATTTGTTCTTAAGGCAATGGATATGTAAAGTTGGAACAGAGTTGGTGCGGAGGGAAAAAGAATGGCCCTGGGTGACACAAGCAGCAGGGAGGAAAAATATAAATGTGTTATTCATTTGATAAAACACACAACGCTGAATTAATCTTTAACTGTCGTTTTCTACAAGTCATAAATGTATGGCGTCCTTCTCACTTAGTTTAGCTCCCTGACTGATTTACTCATTGTCAATATGTGTGTGTGTGTTTGTGTTTGTGTGTGTGTGTGTCCTAATAATAAACAATGACATACCATTGACACAATACATTTAAATAAGGCTGAATTAACACAAACAACACACTGCTAAGTGGAGGGGTCAAACAGTCAATATGGCTTTGTTAAATCAGCACAGTTGTTTATGAGCTCGTACACACAGGGAGTAGATCAAATTAAAAATAATTTCATAAAATATTGAATATAAATAAAAGCTGTTGGGTCTGTTAATATTAATTAATTTCATTATTGATAAATCAGCAGATTATTTCTCTAAGTTATTAATTAAATAGTAATTGGGTTACTGTTCAAACTCTGTATATAAAGCCTGTTTACCTCACTGCCAATCGGACCATCTCATTTTAAAAACTTTGGGAGAGCCCCTTAGTTTTTCTATCAACAGATGCAACAACACAATATTTAATACTTTTTGGATTGTACAATGTTGCATTATTTCCCCTGCTTTTTTTCTACTTCCATTTACCTGAATATTTGCATATACTTAAAACACATCACATCACACTAACACTGTCCTCCCACAGTAGCATCTTGAGCAGCCGAGCAGCTCCTGTTAATGCGTTATTGGAGCTGCCATCCTGATTCAGTCTATTTATTGCCTTTTTCAAGTTTGTTTACTGCAGCCCGTAACTCATGCCAGCCAGAGACAGACTATTCCTCTCTTCTGCCCGTAAAAAACTTTTACTGGGCTAACAAACTGCAGCCGTCGACAGGGACGCGGGTCGGCCGGGGAGGGGACGGAGGAAACGGCAGGAGAGGAGTGAGGGAGGGATTTATGGCTGCTTGTAAATTTGTCCATCAGAGCTGTCTTTCTTATCAGCTACCTTTGCTCACTCCGCTCCACGATGAGCCTGTCTCGGCTCCAAACCAGATCAATTCCACCCGTCAAGCGCGGAACGTTCAAACTCAAAGTGAAAAGCCCTTTTATTTCTTGGAGAGGAGAGGAAATAAAAGAAATTATGTGCTTTCCGACCTCCTAAACAGCTTTCATTAGTGGATGGATCCTGTTGCCAGTGGGCTGGAGAACGAGGAGGGTTAAGTGAGAGGAAACGCAGGAAAAGAGATGAGAATTTATGAAAGATACAAAAGCGCTAACCTTCCCGTCGCATTATGGCTTTATGAATATAACATCAGGACGGAGAAAGCCGAAGCGTTCAATCAGAGATGCTCTGTTTGCTGGGGGAACTAGTGATTATTGTTTATTACTCCAATAAAAGCCATACAATCCGCAGCCTTGCTGTGCCCATCTGGTATAATGACAGCTTAAATATTCAGAGCTGTGCAGCCGTAAAGTAAAAAACAGGAAGAGTAAAGATAAGTGTGTGTAGTAGCTGGCGAGCTTTTCTCCACTGGGTTGGTGTTTTTGTTTTTTTGTTTATTTCACACACCTCCAGTTTTGGATTGATAAATGGGCCGACATTTAAAAGCAACGGAAGTAAGTTTCCCTTGGATGTGCTCACCGGTCGCACACCCACAGGACGCGATGTAACAAGATAAACCGCAGCGACTCCGCACGCTCAATAATTACACCGAAATATCAGACGTACACCCGCACCAATTAAGCTAACGCAATTAACTCCGGGGGCCGTGGAGAATCTCGGCGGCTCGGGGAACCGTACAAAGATTTGTAGCAGGCTCCCAGTAAATCCTCATTTCATTTCATTCCTTCCTAGGTATCATGTCACCGTCTGTGCCGTGCACCTGTGGAGTATTAGGAGCCTCGTTTGGCTCTGATAACGCCCTCGGTCTCAGGCGGGCTTTGTGTTGTGTTGCCACGTTCTCTCTGCCAAAGTGTTTCGCTCTAACGGCAGCGCTTCGTCTCTCCGGCGTCATCTCTCCCTCTTTCTTTCCTCCCCTTCACACCCCCACCTCCACCCTCTCTCAGCGTGGGCCACTGTAGGCGATCGATACCTGACAATATTGCGAAATCATATATTTGTCCTATTCTTAAGCAAATTCAATTTGGTCCTTAACATTCCAGTGGCTTTAATTAGATGCCCACGGTAGCAAATTGCGATTTACATTTTTATAGTTTTTCAAGTTAATTAGCTTGCTCACTGAGCCAGTCCCAGCTTGTTTTATATGCGTCTCCCCCCATTCTCCTCTTCTCATTCTTTCCTCTCGCCTCCTGTTGGAGGCCTCCGCGCTTCTCTTGTGTTTACCAGTGGAAAAAAAAAGGTTAATGTCACACAATTCCTTCTCTTTATACCAAATAAAACATTAAGTCCACAAACACTTCTTTTAATAGGCATTTAGAAGATAAGCTCCCAGCTACGGTGGGTTGCTTTGACTATATCAAAGTTTCACGGCCCCACCAATGTTACATCCCATTGCACAAAAACGGTTTAATCATCTCTTTTATGAGGACAAACCCTTTAGAAACCAAGTACCCTGTGTTTCTTTTCTTCCTGTTAAACTTTTCGTCACCTCCATCTGGTCCAAAGAGATGTGTTGTGTTAAGTTTTCTCCTTTTTCTGGTAAATGTGGAAGTTATTATTATCCTGAAAGTGTTGTCCATGTACAGGTGTGTAGATGTGGTTCTGTCACTTGATGAATCCACCACAGTTTGTGCAAAACATACAATAACATTTCAATGATGTGTTAGATTTCAAGGTTCTTTGGGTTGAGGGATGTTCTGGAAACATCCTGTTTAGTCCAAATGACTGATTTGTTAATTGTTAAAGGACTTTCAATATCATGGTTACAATCATAGACTGTATATGAAGATGGGCGACATGACAGCTCCCAAAAAGTGACTACATGCAGTGTAGATGGTACAGATCCTCCATGTTAGCATATGGGACATGGATAAAACGCAAAAGTCAAAGAACTTGATTTGAACAAGGCGGATATCATGGGTTTTGTGACGCTCAGTCATTTAGGTTTCTGGTTTTCTGTCTTGTGTTTTCTATTTCCTGTTTTATTTTGTAGCCTTGCTCTCACCGTCTTGTTTCAGCTTCTCGGTGTCTCACTTCCTGTCTGTGATTGTGATCTCCAATCCTCATGTGTTTCACCTGGTGTAATTGCCCCGGCCTTCCTGCTTTGTATTTAAGCCTCTGTTTCCCTTTGTCTGGTGTCGGGTTGTACTCGTTGTTTTCTCCACACGTCGTAAGAGATGGTTTGTTTGTTCCTGCTGTTTCGTCCAGCTTCTCCTGCTTCCTCGTTCCTTGTTCTCCGTGCGCCTTGTCGCCAGTGTTACTTTTGTTAGTGCTCTTGTTTTGTTTTTGTCTTGTTAAAGACGTTTTTATATATTAAATCCCCTTTTTGTTATAACCTCTGCATCCTGGGTCCATCTCCTCCTTCAAACCGTAACAGGTTTCGGATTTTCTTTCTTTTCATTTGGAAGCTTGAAAGATGATACACAATAAAGTTTATCATATATTATTTTAACTAGCTATAAAATCTCCTGATTGACAGTTGAGACTGACTTATGATTGGTTGAGGATATGTGGCAGCTCCTGCTAGTGACCAGACCTCCGAATGACGCCAAGATGGCAGCATTCGTATGTACATTGTTTTGGCTTCATTTCTAGAAAGTAGGCGTAAGTGAGGAACCATTACATTCCAACCTTACAGCAGTTTGAAAATAGCAAAAATGCTTTGGTTGTTCCATATGATCAAACTACAGGACACTGCTGAACCAGGTAACCTTCAAGGATAAGTTTAGTTTAAAAAAAAAAAAAAATCGCTCTCAAAGCTTAAATAGACCACGGTTGCCAGGGAAGTATATATACCTCTGTAAAGCTGCCCCCTGCCAAAATAAATCCCCAATTGTTTGTAGCTTTCGTGCAAAGAAATGAAATTGTTAAGACAATGCTCTGAGCTGCCGTTGTCAAAGAAAAGACAAGAGACTGTACCTCCTTTTTTAACTTGTCTGACATTTTCTCATTGGTTCATCCCACCCCATTATCATGTTTATTCCCAAACTAAACCTTTCAGATGACAGATATACACAGGAGAGAGAGAGAGGGATGAAAGAAAGGTAGAAGAAGCGAAAGAGGGAGAGAAAGGGGGAGAAAAGTCGGTTACTGCAAAGGAGGTGGATAGAATGAGGAAGACAGCGGGAGAGAGGGAGAGTCAGTCAGTGCGGCAATCAGCTGAGTAGACAGGCGAGTCACCTCTACTGTCAGTCACCACTCCCCCCCTGTGACCAGCGGACTAAATGAAACAAGGCCTTAGAGGTCCTCCATGTTGTCTTCTGTTTCATCCTCCTTCACCATCACTCTTCATCTCGTTTACAGACATCAGACACTTCGCCACGGAGCCTCGGAGACTGCCAGGCCAGGCCGGGGGACCAAAGGGTTTCTGACTGCCAAGAGAGCACGTGAGCGTTGACCTCCATTACAGCACGATTAAACGACTCGTGTCTTCCTCAAGGTAAGAGAGCACATTCTTCCATCTGTTCGACGAGGATGTCCCACTCTCGCTCTTTGAGACATCACGTCCATTTGGTGACATATTGTACAGCGTGTTGTTATTGGTTGACCAGTGCTATGACTTTCAACTCTTCCCTGAGCCAGAGATGAGAGACATGGGCTAATGTTCATGGCTAGTTTTATGCCTAAATATTACACTGCGGTTCTGTGCCTCCTCCAACCAGTTTACTGGAAATATCATGTTCAAAAGGACATAAATATGTTGTGTGACCTTGACCTTTGAATGGCCAAATGTGATAAGTTCATCCTTGATACTAAGTGGAGATTTTTGCAGAATTTGAAAGGATTCTCTTGAGTTGAACTTAAGCTAACGTGTTCATAAGGCACAAAATGTTTTTAAAGGCCTTGTCCATAAGAATGTGAGTTCATATTGACCTTGTTTGGCCTTTAACCACCAAAATGTAATCAGTCCATCTTTGAGTCATAGTGAACATTTCTACCAAATTTTTGAAAATTCCCTGAAGGTGTTCCTGAGATGTTTTATAAGGAAACAGTGACCATAAACTTTGACCTTTGACCACCAAATTCTATTCAGTTCATCCGGCAGCTGGTTGTGATTGGCTCGTAGGCAAAAAAAAAATAGATCCCAGGTTAAACACAAGTAAAAGACACCAAGAGGAGCTCGTATTAAAACATCAATAGACAAGTTAAGTTCAAACCTGCTGCTCGACGCTGTGATGATTGTGGAAATGGGGCAAATAGAAGCTTTCCATCACACGACTAAGACAGAGTAACAGCATCAGCATTTAAACATCAGCTGTCAGATGGTTTCATGGACCAGAGAAACCCAGAGCACATTTGTTCCTCCTCTGAGCTTTTAAATACCATTGAGCAAATGAATGAATCAATCTCTCACTTTCACAGTCAAGCGGTCTTTGCCACTTTAGGAAAGACAAATAACCTTGGCTAAGATCTTACACAAAAAAAATGGGAAACTGCTGCTGAATCCACTATCTGAAGGCTAACTGAACAGACGTATCTCGCTGATGGAGGGTTTCTTTTAAGTTTCCTGAGTTCTCAGAGTGAAGGGAGAGGCCTTCATTCTAAAGTCTGCAGGGATACCTCTGCAACCCGCAGGCTGCATCATTATGGGCAATATTTGGGTGGAAAACAAGCCCAGGGAGCAGCCCCTGGCTCAGAGAGTACCGTGTTTTATATCACACAGAATCTTTGAAAGCAAACATAAGTGAGGTTTTTTTGAGTTTCAGAAACCTCCTTTTCTGCATAACCCCCTTAACAGGTTATGGGATCAACAACTTTCCTCCAGTCATCGGCTGCTTGTTTTCCTCTACAGCCGGTTGAGCATTTGAATTCTGCAAGGATGATCCGTCTTGGTTTCCTGACACAGAAGTTCTAGAGCTGTTTTAGAAATACTTTTCAATCATCCTAACTTTATTTAGCTTTTCTTGCAGAAATCCTTCTCTCCTGAAGAGCTGACAACCAGAAGCATGAACACTCCAGAAGAGGACATACGGCATAATCTCTGCCCGAGGAATGGAGGGAAGAGGGTGAGGACATGGGGGGCGGGAGGGAGGGGAGAGCCTCTGACCTGATGTTCCAGCCCCTATCCGCTAATTAGTCTTATTCACTAACCAGATGCTTATAATTAAATTTACATGCAGTAGTGGATAGCCGGATGGAAAAGAACAGATCCATCAGGAGGCCACGGAGGAGGCGTGCAGCCACTATCGCATGGTGTGTAGAAACCCAAGAACATAAAAAGCTCATTAAGAGAGACAATAAAGGGAAAAGACCCCCGGAGCACTTCAAACACCATCTTGAGTTGTGCCCTGGAAGCAACCACCCACTTCCACCCTCTCTCCCCTCCCTCCATATATTCTTCCTCCATTTTTCCTTCGGCCTTTCCTGTCTCTTCACGATTGCATTTGCATCAGTCTATAGAATTACACTTCTTCTCTTATAGGGCTGTCATCAGTTTTGATTAGCTAAGTTCATACCCAGACAACATGGACAAAAGAAAATTGTTGGGCCAACTTAAAGAAATACATGATTTGGAAACACACAACAGCCAGTATTTTGGGGCTTCTGGTAGATACAGAGGATTTCTGTGCAAAGACTCTCTACTGTTTGCCAGAGCTGTTCACAGTCTGACCAGCAACATGAGACACAAATAATGAAGACGGAGTTGAAAGATCACGTTTGTTTGAATGCTTAGAGGAACACAGCCAATACATTTCAGTCCCTCCTTTTGTTTAAACTAGAAACTGAAACCAGGAGAGTTCCAGCACCAAATTCATGTCCTTGTCCAATCTCCATAAGTCCATGCAGAATCTGGTTATTAAGATTACGACGTTGCTAACTTTAATTTGAAAGAACTTAACTGAGTTGTGTGTTTCCAATTGAGGTTATGTTTCTAAGGAGTCCATTTTCAGTAAAATTGAATGTGAAGTTTACAGTGTGAATTGAGGCCATGTCTTTGATTTAAGATACAACAGCAGCTATTATCTCCTATTGTTGTGATTCTTTTCCATGTGTTACATTGGCATGGAAAATCCTTTGTTGCTCTAATCAATAGACTCTCTATGTTTGATATGATATGATTCTTACATACATGGTTTAAAAGGTTATTAGCTTTTGAGTGTATTGTGGGAACCGGCCTGAACAGTTTTGTGGTCCCTGTCAAATTTTTCATACTGAAACCACCTCCATACGACGGGAGTAGCCGCTCTTTCAGGTACAAGTTTCTTATTTTGTTCGTGGTTGGTCGGAGTCCTTGGGTGTGATAACAAATACAACACACACGCTCGTATCGCACAACCCTACGCCCTTTCATCCTGCACCTGTCATTGCGGGTTGTTTGTTATCTCGCAGGCAATCCGTGGCTACCAGAGGTAAACCCTCTTCCCTCTGGAGATGTTCAGCGGAGAAGAAGAGGGGGCGACTGAACAAGCTCTTCTTTATTGCAGCTCTGGCACTGTGCCCTGGCTGAGGGGAGTAGCTAGCTGCACAAGGAAAAACAACAACACACCACCACAGAGAAGACTCTCCCGCTCGCTCGCTCCCACTTCGATGCTTCAGCTGGTTAATTATTGCTCGGAGCTATTTCAATGCACCTAATTAAAACAAATGTAAAGTAGATCATTAGTTGAAAGATGTTTGCTCCCCCGTCGGAGGGGAAGTGGCGTGGTGAGGGCGGGCGAACACAAGGGCACCCGCAGATTGCTCCGTGGTCACTGACCGCTGAAATATTCATCGAGGCCGGCAGAGGATGAACTGGCACGGAAATGCCATTACTGTTTTCCTGTTGATTTGAACGAGGCAAACAATGGTTTAATTTGCAGCGCAACGCGGCGGCCAGCCGGCTGTGAGCTGATCAAACAAAGTACATATAGGGGGGCAGATCATCAAAAGTAAATATCAAAGGATCTGACAGCCAGAGGCCTAATTGCATTTATTTCCCATGAGGTTCCCCCGCGTTCTTAAGATAAATAAACCTGATCACACAGGAGAAGGAGCGTCGGCACAGAGAAAACACACAGCGCGGAGGAAAAGTACTTTTAATAGGCCATTTTCAAGACACTTCGATTTGTCATGGCAGAAAAAGCACAGGTACAATTAATGACATTAATGACGGCTGATTTTATCCGGGTGTTCCAGTTTCGGGCTATTGAGCGTGCCGGCTCATTGGTGTGGTTTACTGGGACACGCATATGGAGCAGAGCCAATGTAAGACTCATTATTTACACCTGTTCTTCTCCTGCTATGACAAGTCAAAATGTCTGGTGTTGTAATAAACGACGGGAACATTAATTCTGTAGAGTTCTGCAGAAACGATGAGCGCTGCGAGAAGTGACAACCCTATTGTAATCGAGCGTCAGAGTTTTCTCCCTCAGATACGACAGCTACAGTTTAGTTAACATTAGGGGAAGATTGTGGTTATGGCAGATAAACTATTAATATGATGTGGCGGGAGTTTGACAACTAAAACACTTTGGGGAAGATCGTGGTTATGCTTAATAAAACATTAATTGAACATCTGTGATAGAAGGGAAATTCTGGTCTGCTGCATGAAAGTCAGACACACCTCTACCACCTATCTTCCTACGTGGCAGCGCGCTGCTTCCTGCACCGGCACTAAATGTTGGCACTTGACGTGAATCATGAGGTGAGGAATCATCATCTATGGCTGTTAATTGAGTGAGTGGGCCAATTAACTCGGGAAGTACAATGTCATTATTTCCAGCAGGAATGTTGGGAGAGATGCTGCTACAAACAAAACAGTAGAATGTTAATCAGTAATGTTGAAACTATCACCAAGGCCTTGAAGTCTCTTTAAATTTAATAAAACTGAAATCAGTCCAATAAATATGTTTTTTCATCAAGATACGTGAACGGTTCCCTGGGAAATCAAGGATAATGTCAAAAATGCCAGTTTTCTCAAAGTTAAGGGAAGTGAATAAAAGCTCCCTGATCCAAGAGAAGAGGAGAGAAGAGAAGAGAAGAGAAGAGAAGAGAAGAGAAGAGTTTTTTAAATGAAATAAACCAGAGAAGACCTGTTCCACTCTGCGGCAGTGTGAAGGCCCTTCTTCTGTATCCGTCTTTAATTAACTATTGACCGTGCCACCAACAGGAACCAAGAAGCAGAAGACAAAAGAAAGGAACTAGACAAAAGCTTTAATGGCCTGAGAACACTGCGCCTTGAAGGCATTTTCTCCGCTCCACTTATCTCTTCTGCCCAGTTTGGGCTGAGTTTCAGATCCACTCTGGGATGAGCCGGCGGCCGCCAGCACACGTACGCCGTCAACAAGTCCATCTTCCCAGAATCTGCAGATTCGTTTGATCCAAGTCTGAGGACAATTACCCGCTCACAGAGACGCTGCCAGCTCGTCCACGAAGGCCTCTCCATGTCTGGAACTGCGAGTTAGCACACATGGCTTCAGCGTGCATGTTTGAGTCGCTAATTCAAACAGAGGGAAGCTCTGCAAGTGTTTGCAAATGGGGCTGAATTTGAAGTGGCATTACTGTGAGCGTAATTAGCATCAGAGTGGAGGGACGGCACGCAGTCGCACAGAGTACAACACATGCACCAAGCCCCAGGGACCCACTGTGTCTCCACTGCCCACAGTCTGAATGGGCCCATATGTTAAATGCACGCGCCCACACACAAATTATAGATGCACCCGGTGAGGGGAACAAGCAGCCCCTCAGGTCTAACCCCGTATGGACAGGAAGTCTCTGTGCGTCAAAGACATTTATTTTTACACTACAGTCTACATAATCTATATTTTATTCATCATACATATAAAATATACATACGAATCAAACACAGAATAAATGATCACTAAGAAGAAAGGTGTTGTGACATTCGATAATTAACAAGAACAATCAGTCCGTCATTCCACTCCCCCGTCATTTATAAAAATCTGATGCAAATGAACAATAATTAAGGTGGGGGTGTTGTACTCTTTCCATCATCGCCTGTCAATCATTTGCACCTATAGCATGAGAGGAATATTTATCGCCGGCAGCAGCGTTCGAGTACAGCTCCGCTCCATATACCTGTAATTACAGAGGAGTAATGCTCAGCAGCCGCGTTCTGCCGTGTGTTTGATTGAAGCGCGTGTTGGTGTGGGCAGGAAACTGTTTACATTACGCTCAGGCCAGAACTCGGGGATGAGGCGAGATAGATAATTCAAAGACACAAGGAGAGGACACACACGCTTGGTCCACTGGTTCTCCTTGATATTGTAATGAGCCTCCGTGGTCTCCAAACACACCCATAAATTTTCATAACTGGTGGGTGGACGGCGGCTGGCACAGAAAGTGAGCAAATGGCTCAGTCTCAGGCATCATGCATATCAATGAAAGATGGGGGAACTCGACGGTCCTGGCGAAGCAGCGACTGGCCGAACAAATCTCCAGCACTTTCTAACCGTAGAGGAATTTCCAGAGGAAAGTCGCGCTTCAACCGTCATGATTATGTTTTTCACAACGTTTACAATAGACCTATTAAAAAATGAGAAATTCTATTGAGACCTAATCAGCACCATGCTGGCTTCATGAATGAACTGTGTGGTATCGGTATAGTAGCATTAGCAACACAACTTAAAAATATACCAGCTGCACAATGTCACACAACAGAGTTCAGCTGATTACCGCCGGAAAAAGAAGAAAATAGAAGCTAGAACATTGAGTTCGGTCGTGATTTCACCAATTCAGGGATTGTTGGCAATTAAAACCAATACAGTGAAGAATCAGTTTGGGTGTTTGTTCAGACGAGTGCAGTGACCGTTTGTTCAGACTGTGTTAATGCGCCAGATTCTAGTTCAGAATTATTCCTTGTCATTAGTGACTCCTCCTCAAACAGTTCTACAATCTGCTGTCACTTCTGTAATTGTTTGCGAGCTGGATGTTGGGTACAGAGTTAGAAAACATCGTGCTCATCCTACCTGGTTAATCTGCAGTGGAGATTTTATAGTGAAACTGAATTCGCTTTATTACCGATTGCAAGATGTGGTTTTCACAAACACACACAGACAGATGTTTGTTGTGGAATTAGTCGGTAGATAGATGCTGAATATTTCACAGCTGTTCAAAAAAATCGTGAATCGTCAGGTGTGCTGGAGAGTGTTTACCCTCTTCAGTGGCATCAGAACGGACGAACAGCCTGTGTGGTGAAAACAAAACGTTGAGTTTATGTGAATTTTGCTGCCAAATCAAGCTCATCAATCATCCCGGCCACAGTGCTATTCCTGCAACAGTTGCACCAATGTATCATCATTAATTTGACACTGATACATTGATGTTTAATAATGATGTTTGATGTAGTATTTTCACAAGATCTCCACGACACTTCCATTAAGCCCAAGATATTCAATCATACGGGGGGGCTATAGGTGAAAACTGTCCTCAGCAAATGACCCCCAAAAGGACACAATGTATGTTTACATTAAAGTGATTAACTGTAACCTATGACAAAACCCACATAAGGAGGAAGATCAGATAAAAAACTAGCTCTCAGGAGAGTAGGTCCATCTGCCAAGGCCCAACAGTCCTTTCATGAAACCACAATTTGAATTCACTAGATTCTGAATTTTATTTGGATCTGCACCAAATTCAACAGACTCTTAAATATCAGCCCCCGAATCGAGATCATGAATTATTCACTGAGAAATCAACAAAGATGTTTAAAAAACATAATTTCTATCTCACAATGTTCGGCAAAGTGAACAAAGACATTTCTGGATTTGCACCAAAGTTTATTGAGTTCTTCCCCGACCCATCCTTCCACCAAGAATCTAGAAATCTGTCCAGTTGTTTTTGTGTCATCGTGCCAACACAGATGAAAACATAACTTTACATAACGAAAACTAGAATCTTAAGAAGAGCGAGCAACAGTCCCCTTAAATTAACAAGTCGCACAAATAACACGTCAACGCCAGCTGCTTTCTGGAACATGCACTGAACTGAGTGAGAGCTTCTGGATTATCTGCAGACTTTCTGCTGATTTGTACTCGGGGGGGGGGGGGGGGCTGGAAAGAGGTGAAGAGAAACTTCTCTTCTCTTTGATTAAAGTTGAATTTAAAGTTGATCGCTTAAAACCACATTTGCAATATCATATATATTCAATGTGCTCATCGGGCAAATCTAATGGAAAAGCATTAATGACTTCACCGGCTGCAGACCTGCTGTCAGTGTATCAGACGCTGGGCTCTTTGGTTGGAATAAATGAGAAATAGGAAAGTGGTCGTTACCTGTTGGCTGCAGAGGGGACGAGAGCCGATAGCTGTGGAGTCGGTGGACGGTCGGCCTTTCCTCCACAATAGAATTATGAGCAGGATGGATGGTTGAGCCATGACATCAATATCTACTTATCCATGTGTCCATCTGGAAATCGGCCGAGAGGAATGTGATTAAAAGGCTGCGTGATTCATGCTTTCAATTCTATTGATCTCCTCATACGAGCCATTACTGGACACTCACTCACACACACTCACGTATCACATATGGACTCACACACAAAGGGCAGTGGACATAGAAACGCACACACACATATTACATATGGACACATACACACACAGGGCAATGGACACAGAAACACAGACACAGAGAGCAGCGGACACAGAAACACAGACACATGGATTATGGACACACACACACAGGACAGGTGACACAGAAACATGGACACACACAAAGGGCAGCAGACACACAAAATACACACACACTCACACAAAACATATCATATACAGACACAAACACAGAGCAGCGGACACTAAAAAACACACACACATTAATGTGCCATCCATATCTATAAATATCAGCCTGAGGTAGACTGACTGACGACCTTATTTCCTCTCCCTCACACCCTTAACCCCCTGCCACACAAACACACACACACACACACACACTGAGGTAACGCAGGCCTTCATATTGCCGGGGAAAGCTCGACAGCTAGTTTGCTGTGAATTTAAAGTGATAAGCTGAGCGAGTGGCGAGCAGAAGCTATTCCTGGACGCTAGGTGCACAGAACCGGGCACTGCCAGAAGATTTATCTCCTCCTCTGAAATTTCATTTGGGGGAAGAATAATAAGGCATAGGAAATGAAAGTTAATCATGAATCCTCTCTCTCTCTCTCTCTCTCTCTCTCTCTCTCTCTCTCTCTCTCTCTCTCTCTCTCTCTCTCTCTGTCGCTTTCTCCCTCTCCTCTCCTCTCCTCTCCTCTCTTCTCCTCTCCTCTCCTCTCCTCTCTCTTCCAGACATGGGCTTTAAGAGCTTGGCGGAGGCCCGCTTTATTTCGACTGGAGCCTTTTGTGTGCCCACCCCACCCCCCCACAACCTCTTAAATGCTTCATAAATCAGAAACAAGGCACACTCTTCTGACGCTTTGTTGTCCCACAGAAACTAATTACAATGAGAGAGCCCTTTCCTGCCGCTGAAACAAACCGGAATAAAAGAGTTCGCCATCCAACACCCGCCAGATAGGTGGGCAGGTTAGAAAGCATATGGAGAAGACTGCAGGGGGATTCAGCTGTGAGGTGGCTTTCTCATTATTGTACTACATAGAATCATTTTAATTCCCTTTAATCACGTTTCTTCTGTAGAGTTCAGTCTAGTGTGAAATCTGTATTACCTATTCATGAGATGTAAGTTGCAAGTCCGCCCCAACATTTATTTGTAAATTGTAAGATGTCCTAACACAATAGCACCTTCCTCCGTGTTCACCAAGATTTTTTCCCCGTCCCCCTAAAAGAATCAAACATCCATCTATGGAGGTATGAACAGAAAACGATTGAGGTGTGGGTTCAGAATTCATTATCTTCCACAGCATCCTCTGTATTTTCCACGCTGACCGGGCAGGTTTAAAAAAAAGCCAACACAAAGCCGGTAAATATTGGAGTTTGTGGACCCTGAATGCAACACATTCATTTCTGCAATACATTCTGCAACACAACAATACTCCTGGATAATGCTGCACAGGCTGTTTGGAGAAACTTAAACAGTTTGTTGGGTTTTCAGCTGCTTGCAGCCGTGTGAATCTACGTTTCGCTGAGGTCGTCTGAGTTCAAGATTAATCTCAATGTCTGGCGTTAAAGCCACAGAGATTTAACACAGAAACCGGCCATTTATCTGTCTGATAATACAAAATAACTATGAACAGCATATTTCTTAAGGTAAAAAAAAAGGAATCAAAGTGAAAGTTGTTTTCTCTTTAAATGAGGCTGAAGTAGACTCAACAAATCTCCCTGGATCTGCTCTTTAAAGTTCTGTGAAGTTAGTTTTCTAATGCTGAAGTCACTGTTACACTGAGTCTCTGGTGCTGCTGGACCCATGGAGAATTAACACTTTCACCACTTTCCTTTCTCTTACTTTTATGTCCTGTGCATAAAGACTGTGGACAATAGTTTCTATACTCTGACCAAGAAATGCCTATATTTTAGAGTGTCAATTAATATTAATATCTTTCACTTTTTTTACATTGCATGGTGTTTATTTTTTTTATTTTGGGTAATTTCCTAGTAAATAATGCAGAGCTCTTTAGAAAAAGAATAAGGCATATATAAAGTACTCAGATGATATTTGGTGCGGATCCAGATAATGATGCAGATTCTGTGAATTAAACTTTTAGTGGGTTGATCTTTACAGTTACTCATCGAGCTCGGAAAACTATTTGCACTACCGATAATTTCCCCTTTTCAAGTGTGTGATGATGATTCATGTTTGATTTTCAAGTGACATTTTGAGATTAAACTATCTTGATGTTTTTATGTTTTGCTTTTTACACTCAACTATATCAGAGAATAGATATTTTGCCTTCATGTAACAGTTTGCAGAAAATGTCTGTGTACATGGTGTTTGTATCTGATTTCAATACATGTAAATGCAATATGGGGACAATATGGTCAATCAGCCTTGGCGGAGGTACGTGCTTTCTGATTGGTCGTTATCTTCCTGTCGTTTTAACATGACATGACATGACATGCCATTTGGCTGATGCTTTTGTCCAAAGCGACTTACAATTAGAACACTCAACATTCATTAGTACATCAATAACATTCAGTGTAATCTGCCGTTCGTGTGGTTGGATGTTTGTACGAAAGCTTCAGAGGTTAAAAAAGTCATTAAGTGAAACCTCTGTAAGAGTGTTTTACTCCCTCAGTGCTTCACTCGTGTCACCTGGGTGCACTTGGCTCATCTTATGTCTTTGTTTCCTGTCAATTAACCACATATTTAATAGACCAATATTGGACTCTTAAAAACGTACTTAACCTTGCCATCTGTTTTTTAAGTCGCAGGTTATTTGAAAAAAGAAATGGGGCATTTCATATGTGATTTATCAGGACCAGGAAGGCAACAATAGGTTTAATGCAATTCTCTCCAAGGCAAGGGAAGCAGCGAGAGAGGGGAAAGGGAAGAAGTGAATTGTGGTCAATTAAAAATGAGCCGAGTACACGAGTATGCTGCAGTAATTTAAAGAGCAGCAACATTAAAAAATGCTATTCAATGACCTCGAGTTCTGCTGCTGCCCCTTTTAAATACATTAAAATCATGCAAATAGCTGGAAACATGCACAAAAGGCTGCATATTAGCATCGTGGAAATGGGCCTGTTTATTACTCCAGTTTATGATGGAGAACTGGGAGAGGGACTTTTACCAGGCACAGGGATGTGAAGGCTTTAAGGTTGTTCAACACAGATAGCCAAAAACCAACATCCTCCTTTTGTAAAGACGGTTCTGCTTATTGAGATCATGAGGTTTAGGTATTTATTTGAGCATATGTGAGAGGAAGCACGTGGATGAATCGACCACAAACGCCTACTTATGTGTCAGACGGCGAGGAGTCAAAAGCTTGAATGCAAACCATTAAGCAGTGGTTGATGAATCCAATGTCCCTTAAATAAAGCAAAGCTGCTGTCTGTCAATCCTCTCGGCAAGTCACTTAACCTGGATCGCTTGTGTAAACACCCGGGGGGATAAATGGGTATTATCTTAGAGGAGGCCACGAGCTGGCATTGAAGAGGGCCGATGGAAATAGGTAGGACAAAAGCCATCGCTTCCACTTCCTGGACAATGAGGATGGCTGTAATGAGCAGTCGATTCGTGTGTGTGTATGTGTGTTTTAATCTGTGTGTGTGTGTGTTCCAAGAGCAGCAGAGAGAGAGAGAGAGAGAGAGAGAGAGAGAGAGAGACTCGTAATGAGGTGTCTGGGATGCTGATGTGTTTCTCGGTGATACGCATCGTAGAGCTCACAGTTCTCTGAGCACGGGGCTCCGACGCACACACACCTTCTGATTGGCCGATTGCTTCGCAGTGATGTGCTTGTGCTGAGTGAGGCTGTGATTGGCGGCTGTGTTTACCTGTCGGTTCGAGAGATAAACAGAAGCCTCTCCTTAGGATTTGTTTCTTCATTCTTACTACAGGGACAATCCAGCAAAGGGTCAGAAAAGGGTTTTATAATGTCCTGTTGGGTTCTGAGGGGAGTAATCAGTGTTACAAGTAGTGTTTAATGCAGATTCTATGAGGGGATGTGATGTCAAGACTTTTTCAATGAGTCATAGTTGAAATTCTATACATCAATTTTCCATCCATCCATCCATTGTCTTCCAGTTAGCCAAGATCAGGACCTAGTGGTGGGATTCCGAGGCGTTCACTAGGCCTGATGGGACATGCAGTCCCTCCATGTCTGGGTCTATCACTGAGTCTCTTCCCAGTTTGGTGTATCCAATAAAACTCCGATGGAAGGCGCCCAGTAGGATCTCTGATGAGATGCTGAGCCACCTCAGCCGTAGCCTGCTAGTTGAAGGAGCAGTGGTTATACTCCCAACTCCTCACCCTGTCTCTCAGGCCGAGCCCCCGATGGAGAAACCTCATTTCTGCCACTTTCATTCATGATCTCGTCATTCCATCGTCCCCTCTCTCAAGACCCCGGGAGAAACCAAGTGCTTTATTCTCTGTAGCATCCCTTTTTCCAGTTCATCGTTTCATTTTCAGTATCTGCTGCTCTGCTGTCGATGAGTCTGCCATTTCCTCTTCTTCTCCTTCTTCCTGTGACCCATCCCTTTTTCCTTCGCTCCCTCACTCGCTCTGTCGTCTGCTCTCTCCTGCCCGGGGCCGGGTCTCTTGCCTCATGGACGAGCTCTGTCCGCCCCTGAGAGCTAACACTGGGCTCCACCACATCTCCCAGCATGACAGCAACAGCCACAAAACAGTTAGTGGGTTGTGTTTGTGTGTGTGGCTGTGTGTGTGAGTGTGTGTGCGTGAAAGAGAGAGTAGGAACGACTTTGAGGCTTGCATCATTTTCTGGGCAGACAAATATGAAAATGGGCATGACAGCTCTTGCATGACAGCCCTGTCATCATCCATCCATCACTCAACTTTGCAACATATATGTGCACGGACGTAGGGAACACATGCACACACACACATGCACACATCGTGGGGACGTAGAAAGATGCCGATTGAATGTCATGTCATTTATTATCCGACCTGACCAGGGGGGAGGAAAGGAGATGGTGAGAAATATGTTGAGGGCTGAAGAACCAAATATGACACCTCCCCAAACCAGCGCTTAGGCCTCGGCACCAGAGCACAAAACCATTTTGTTCCTCGTTTCTTTTCATTTTTCTCGTCACTGGATGTCACTTCGAATTCCGCTCCGTCTTTGGAAAGCGGACGGGGACAGGAGCTCCAACCTGGGGGGGGGGGGGGGGGGGGGGTGGTGATGAAGGAGATATGGACAGGTGGATGGAGATAGAGGAGGAGTAGAAGAAACTGACACATAAAGAAATGAGACCTTCAAGGCTTGTCTGCCTGGTAACTCTTATATTTAAGTGAGCTGTCGTTATGTTTTGAGATAATTCGAGACACAATCAGGCCGCTCTCTTTAATCTTACCAATACGTCATCACCATATGGAGATTTTTAAATCACCAACCCATATCCTGACGTCTGCAGCCAACAGCCATTCAGGTCAGGGCCTCTCCTCCGTCTCTCCTGTCTCTGTTCCCCGGGTGTAAATCAGAGCCTTAAGCAGGCAATATCCTCAGCCAGTCTCTCTGCTCTCTCTTATCTTTAAGCCATATATTGCTTCTTTTTTTTTTTCCCATGCAGCAATTTCCCCAAACTTAGCCCGACTCTCCCCCTCAAGACTTATGAAGATCAGGTTTTATTGGTCGGGGGTCTCCTACGAGTGGATTCAGGGAAGGCATGAGAGGGGCAGGGGAGAGGACGTGGAGATTTACTTGCGGTCGAGTCAGAGGAATGGGCTGCCTATTCAACCGGTATCTTTTTCAATTGTACACAGTAGATATCAGACCGGGGCGCCGCGGCACTGTGGAGCGGGTTTTTTGGGAAAAGGTCACAGTGCCGCCTCGCTCGCTGCATACAGTCAATTTGTTCAGTTGGAGAGATTTAATTCTTCGCACAAGCCAGACAGGAATTGGGGGGGGGGGGGGGGCAAGCGTCGAATTTGAAACGTGTCATTGTGCTTCACTTACTCACTTTAAAGAACAGTCATTAGTCTGATTAAATGTCATTTCTAAAACACAGAGCAAGGCGCATATTGATTATGTTATTACCATATCCACCACTTCCAATTGAATCGCACAGCCAGCTTGATGTTTTTGAAGGGAGGCTGCGATAACACGCTTTGAGTGACAGCTGGCGTCCTCCAGGCTACAGATTGGAGAGGTTGTTATGGGCTGAAGGCGTGGTCATAGAGATAAAATATGGCTCCAGTCATTTTAAATATTAAATGTATTATGCATGGACGGCTCTCATTCATTCTGAGCGTGTTCAAGTTTGATAAGTGCATGTAAATGAACTGTATTCTCGGCCACAGCGGGGGCCCGTTGTTAATGGAACGTCAAACGCACATCTCTCTGGGAGCGATGACAAAAGCAGTGGGTGAAAATTATTCCGAGACTCGGTTTTTATGGCTGTTTTTCATCCTTAGTGGTGTCGCTGGAATGAGACCCAGCAAATTATAAATGCTGTTTGTGAGATATGAAGCTGCGGTTTCACAAAAAGTTGCTTAATATTCTGCCGATGCGTTCAACAGTTAAGGTTTTATCAAGTCAACATGAAAAAAACAGTTTTAAGAGGCTGCAAAAAAAGACAAAAAAAAGACCTGAGAATTCTTTCTTGTTTTTAACCCAGTTCTATTCTATCCTCTGCCCTCCAGTGAGTCAACAGTAGCGGTGGAGGAACAGATTCGCCGGAGCCCCTGTGAAAACAGAACAGATTCGCCCTAATCTGCTGTATGAAGTCAGCATGTTATTGTTCCCCGGGTCTGAGCCGTGATTAGACAGCAGATTGAAGACATTTGTTGTGCGCAGTCCCCACAGCTTACTGAGACACACAGTGACAAAAAAAAAAAGGGAACAGCGCGGCCAGATCTGCATGCAAAGGGAGTGAGAGTGTCCGGGGGGGAGAAGGGGGAAGGATTCTGCTGCACTGTCATGATAGAGGAAATTAAACGTCTCACGTGCCGAGCACATGTTGCGGATTCAGACGGACGTATCAAACGAACGCTTTCCGACACTCAATGTAAATCACACACTCAACTACACGTTATACATTATTACACCCCCGCCAACACGTTCCAAAGCAGCATCGTGCTAAGTGTAATAAAAACACGTTTTTCACACCATAGAAGCTGATGAATGTGATTTTTTGAAAAACTCCACGCCGCCTTTGGAATAAAAGGGAGTAAAACTGCTCCACTGATGACACAGATACATCAAATATGTTCAAAGTTTGGCAAAGCTGTGAAAGGACGGAGCCGAGGCAGATTATGCAAATCTCCACCTTGACTAATGACGTGAAAATTCCATGTCCGCACTGCATTAACGTACACACCGATTCACACGCGTGCATTAATAGGACTTACGAGACTGAGCCGTCCGTGACAGGTTCACGTATACTGCGCCTAAGCTTGTATGCATATGCATGTGCGTGCATGTAGGGGAACACGTCTTCATGTGTGTGTTTGTGTCTCTGTGTGTTCTGCTGTCAATGTCCGGACACATACGTGTGTGTTTACCTCCCACGTCTCCAGCCCTAATAGCCTGTCCTCTGGATTAAGTGATATAGATGGATTGTTTCCTCCTGATGCACTATCCACCTGCAGGACCCCCTCCCCCCCACACACACCGGGCAAAACCCTCCCTTATTATCTCCCCCTCTGGAGCACGGGACTCCGAGGCCGTCGCAGAGGATCAGCAATGAGGAAGAGGAGACAAATGGAGACGGCGAGGCAATCAGCGATTCTGATCGGTCTCGCTGTCAGAGGATGTAGGTCATAATATGTATCTGTGTAAAGGGACAATAGGATGTTCCACCAAGAGGGACTAATAGAAAACCTCCCAGTGAGGAAGTTCAGGTGGTTAGTTTATTTAAAAGGGAACAAACACATTCATTAACATGCATGTTTAAAGCTACTATTTTTACCTTTGAACAGCAGCTTCAACGTTAGTTTTACCAACAGATCAGGGAGAAAGTTATTGCTTTCATTCTCACTCCTCTCCCTGGATGTCTGCTCTCGCTCCATGTAACTTTGGAGAGTTGGTACGATCTCATGTGAGTAACTGACGCAACTTCAACTGTCAGACCCGGGCCCGAAGTCTAGATCAGTTCAAATGACTTAGAAGTGATTAAAAACTGTATATTTAGAGGAGAAACTTTTAAATATCAAGAATCCTGAACAGAGTTCGGTGTATTTGTTATAGCGGCAGCTCTTCTGCTTCAGTAAGCTGAGGATCCTGGGAAATAGCCATCGTTCAGTTGTGTTGTATTCAGGAAGAGGGACCACACAGTCAGAGCTCGGGTCAACACATTGATATCCTTTGTTTTATGCTTAACATGAAATAGAACAAATAAAAAACTATTTACTGCTCGGACAGGGAGCGCAAAAGAAACAGTGACCAGTTTTCATTTGCAGTCCCTGATAAGTTGATGCTAAAACAGCATACAAATAACATGTAGACACATAGAAAACACACAGAGGTACACAAAAACACTTGACATAAATAATTCATACATTATTGACAAAACTGTATGACATACAAACAAATGACAAAGGCACAAAGTGTATGGAAGACACATATTACAAATGATTACTAAAACAATATGAAGACACAAGTAAATCAACACAAAATCAACTAATTAAAGCTAACCTTAAACATGTGCTCCTAATTTGACCGTGTAAACAGATTCAGTTCGTCATCGGGTTAGACTGAATAATATCCTTCCTTCTATTTTCATTTTAGGGGAATAAAGTATATTTTTCCTTCATTGGTGTATTTTATTGGTAAACTGTCTTCATGCTGTAACGACATCGTGGGAGGATCTTCGCACCGGCAGTTTAAACGTGTTGATTTAACAGTAAAATCTCTCCCCTCATGAAGCAAGCCACGACAGGAGACACTGATTTCTCTTCTAGAAACATAAAATGAGTCGCTTCTCGCGTTCTGAGTTCACTTCAGTGGAAAGAAAACGTCTGCACAACACGTCCTGCAGCCTGTACATGTCGAACCCAAAGATGTTTTAGGAAATCACTTACTGGAGCAGAATTCAGCAGCCGAGGGAAAGTGGATCCAGCAGGAAACCAGACAAATTATTTATGATAAGCCTTTAACATCACGGATGAATGATACGCATCTTAAATCTTACACACACACCAAAAAAAAAACATCAGCAAGAATTACACGTCTCATGCAAAAGTATTTTTGGTGATTTTTTTGTTGTTGAAAAGTACAGACCGGCAAGAGCTGATGTACACAAAACTGTTTTCCACTTTCAAAGCGTTAATGTTGCTGCTCGCTGCAAGTATTTTTAACTTCAAACCTGTTTTCATTTTTTTTTTTTTTTCGGGATGAGAAAGTTAAATCAAAGTCTATTTTCAGGACCTTAACCCAAATTTAAATCATGCAAAAGTTTCCTAATTTGCATCACAACATCTTCACAGCGTTCTGCCTCCCTCTGGCTCTCCTCTGTCTTCCTCCTGTCTCCCTCCATCACCCCCACACCTCCGCTCACCTCGCCACCACACATCAGTAACAATCTCATTTACCGCCCCATTAATTGCTGAAATCCCAGACACTGGTGAGGTGTGTGTGTGTGTGTGTGTGTGTGTGTGTGTGTGTGTGTGTGTGTGTGTGTGTGTGTGTGTGTGCCAGTAGCAGCAGTGTATTGAGGGAGGAAGTTGAGGCACAGAAGCTCTACACCCAGGATGTGTCACTGGTAGTAAACCTCCTCCATGTGCTGTAAAAAATTCACTCTGGGGCTTCGCTGAGGGAAAGAAATTCCACATAGACGCTAGATACAGAGTGTACGAAATATTACCCACTCGTGGTCTTTCCATAAAGTAAATTGATGAGATGAATTCAGGTAGAAACCATTATTCCTCATCAATTCTCCTTATTTTATCTCCATGAGTCATAAAGCCGGAGAGGTTAGAGGAGGATTTTTTCAAATTGCGAGAGAGCTGGAATGTGGATTGATCCGTTTCAGGGAGTTTTATGTTAATTCTCGTTTCTCCTGCTGCAAAACCACCGGCCCACTTGTGAGTGCACCGTGCCTCGTCTTAAAGGGGAACTCTGGTATTTGTCAACCTGTTCCCTATGTTTATAAATGTAGGTGTGTAATGAAATGGTTCTTAGAAAATTCTTGGAACCGCCCCAGTAGATCACCTCCTCCCGCAGCCGCTCTGCAGCTAACAGTGGGGACAATGTAATCTTATGGGGCAACTGCGACAGTCCAAGAAATCCCATTAAAAGGCTCAAATTGTTGTTCTGGGTCTTTGCTAAGAGTCTGGATTCATTAGCCATGTCCCACTCAACGAGATGTCTCCCTCTCAGGTCTGATGCGAAGGAGCAATTAGTCATTGATGTTTAATGGTCATTAGTCATTAGTCTACTTACTACTTGCTTATTGGGTTTAATGCCGTTATCCTGCAGTGCTTTTTTGTGTAACAGTTCAACAGCGTGGTTCTGTGAGTAAAGATTCCAACAAACTGCAAGATTGTAAAAAAATATTATATGATACTGTAAAAGCCGAAAGAAAAGCCAAAGAAAGGATGAATATGTAATACAACAAGGGAAATTCTCACTCAAGTTCTCATTGAGCAAGACGTGTGTAGAGCTTCCAGACTCTGAGCAAAGATGCAGGATAAGACTTTGGGTCTTTTATTGGTAAATAAAAACACAGTATTAGTGGACTTTTCATGGATTGTCGCAGTTGCCCCATAGGATTACATTGTAGCCACAGTTGCCATGTCGCAGTTGCTATTAGGGGCGAACTGCAGGACTGATACCAAAAGGTTTTTATATTAATTTACACATCCACATTTCTTAAGATAGAGCCCAGGTGGAAAAATATCAAGGAGCCCCTTAAAGTCTCCATTACACACTAGCACATCAGAAAAACATTTATTCACGCGCGCACAAATCATCTCTCTGTCTGTGCCTTAATGTCTTAATAGAAAACTTAATGGGAAAGTGGCAAACACACACACACACACACACACACACACACACACACACATAAAAAGAACTCAAAAAGTAAAGTGGCACATTAGCAGGGGACTGTTAATGAGGTGAGTCCCTGCTGCACTAATGAGTGTGCAGATTTAACTACATTAGCATCCCATCCCTCCTCCACAGTGCGTCAGGTAGGGCCTGACAGCGCTCACAGTCAGACGTGTTACAGTTATTTGTTGCAACATTGATCCAAAGCATCAGGACGCCGCTGCTTTACTGGCAGAGGGGATGCACGGGGAATTGTGCACCACAGTACTTCGGTTATTGTGCGGATTCGCTCTGAGCACTGCTTTTATTTGAGGTGATGCTTTGAGAATGTTTTTTTTGTTTGTTTGTTCGCCGCCGTGTTTTTCTTTCATGAGCATCACAGGGGCGACTGTTCTGATGCGAAAAATTTGATATTTAATTCCTGAGAGGTTTTTCTTTCACACGAAACAACTGCAGGTATAAAGGGAATCATCAAAAGTATAATTATTATTAACACATTTGTTTTATTGGTTCTAATTGTGTTTTACTGTTTCTAAGAAGGGAGACAGACCTGCAAACTACATAGTTCCCCTATGAACTCATTTCCAGACTTTTAGCCTCACATTCCATTCACTCAGCCAGCTGCCAGTTACATTTTCTGATGTGCAATATCTCTAATGGGCGCCTCTGCATGCAGGGCACATCATGAAGATACTTAACCATGAAATGAAAGCATAATTACACCAGGGAAGTGCTTTTGTCTCTTCATTTACTCTCATCTTCACTATTCTGTGCTCCGTTGCTCTCAGGTGGCCCCGGTTCTTACGTGGATGCACTCGAAGGCGGCTTCTTTCTGTCTCTCCATCTTCCTCAGCCACACACACCCACACACACACACACGCACACACACAGACACACACACACACACACACACACACATACACACACACACTGAAATAATTGTCAGGGCAGGTCTGGAGAGAGTGAAAGAAATAAAGAGAAAAGATCTGAGTCTGTGATGGGCGCGAGTCCTGAAAAAAAGGTCAAAGCGATTGATGGTTCTCAAACATTCGGCGCAAGGACGCAAGGTTATGACATCTTATATCACCAGTGCCGCTGCCGCCAATGCCATCAGCACCGGCTCCATCAGAGCACGTTTTATATTACCAGTAAGTGGGCGAGTGCTATCTGACATTCCAAGGCTTTTGCAAATTGTTCTCTCGGCGGTTTTGAGTTGGTATTTCTCTCCCCTCTCGCTCTCTCTCTCGCAGGTTTTAGTTTGAGATGAATAGGGATGTTTAAGTGGTGGCTCGGGGATGCCGTCAAATCGTCCTTGAGTGTCATACAATAGACACAAAGCGGAGTAGAGAGGGGCGAGAACGGTAGGCGGAAAGAGATAAGAGGGAGAGGGTTAACAAAGAGGCTGTCAGAGACCGAGGCGCTTTGTCATTGTCTGGAGCATTTAATGAGCAAGAATTAAACAATGACAGCCCTTAATAACCTGAGAGCAGTGAGTGTGTGAGGGTGTTTGTGTGTTGATACCCAAAGGTTTGCTTCTGCACGTACAGTACAATAAGTTGATGGGACATAACATAATATTTAATTGAACAAGCTCCTTTTTTTTTAAATGTCCCTATTAAAGCACAGGCCTAATTATTGTTGTACTTTCATATCACTCAGACCTTTTGAGCTAAACACTAGACTGACTGGAGTGAAACGTGAGTATGGATGAGTCTTCGATGCAGCAGCTCCACAGTCACTGCTGCTCAGACTCTGGCTCCACGTTCCACCAAAAGTACAAGACGCTGGCACCCGTATTCTCTATCTTTTATTTTGAGGAAGTGGAGATACATCCTCCATCTTTATTTACAGTCTATAGTCAAGATGACAACTTATTCTTAATTAAAATAGTGACATGCTTAGCATCTTAGCTTAGCATGTTAGCATGTCAACATTTTCCTCTTTAAAACTGAAACTTTAATGTGGTAGATGTGTGTAAGAAAAGAGAAGTTGAGGGGGAGATGAATGTCCACAATACAACTCATTCAACGATTGTTGAGATATTTCACCCTAAACCATAAAAGGAAATCATCAGGTATCGAGTTTAAAGTAACCTTGAAGTTTTTAAAGTTTGCTGGAGTAATAAGGTGCTATGAGCTCTTTAAGTTAGTAACAGTGTCTGACCATTAAGAGCCTAGTGCGTGAGGAAGGAGGATTTATATTCTAATACGTGTAGATCCCTATCTGGATTTTACAGAGGGCCAAGGCAGAGGAGCAACATGACTTACACATGTCCTCTTCATGTTTGTGAATCCCTGTCCTGCCTTTTAGTGAATAATTACAACAGAGAGAAAAACGACAGGTTCACAAAGGAAGGTTTAAAGCACCGAAACATTTACTGTGGAAATGCGTTGAAATGTTGAAAGAAAAAAAAGGAAAAAGAAACAGCAGAGGCCGCCCACATCTGCTAAAAACACTCGTTTAAAGCAAACGTGGCCACGCCGCATTTAGTCATCCTGTAAATGGAAACCATGATGAGGCCTGTGTGCCAGTAAATCCCAACAAGTGAACTGGAAGGCCTTTGTTTCAGCATTTGACAAATTCACTGACGTGGGAGGAAATGAGAAATACAGGACCATAAAATGAGGATACACTGATGCAGCATATAATACAAGTCCTGTGTGCAAGTCCAGTGTTGGTTAGAAATTCATCAAATTATTGGTTGATATGATCTTTTTTATGGTTATCAAACTCCCAGAAAGACTTACTTGGACACAAAGGACGCCCACAGTGAGTCCCTCCTCCGCAGGAAACACAAATACAAAGCATTTGGAGACGTAAAAGCTGGTGCGCCGCAGTCTGTTAATGAACATAATCCCCCATGTTTGAATCCTGCAGCCTAGTGAAAGGTTTGCCCACCCAGTTCCAGTGCTTTCCAGCTGATTCCAATTAGATGCTCCCATTAAATAACATTGCATTGCAGTGGTTTACTGAAAAGAGAACAGGAGCAGAAGGGACCGAGCGCATTAAGGAAGCTTCTCATCTCCAGAGGTTAATCTTCCATTTTCAGCCTAATTTACAGAGCACCGGGAAACATGCATGCGGGGAGAATGCGAAAGAGGGAGAGAGAGAGAGAGAGAGAGGAGGCAGAGGTGGTGTGTGATCGCAAGGGGAGGAAGTGAGATCAGAGCAAAAACGATGAGGGACACAGGGAAATAAATAAAATAGATGTTGTTTTTAGCAGATGTGAGGAGAAAGCAGGCGACAGGCCACAGTTCCTCCTGGATTGTGACCTGGCTGCACCTCTGCACGTGGCACAGACGTCTCCTTTGTCGTCAGCTTGAGTGAAAAACGACCGGTTGTGATCCAATCAGACCGCCTGTCACTGGGACATGTGAGTGAGCGAGCAAATATGAGAAAACGCACACACAGACCAGCCTACCATGCTGCAAGCATCAATCTCCACCATCAGATTAAACATGCTGAAATGAATCCAGACCAACTGGGCAATATGCAGATCACACTGCTGTGTGTAAAAGATGGTGCAGCCGTCTCTGATGTGGATGGGAACTCAGCTGTGTGTCTGTGTCTGTGTGTGTGTGTGTGTGTGGTGTTTTTTTTTCTTTTGTCCGAAATGGCTGTCGACAGAGATTTTGCAGATAGAGATGTCTGCAATGATTGCACATCACAGCATCAAGTGTTCATACGGTGTAAGACAAAGGAGGGAGAGGGCGTCATGTAAATGTCAAATGAGGCAACAGTAACGTTTGTGGATACGTTGAAATAGGTCAAACTGAGTGCAGCTGATGTGAGGTCTTTACGCAGCGGGGGGGGGGGGGGGGGGGGGTGCAGCCGTGAGGCGACTGTGTCTGGTGTGAGACAAAAAAAATACACAAATACACTAACTGGACGAAACTCTCTGTCTGGATACACAGCACCCCCTAGAGGATAAGAGAAAACCTGTGCGTGTGTGTGTGTGCATGTGTGTGTGTGTGTGTGTGTATGTGTGGACTAAAGGGGTAAGCAAGGCCGAGCAGAGAGAGAGACTCAGTGACTTTATACTCCTGATAATCTGGATTAAAACCCTCTGGGACAGCATTAACCACCGCCAGCTGGGCATTACACTTACACAGACACACACACACACACACACACACACACACACACACACACACACACACACACACAAACACAATCTCTCTCCCTCTGTAGTTCTCTTCTTTTGTGTTTGTGCGTGTGTGTTTTAAAGATTACATGATTTCTCAGCCTGCACATTATTTGCCCGAATGAAAATAAATCTCTAAATTCTGGTTCTGCGCTTGTCTTCTGATCTCAGTGTTGCGGTATTGAATGTTCACACCCATCTCACCCAGACCTCCCAATATAAAGGTTATTTTGAAGGGTGAATCATTTCCCAAACTATTCTTGTTGTTTTACACGTTTCTCTCTCTCTCTCGTGTGTGTGTTAACCAGCTCCATCCGTCTACACACCCGTTGACAAGGAGGTTTCAACGCTTGTAGAAGTTTGGCGATGGTGGCGTTCGATGACACGATGTGGACGGGATGCGGATGGAGAGCGGTCGGGGGCCCCGTGCTGCCTGGCGGGCCCACTGGAGGTATTAGGTTTGATTGGATTGCGGTTGGGGATTTGTGTATTAAACTGAGATTAACATGTGATCCAGCATCTAGCATCGAAATCCACGCAGCAGTGCGAGGCAGAGCGACCAGAGGGAGTCAGCTGACCTCCTGTACGCCGTCTGCTTGATTCCAGCCCTGCTGGGCGCTGGACATGTGTTGGGTTCATTTCATTCTTTCTATTCAGTTGCTGTGTTTTATGTTATCTGCATTTTATTATCACTTCTCCTCGTCTTTATCAAGTTTGGTTCCATTAATGAATAACCAAATTCAGTTCATTGTAATTATGCTTTATATCACTTTTCATGAGGGCTGTACAATCTGTCAGTGCCTTCAAAATCCTGACAAATCACCACACCACAGAAAAATTGGAAATTAATTTGCCAATTATTTGATGCCACGCTCGTGTCAATACAGTAAATACTCAACGAGAGCCAAATAAACATGGCTTCACGAGGAGGCATGGCTCTGTCCAGGTTTATAAAATCCACCCACCATCACCTCAAAAGATCAGTAAATAAGGTTCCTGTACCTTTTTTTTATCTAAAATATAGTCGACAAAAATGTGAAATGTGAAAATGATAATTGTCCTGGAGTATTTAGCTGTTGGTTTGGTAGATAAATGTGTAATCGGGCAACCAGTGTGGAAAAATGTGACATGTTATGCTCCTGGCCAAGAAAACGTCAGGTAGATAACAGCTTGTGAACTGATTACCTGGCTGCTGGACTCCTTTCAGGGGAGCAGCCGCCCTGTCGCCCCACGGGAAGAAGGTTCTTGGTTAGAATCCTAGATCGACCGGAGCCGCTCTGTGTGGAGTTTGAATGCTCTCCCAGCGTCTTTGTGGGTTTTGACCATTGGACTGTGGCAGCAGAGGACAAGATACAGATTGGAGTTGGTTGGAGTCAGAGCTTTAGAATGACCGTAGCTGTGAATGGTTGTTCCAGTCCCTGTATGTTGGCCATGTGATACGCTGGCGTCCTGCCCCGGGTGTCCCCCCCGCTTGTCAGGGCTCGGTTATGTGTATAATGAATGGATGGATGGATCCTTTAAGGTTTTCTTAGGTTTAGGCAAAGAAAATCTACTGTTAAAAGAACCTGGTGCTGATTGTCATTAGAGAACAGGAAGCACACATCAGGGCAACATGTCAAAGGCCAATGTTGTCGGACATTTTGTGGATCTATAAATCTGTAGCTTTCCCTGGTTTCTAAAGATCTTTTTCACGTCAAAGTAAAGACTTTGTTTGGAGGCATTTGATTGATAAAGATGTCTTTCTTGGAAGGACACCAGACCCAAACTCTCACACTGATCCTCAGCAGATGGAGTTGGCTGAAGTGAAAGTTAGTAAATTGACCTTGAGTCGAGTTTTTTTTGGCAAAAATACTTTTTGTGAGGTCTTAACGGACTGATCTAATTTTATTTTATTTCATTTATCTTTTACTGTTGAAGATGACTGGATACGACTGAAAACATTAAACCTGAATAATCTCTCTCATTATATTTCTGATTTCTTAATCCACTTTAAATAAAAGGTCCTTGCTGTCTATATGAAAACTAGAAGTAATAACTGTCCTGCTTTTTTCATTTTCAATTTTTTCTGCTAAAAGCATTGCCTATTTCATATGTTCTGTTCAGCCAGTTTTGCTGTTGAATCATTACTTTTGCTACTTTGCACCAAACTCCTTCCCCCAACAGGGATCATTAAAGTTTCATCTTTTTTTCCCTGAACCTAAAATTCAGATTTAACTTGTGTGCTCACACCTTCACGGCCGATTATCACACGGCTCCCACGTTCCTCATCTCAGATTCAGAAAGAATCACGTGTGACTGCCAGAGTGAGCCTGTTCCCAATCTGCACTTTCATTCTGTTGATCCCTTCTTTTCATTTCCATCCCCGTTGCCTGACAGTCCTCTAATGACTCTCTCTGAAGTTGTGCGTAAGCTGGTTAACCTGACCCCATGGTGGAGAGTCAGTTCTGCGGCCCGATGCTTTTCAGTAACACAAATGGCATTGTGCATGTGGTGCACTAATCTGTGTGTTGACCGTGCGGTTGTGCGCGAGCAAGAGCGCCCAAGAAGATTAGAGCACACAATTGAAATCAACGTTTAGCGAACAGAGATGAGTGACGACTTTCTCATACGGCACGGACATGAATCCGCAATCTTTACAGTGGGTCAACCAGTCTTCATCCCCCCCCCACCCCCACCCCCTCTCTCTCCCGCTCTCTATGCACAGAGGCACCAGTATTGGGCCTACCCAGTGGGTCATTGATTTCCTGTCAGCTATGAAAAGGCTGAGGGCCCATTAGGCCAGGGCCAGATAGATGGACAGATACTCACACATACACACACACACACACACACACACTAACACAGACAAAGTTATGTTTTGATGTTTCACGACATGCATTCAAATAAACTCTTGCGGCCAAAATATTTTAGTTTTTTTGCATTTTAAATGTTGCAGCAGACAACCAGAGTTAGAACTTGACCTGTGATGCACCGGTACCACCACCAACAGTGTCCTGACACACGTCTACGTCACTGCAGCAAAGTGAGAGGTTTAACCAATGGAGGTCATCAAAAACAAGATCATCAGCCATGTATAATCTATGTTGCTTATCCATTAAGTAAGGGGGGTGCCAATCCCAGCTGACATGGGGCGACAGGCGGGGTGCATGCAGGTCAACACACAGAGACAAACAACCATTCCCTCTCCAATTCTCAGCTCTTTTCAATTCAGATAGTCCAGGTAACCTAAGCTGCATCTCTTTGGACTGTGGGAGGAAGCAGGGCTACCCAGAGAAAACGGTGCCAACCCTGCACCACACTGCCCCCCACAACAATCATCGGCTCATGTTAAGTTTCTTTCTTATCATGAACAAGTTCAAAGTATCTTTTGATAACATCAATTGGCAAAAGTATTTGTAGCTTGTCCCTGATGGACAAGCGGGGCCAAAGGACACTCTGTCTTAGTGAGAGGGATAAAAGACCACTTTTTCAGACCGTCTCTACTATAATCGATATGATAGAATTAAAATATAAAAGTATTTGCGTGAAGAATGATAAAGAGCTCAATACATCTGCAGATACATCCGTTGGCTCACACTGGCTCAGCTATCTAGTTGATTTTTGATGCCGCACATGCTGTTAAACACGGAGAACATTGGGAGTCATTTTCGAGCCCGAGCTGAGATACCTAAAGGGAAGCCAGGGAGTCACTTGGAATAATTTTCTGAGACTTGATAAAAGTCCCTTGTGGACAACTCAGAAACTTCCCCAGATATTCTAACATGCTGTGAAGAGCCTCCTGGTAAATTGAAACCATCCGTATGCAGCTTGACACATGTTAAGTGGTTCCTCAAGTATGTTAACACATTTTTCCATCACTAAATATTGTCATGTACATGCAGTATGACTTCCAAGTCCACATCACAATTATTTTCTCTAAACTTCTGCCGTTTTTCGTCTCCCTCCCTCCCTCTCTCCCTGCCTCCCTCCCTCCCTCTCTCCGTCCTTCCCCCTCCCTCTGAAGGACATTTGGCTGATTGATGGTCCAGGCGTTTTGTTAGAGGCTCCAGGTGGAAAGCTGTTATCAGCTGTAGGCCACAAGATTACCTCCGGCCGCTTTCTGCTCCAACTTTTCCTCCTTAAATCCTCCCATTCACAAGCTGCTCAGCACACACACACACACAAACAGACCGATACACACACACAAACACACACCCACACACACAAATGTACACTGAGGCCCATGAGCAAACTCACATGCATGCAGCGATGCATATGGCCATACACCACCACAGTACATTTTTATGAACAAGTTTACACCATATTTCATACTTTTTTTAGACTCTCCTTTGTCCTGCCTTCATTTCATCTCCATCTCTTCAGTCAACAGCTTTAAGTCAACACAGCCGATGCAGAATGTTGACTCAAAAAAGAGCTCAGAGTTCCACTCACCGGCTCCTCTCTCCTCTCCTGTGTTGACCCTCGGATTCACTCTGGCTTACCTGTATTTGTCACTTTACCTTATCTCCAGCTGTTTGAGCTGTTAAAATATTAACAGAGGGTATTTTCTGTGCAGCTCTTTGAGTGGCGCTCGGTGACAGATCCGACACCAGATTATGAGCGGAAGTTAACACCTTTTAAGAGTTTAGTAACAGCCGCAGTGTAAGTGTGGTCACACCTCTCCTCTCCAGGCTGCTTTCGACAGGAAGGTTCACAGTGGTGAAGGTAAGACTATGGCTTCTGGGTTTTTAAACTAAATATAGCCTGTTTTTTCTTTTCCTGAGGAGCGTCATGTTGTAGGAGCCGGACGAAAAGACCCAATCAGCAAGTGATTGTGAGTGTCACTGTCCACGTCATCATTTTCCACACATCTCAGTTTCTGCTCCTCCAGACTTAAACGCTGGCCCCGAGTTTTACTTTTGGTCCAGGTTACACTTGCTTAGATATCCTTTATTGTAGAAAGCGATGTTTCCATATCTTTTGTAATTATAAATCAGGTTTAGGTGCTTTAGAATATACTTTTTAAGCAACAAGAGATTCAATCAACAGCGAAATGGCTCACAACCTGAAACTGTGCCTTTAACACGCCTATAGAATTTTCTGAACTTTGTGATCAGTCACCGCCTCCCAGCAAGGCCCACTGTCCAACCTTACAGGAGTTCAATGTCTTTTAAGTTGATCTTTATTATATATGACTTTAATTAGTGTTGTGTTCAGCTTCTCCAATGACTTTAAACCTTTTCTAATGCTGTTGCTCCATCTTGTTACTTTGTCATTGTTTGAAACATCACATTTTATCATTGATGTTGTTTGTTTCATAAGTTACATTCAAAGTGAACACCAGCAATACTGTGTGAGCTGCAAACTTGCTTACTCACAGGTAAGGGATGATACTCACTGCTGGGAGTTGGAGCTCCGAAAAAAAAGAAAGGAAAAAAGGGATAAGCTGCTTCACAGCTTTGTCTAAGCCTCACTTCTGATTGGCTGACCAACACAAAACGCCTTGTAGAGCTCCAGAGAGCATGAGAGGGGGTGTCAAACTACATTGAGATAGTTTTGGTACATAACACCACAAAAATATATCGCCTTAAAGATATTAAAACTTCAAAGGAAAAACAGGAAAAGTGTAAAATGTTAGCAATTGCTCTATATGGTAATGTCCCTCTCTTATCCGGATTGTTAATATGTGTTATTTTATTTTTGTAACATATTTCTTGCAAACTGCCACGGACTAGTCTGTGAGAGGACACTCATGAAGCTGTGATGAATCTTCCACAGGTCGTCTCTTTTTGGGAGGCTACACCCTGGTATTCGCAACATCTGTCAAAGGAGGCAGTCCCTCAAATGGGACACAGCATCTGCATGCGTCCTGCCTTCTCTCATCTGCATGCTCTCCACTCCTCCGCCCTCCATTGCACTGTGGCACTTCTGGGTCAGCCTCCCATCACGACAACAGGCAGCGGTTAAAACTTGGAGGAAGGCCGAATACAAGGAGGACAGACGGGAGCACAGGGAAAAAACTAAAACAGACGCAAAATTAGAGAGATGGAAGACAGAGGGAGACAGAGAGGGGGATGGATGACGAGAGGAAAGGAGACATACGGACGGACACAGTCCAACAGACGGAGAGCTATGGGGACATTTGGAGGATACATGAGGCAGTTATGAACCTATTTGGTTTCTTCTACAGGAGCGCCCGAGTGTCACTAATGGCAAAGTAGGGGCTGGTAAACACATTTCTGTGACGGCACGACACTGCCAGAAAACAAATTAAACTCTCTTCTCGCATTTCACACCCTCTCAACCCTTTTCTCTCTATCTCCCTCAATTACTCATTTCTTGCCACTCCGGCTTTCCATCTCTGTCTCTCAGTCTTTCTCACTTTGGCCATCGCTCTTTTTCCACCAAACCCTCCATCTTGCTTCTGTCTTTCCCTCGCTTTCTCCTCATCCATTCCTCGCCTCGACACATCTCGTTGTCTCTCTCTCTCTCTCTCTCTCTCTCTCTCTCTCTCTCTCTCTCTCTTCTCATTCGCGCTACATGCACCTAAAAAATGAAAAACAGCGCCATATGCGTGGGGACAGCCAGCAGGATTGTGCTCCTGATGTTCCTGCTGAGGCAGTTAAGTGTCCTTCTGTAGCCGGTGCCCACTCCAGCCATGCCCAGGACATGTGGACAGTTGGAAGGCACAGCAGCGTTGAGCCACATGGTGGCTGCTTTCTGGCTGGGTGTACTGAGACTGGGAGTGTAATGAAGCTTCTGGGTCCTTGTGTAGTCGCGCTGCTCCGTGTACAATGGCTGTCGGAGCTGCTGGTGCAGGACAGCGGCGATAGGTCATAAAAGTTTTCATACAGGTGGCCTGGCAAAGCCTGTGTTGCTGGGATTATTGAGTCGTTCATGTACAATTACCAATGAATTACAAATTAATACTTTCCTCATTAAAATACATTTTATTTGGAAGAGATTTTTATGTGTGTCGTAGACTTCTTCCCACGATGCAGAAATGAAGGCAACATATCTGAGATACAAATGTCGTCATCTTGCGCAATTGGTCTCATAGCCTGGACAGTAGTGATCGGGGGGGTGGCCCCGGGATATGGACGTACGGAGGACAATATTAACGATCGACCAATCGCAAGTCAGACTCAGGACGTTTTATTGCATCAAATAACTAATCAAAACCAAACCAAAAGAAAAATAAATACTTGAACACACAGTACATCAGTGTGATAAGAACAACCTAAAATGGCAGAAACCATCTATGAGAAAAGCTTATTTGATGTGGAATTGTTAGTTCGGTCCGTGCCCCATCTGTCAGGTGATAGAGATGCTTTGGCTTTACTGTTGGGGAGCCGCCATGTCATCTGTCTTCATATACGGCCTATGGTGTGTGTGTGTGTGTGTGTTTTTGTGCGTGTGTGTGTGTGTGTGTGTGTGTGTATGTTTGTGTGTTTCTGCCACATCTCTTCACACTCATTGCCGCTTGTCCTTCAACTTATCGATCTCGGAATTATGTTTTCTTTCTTTCTTCCCTTGAAACGGGTCAGAGCACAGAGCAGGTTAATGCGTTTTACACTCTAAATAAAGAGCTGATATTGTGTCCAATGACCTATTGGACACATAGTGTTGTCTATTAGATACAATAAGCTGGAGAGTAACATCACACTGCTGTTAGGGTATTGTGATGGATGTAGGGCACCTCTCTTTGTTTTTAAAGATCAGATGCTGCAAGTATGACGCAATTAAAAGTCCACCAAAATGAAACGTCCTGTTTTTATTTACTGAAATAAATGATCGCAAAAAACTTCTTCATCAGTAGTTGGTTCTCTGTGAAGTTTTAATAATATAATTAAATAGCATGAAATAAAATGATATCATATTTAGTTATTATTCATAACATTATTATTTCAAATGTAAATCAAATATATTCACTAAAATATCTTAGTAAGAAGAAAAGTATTTACTAGATTTAAATGATCGCAAAACTTCCTCATCGGGAGGTGGTTCTATCACCATAGCAACCAGATGCTAAGATTTGAAATGGAAGATTATTTTGATTGACAGGGACACTCCCTCACTACCTCCTTTGATACTTTGATGAACAGCATCATACGAGGTATTTTGATTGGAGACCTCTGATTGGCTGTTGATTGCTTTAAATACTGTTCAAGACAGTTTCTATTGCACTCTGACCTTGACTGAGGTAAGTCATGTTTCACTCTCTCTCTGTATTTACCCAGCATGCTAACCAATACAATTCAGGCTGATAATTTAAGTTTGAAATGAAACCACTGTATAATATGAAGCTGCTGCTGTTACATGTTGATAATGTGCTGTTTTCTGTTGCTTTTATGACAAATGTGGGAATATTGTAGCTGGCTTGTGTTGTGTTTTCTGCTGCTTATCTTAATGAGTGATATGTGTTAACGTGATGCTAAGTAGCGTTAGCTCACCGAGGCCAGGCAGAGCGAGGCATTGTGGACAAAACACCTGTAGCACCAGGACATTTCCACATTTCACATCTTAGTCCAAAAAAATGTGATTGTTGTAACATTGGGAAGATTAACCTTGGTGTTTAACTTTAGTATTTAAGACAAAGTAAAAAAAAGAAATTCAAATTCAAATCAAAGCGTCTGCTTGCCATGGTGATTGATGAGGGAAGTTTTCCCAGTCGTTTATTTCAAAAAATGCTTTTTTTTTCTAGTGGTTTTTTTTGGGTTAATGTGTAGTTTGAATGTGTTTAAGGACAAGTTGATGGGAGCGTAAGTTAATGCTAGGAGCACATTACATGAGGTGTGTAGCTCCTTTGAGGAAAAAAACGATCCCTCTCCATTGGGTCTAATGTTATTTCAGAGAAAACTTTTCTGGAAGGAGCATCAACTCGCATAACTCGCTCACACGGTCCCATTTGTTTACTCTCACAATTTTCAAATATATCTGTGTGTCCGGCAAAGTCTTGGAATTCTCGCGGTGTCTTTATTTCACAGATAGGACTTATAGTTTCTGAATTATAGTTGTTTGAGTGCTGAGCTCAGAGTTTAGGGAGAGAACAGGTGCATTCAGTTGAGTTTCCATGGCAACCGGATACACACACATAGCAGGAGTGGAGTCTCTCTCTCTCTCTCTCTCTCTCTCTCTCTCTCTCTCTGTATTTACCAAGCATGCTAACCAATATAATTCAGGCTGATAATTTAAGTTTGAAATGAAACCACTGTGTAATATGAAGCTGCTGCTGTTACATGTTGATAATGTGCTGTTTTCTGTTGCTTTTATGACAAATGTGGGAATATTGTAGCTGGCTTGTTTTGTGTTTTCTGCTGCTTATCTTAATGAGTGATATGTGTTAACGTGATGCTAAGTAGCGTTAGCTCGCCGAGGCCAGGCAGAGCGAGGCATTGTGGACAAAACACCTGTAGCACCAGGACATTTCCACATTTCACAGCTTATTCTAGTAAACGATGTGATTGTTGTAACATTGGGAAGATTAACCTTGGTGTTTAACTTTAGTATTTAAGATAAAGTAAAAAAACAACAACTGTCATCACTGCCAATCCAATTCAGATTCAAATCAAAGCGTCTGCTTGCCATGGTGATTGATGAGGGAAGTTTTCCCAGTCGTTTATTTCAAAAAATGCTTTTTTTTTCTAGTGGTTTTTTTTGGGTTAATGTTAATGTGGAGTTTGAATGTGTTGATGGGAGCTTAAGCTAATGCTAGGAGCACATTACATGAGGTGTGTAAATCCTTTAAGGAAAAAAACGATCCCTCTCCATTGGGTCTAATGTTATTTCAGAGAAAACTTTTCTGGAAGGAGCATCAACTCGCATAACTCGCTCACACGGTCCCATTTGTTTACTCTCACAAGTTTCAAATATATCTGTGTGTCCGGCAAAGTCTTGGAATTCTCGCGGTGTCTTTATTTCACAGATAGGACTTATAGTTTCTGAATTATAGTTGTTTGAGTGCTGAGCTCAGAGTTTAGGGAGAGAACAGGTGCATTCAGTTGAGTTTCCATGGCAACCAGATACACACACATAGCAGGAGTGGAGTCTCTCTCTCTCTCTCTCTCTCTCTCTCTCTCTCTCTGTATTTACCAAGCATGCTAACCAATATAATTCAGGCTGATAATTTAAGTTTGAAATGAAACCACTGTGTAATATGAAGCTGCTGCTGTTACATGTTGATAATGTGCTGTTTTCTGTTGCTTTTATGACAAATGTGGGAATATTGTAGCTGGCTTGTTTTGTGTTTTCTGCTGCTTATCTTAATCTCTCTCTCTCTCTCTCTCTCTCTCTCTCTCTCTCTCTCTCTCTCTCTCTCTCTCTCTCTCTCTCTCTGTGTCAATTGTTTTACAATGAATATTTGATAGATCAAATTCACCTAAATCTTATACAATCTTTCCTCCTGTCACCTGCAGACATAAAGCCATTTGACTTGATCCAGACAAGAGCAGAAACTTCTTCGGAAAACAGTGCATCAATCCTTTCCAACAGCTTCATCCACGAATAGATCTGCTCTGTGTTGGAAACCATGGAGCAACCAGATGTTGTGATGAGCCTCAGGATCGAACTCCTCCGAGCCAACAAAAAGATCATGGCTCTTAAATATGGTACCGAGTCTCTGAGGGAGAGGATGTTGCAGCTGGAGAACCAGCTTAAAGACAGAGATGCTGTCATAAAGATGGCGATGGAGAAGGAGAAGGAGAAAGAGAAGGAGAAGGAGGTGGAGAAGGAGACGGAGACGGAGAAGGAGATTCAGGCCCTGAAGGAGAAGGTGGAGCAGCAGGAAAACCAGCTGAAAGACAAAGACGGTGTCATAGAGAAGGAGATCAAGAAACGGCGCGCTCGCCTCAGGGCCTATCTCAACTGTCTGGCTGAGCTCACAGACTGTCAGGCCAAGGTTAAAATGATGGAAGCAGGTCTGCACCAGGAGCCACCCCAGCCTGACACCACCTGTAGCAGTGAGGTGGAGGTGGAGAAGGAGAAGGAGACGGAGAAGGAGAAGGAGAAAGAGAAGGAGAAGGAGACGAAGAAGGAGAAAGAGGAAGAGAAGGAGAAGGAGACGGAGACGGAGAAGGAGAAGGAGAAGGAGGAAGAGGAAGAGGGAGAGGGAGAGAAGGAGGAGGAGACGGAGACGGAGACGGAGAAAGAGAAGGAGACGGAGAAGGAGAAAGAGGAAGAGGAAGAGGAAGAGGAAGAGGAAGAGGAAGAGAAGGAGAAGGAGACGGAGAAGGAAAAGGAGATCCAGGCCCTGAGGGAGCAGGTGGAGCAACTGCAACAGCAGTTGATTGACAAAGATGGTGTCATAGAGAAAGAGGTCAGGAAACGGCGTGCTCGCCTCAGGGCCTATCTTGACTGCTTGGCTGAGCTCAGTGACTGTCAGGCGAGGGCTAACATCATGGAGGCAAGTCTTCACCAGGAGCCTACACCAGGAGCCTGAGACAAGAAGGAGCAGTGAGGTGGAGCTCAACAAGGAGAACGAGAACTATGGGACTGAGCTGCAGAAAGGAGGAGGCCGAGATGAGCTGGAGGAGAGAGAAGAGGTGGAGAAGCACTTACCTCACCCATTCCTTCCCTCCTTGACCCCGCCGCCCCTCACCCTTTTCCTACTCCTCAAAACAAACCCCTCCCCTGTCCCCCTTCAACCCAGTCTCATCAGAAAACGTTCAATGGCAACGTTGGTCCACTTGGAACGACGTTACCATCTCACAATCTGGCCTCTCAGATTGTGAGATGGTAACATTTAGTCCTCCCATTGTTTTGCATTGGCGTGTTCTCACGTCACGTGACTCTCAAGCTCCCGTCTGCAGAGAGGAAAACATGGCGGAGATTCCTTATTTTTATGCCCAAACTAAGTTACAAAAATATAATTTTGTAACTTAGTCTGGGCATAAAAATACATTCTGACACCATTTCTAGCGAGAAATGTGCTCTTTGCTTCCACAGTCTTCAGCCAGTTCGTGCTTATGATAAATATTTTAATAGTTATCACGCATGTTTTTATCGTTGCTATGATCCCCAAAGTACGCTTGCTGAAATACAAGTTAATATCACACTGAAAGAATTTTGATCAATCATGCTTCCCTGCTGTGATTGTTTAACTGGGAAAACAACTTTTTCCACAGGAAGGCAAGTAAATTTAAGGAATACATGTGCAAAGTTTTCCTCTGTTATGTATAATGATGACCCCCATCAAACATAATGTTAGCAATATTTACACCTTTTAATTTATACTGATTATTTCTGTCTACATGTGTGAATTTGCCTTCATTAGTTTCAGAAAAGAGCGATGATGTATCGGTCAGTGGGCGGCAGCACGAGACTCCGCAAACTAGTCTGTAAGCAAAGCAGACGAAGGCATCGAGGTTGCGGCCTGCCATCATTGTTATTTTTGCTTAAGGGACTGAATATGTTTCATGCAGGAATATTAGCATTTCCCTTATATCTACCAAAACTGCTTGTTTCACAGACTGCAGTTTTGGTTTGATCCGATGTGGTGTGCAAATACAACCGTATCTGCAATGGGTTGTGGGGCATTAACATTTGTAAGTCTAATTTTGTTTTGACAGACTGTGAAAAGAACGTTGAGAACATCACCACTCTACAGGAAGACACAGTCCAGTAATGGGTGTCAGAATTTCAGTAGTGAACGACAGGTACTGTGGAAAAATGTGTGTCATTGTTGTACAATGTCCTTTGACTCTGTTTACACAAGGTTAACACAAAAAGGTTTGATTGTAAACTGATATTGGTATGAATTCATGTTATTCTCCTCTTCACAAGAAACAAACAATCCAAATTACCTGCAGAACGCCCTTGATGGACGCTTCAGCTGCATCGTCAGACTGGTGAGACAGCAAGATGCCAACTTTAATGCCAATTTATTTGTGTAACATTCTGTGACCAAATGTATAGATAACTTTTTGTAGATTGTAAAAAAGATAACCCATTTATTAAAAAAAAACTACACTAGAATTACCGCACTGCGTTGTATGACTCCGCTAACCAGTGCAGTGTCCGTCTACATATTTCTACATATTTTCTCTCGTATAAATGACACTGTATCTCTTGACAACTGAAACCATAAGATGAGGTCAGTGTGGCCTTGACCTTTTGACTTTAACACAAATACACAGTTAGACAATCCGAAAACATACAGTTATGCCAAAATATATTTTGTTTCACATTCTAGATGGCATAAGCAGAGACATCAACTCAGGAAAAATATTTCTGTAGAAAAGAAAGCCCTGTACGTGTGTATGTATACATACGTACACACGTACAAACGCACTATTGAGACGTTTTGTTTTTTATCATATATTCTCAGGCAGGACTGATGCATTTACTGAGACGGGACGTGAGGGCCTACTCTGCGTGCTCAGAGTTCAAGCCCAGCAGGCTGCAGCGGGCCTGACATATTCCGGAACAGCAGCACAGTCTTTGGATGACTCCTCTGAAGATGAAAACATGGCGAGGTACTTCTCCACTGATGAAGAACTGTGAGGGCTGTGATTAGCTACACTCTCTTGCTACAAGGCTACTCTTGCTACTCCCTGGCAGCCTTAGGAAGGCATTAGCTTGCTGTGTGGTAGCTGTTAGCTTCAGCATTTTTAGTTTTTTGGCCTGTGTGACGTTTATGTTTAAAACAAAAAAATCAGAGGGAACCATCTTCATAATTTAACACTATGGTTTGTTTGTGTGTCCTTCAGTTCTTCTCAAGAGAAGCAGTACAGGTGTGCCTCAGCTCCACGGTCCCTCCTGCAGCCTCCGCTCCTGATGCTAACCTCATGTCTCCATCACACCAAGCAGCAGACCTGGATTGACAGACCTTTCTCCAGAGCTGCCCCCTCCCTCTGAAACCCCCCTCTCCAAAACACTATTTGTGTAGTTTTTAAAGTATTTTTTGCATGAGAATTGTTGATCATATCATTTCCAGCAGATGCCTTAATATAATGTTTGTGCACAATAAATGATATTGATCATAACATAATGGTATTTCCTTGCACTTCTACACCATGATATTGGCAGATAAGATGCTGATTACATTAAAGCAGTGAATGCTCTTCTTTAAGCAACATAAACACCCAATGATCCAATGGATCTGAAGTAGAATGGGCACATTACATTCTGTAGAGAATGCCTCAGTAATTGAAGTCAGAAAATAACTTTCTTTATCTGAGGTTCCAGTCATTTATAGTCACAGCAAAGCACACAGGTCTGGTTGTCTAAGTGGCGCCCATATCATTGTTTAAGATGTGTAACATCAAGTTTGTGTTTCAGTGCAAAATTAGTCATTAGTCAAGAGTTCACCCTCTTGTTTACACTAAAATTAGGTGACCCAGATGTTTCACAATGCAATCTGATAAGGTCTTATGAGAAACATTCTTAACATTAAAGAAATCAACACAGAGGATAGCAATAACTGTTTGACTTTAATCAGTAGCTGGTAATCGGCAGCCTGACTTATCCAAACACATTAATACTACAATGAATGAGGCAGGGCCTTCTATCAGAAATCAACTATATCGTCACGTTATGTTTCTCTTGAGCACATGGAAATTACCTTCAGCTTCCACTTACTGTCACCTGAACCATACTGTTATTTCTGTATCTACAGTGACTATTAGGAAAACATATACTAGAGGGCAATGTATAAACATTAATACATCTTATTTATATAGAGCTTTTCAAGAAGTGCAAGTACTAAACTGAGGGAAAGCTAATACAAACAATATATATATATATCTTATTTCCATGTGCCAGGACAGCCTCACACTTGGATGTAAACCAATTTTAGAACACATTTGCTTATACTGGAGATCTTTTAAATTAATGTCCCAGAAATGATTTCTGATGGAAAACCCCTGCCTTATTCATTGTAGTATTAATGTGTTTGAATAAGTCAGGCCGCTGATTGTCAGCTACAGATTAAAGTCAAACATCTATTGCTATCCTCTGTGTTGATTTCTTTAATGCAGAGACAAAAAAAGTTTCAACAAAAAGTGTCCTTTTAATGAGGCAGAGTTCTTCACAAAACAAAATCCAATAAGGTCACAGTTCTCCAAAAACACAAAAGAGAAAAACAGAAAAAACAAGGGAACACAATCCACATTCCAGAGTAATAAAGAGTCCAGAGTAAATGAGTTCACAGACATGAAACATGCATCAATCAGAGAGTTGATGTGGAAGCAGAGTCTGAGTGCAGGCCCAAGCTTCAGGTCCATGCTGCTGACCAGGAGATCCTCGGTGAGTGAAACTCCTCAACCACGACTCGACCGCCTGGAGAAAGGAGAAGAAGAAATAACATCCTGTCCATTTTGATGAGGGCAGATATTTGACTTGATTTATTAAAGCTACAACTAACAATCACATGCCTCAACTGATGTGATGATTTCTTAAGTCATCTATAATTTTTTCTAGAAAATAAATGAATAAAAGCCTTATGTATATTTTTCCCACAGTTCAGATTATTTTTTAAACCTGCACCTCATTATTTTTTATTTCATGTGGCATGTAAATCTGAATATTATCAGAAATTCCAATAGATTATTAAACAGCAGGTAGTTACTGAAGAAGAACTAAACTTGTTCTTTGTTCATGCCACAATTCTGACTTGTTGTTTATCCTTACACACAGTAAATAACCACCAGCCGTTTAACATATCCTCAGTCACAAAGGAGTATCGAGAGTTGATATTAGAAATCCCTTGTTACTCGCCCTCCTCTCCCTCTTCTTGGGAATGGGAGGATCATCTTCCTCTTCCTCCTCCTGCGCCTCCTCCTCCTCCTCCTCCTGTCCCTGAATGAAATGAGGGATTTCTCTGGGTTTGTTGGAAACATTGTTGGATAATGTAATTGTTACATTATAAGATAATTTAATTCACAATTCTTACGTACTATACCTTTAAAAGGATTTTACATCTTATTAACTATTCAACAAGTGAAATTTTGGTCTAAAATCCGTTCATCATTGTGTTATTCTACAGGAATACACACAACAATCGTGCTACTTAGTTGTGTTTAATATACTTTGTATATTAAACACAACTGAAGTGCTCGACTGAGGCCTTGTTGTTACACAACTGCCATTAGCTCCCTACCCGACCTCCCTTTTCCTCGTCTCCTACCTCAATCCCTCCCTCGCCCCCTCACATCACACCGCACATGCATTCTGTTATCAGGGAAGGTGTCAGATGAGTGTGCTTAACACTTACAGCGTCAATGTGTGTGTGCGTGTGTGTGTGTGTTCCACTATTTAGCGAGGTGACACTTTGGATCGACCATGCGCTACCACAGGGGCTGGTGCCGGTGTGTGTGAGGGGTTGCATGGGTCAGTAAGTCACTAAGTACTGCTGAGGGAGAGCAAGCAGGGGGTTGCTGATGTTTACAGGGGTCCACGCTGACACCTATACTGAATTGGCAGAGTGTCAGTGTGTCTGTGTTTGTGTGTGTGTTTGTGTATCAGCTCTTACTGGACTCTAATTCTTCCGAGGAACATTAGTAACAGACCGGAACACTCCCATCTGCCACTGCTCTGTCCTTCGACTCCGAACCTTTTTTCTCCCCTTGTTTAATCATCTCTAAGCTTCTCCTCCTCCATCCCCTGGCAGTTTACAATCAGGGGCACCTATCTTTGTAGTTATGTACGGTTTTCTTTTTTTCTTTCCTAAAAGGTTCATCCACTCGTTTGTTTCTCTCCCCTTTTTTTCTATTTCCTCATCTCCTCATTCTGTCATTCCCGCCACCTGTTCTTCTCGACGCCTCTCCATGTACCGTTTCCCTCCCAGTGTGCTGCCATCCGCCTCTACAGCACTCTCGTTTTAATACCCTCATTTATGTTCACATTTTAAACTTAAATATACAGTCATATTCACACCCCTGCTGACACCTCCGTTTTTTCTCTCTCCTTCTGTCTGTGTGTTGAAATATCTCAAATATCTGCCCGTCTCACTCTTTCAGTTTTTCCCCCTCTGTGCCGCACGCTCACCCCTGCCTCCAGTGCGGGGAATGGTAAAAACTGAAAACAATAAATGTTATCGCGACAGCCACTGAATTCGGAGAGATAAGAAATTCATTAGGCGCCAGCTTGCTAATGACGTGCAAAGAGATGAATTTGCAAGGACAAAAGGCGCGTGGTAGGAAGAGGAAGGAGAGGAGAGGAAGAGGAGGAAGTGGGAAATGTTCCCCGGGATGGAACATCATATCACGGCTTGGCAGCTGGATTGGCTCGTGACCTCTGCGAGTCACAGAATTAAACGAGTCCTCACTCTGTCTCTTTTTCTGTCTTTCACAGTTTGATTCTTCCTCTCTTCCTCCCTGTCTGTCTGATATTACTCAGCAAACACAACCACGGGGAAATCCAGGTTGAAACTCGGAGCAGTGACGCTCACATTCTCTTGCCGTGCTCCTCAAGGTCAGGCTGAGAGCAGGTCTCCATTAACTAGTAATGGAAGTTCACGAGCAATTGCAAGAGTGTGAAGAAAAAGAGGGGGGATGAAGCCCGGCTGTTTCTTGAGGCTTTCAGCCACCTGCATTTTGTGTTGGGAACAAAACATCAGAGATGCATCAAACACAGACATAATCCTGATGTCAGTGACACACACACACTTACACACACACACAAACATAGACATCTGTCATTTGGTACCCGTCCTGCCTCATGTTTTACCCCCCCCCCCCCCCGGCCCTGTGCTGGATTACCCCTTCAGTATTTACATCTTGCAAATCCAGCCGGCAGTCTCTGATAGGGGCCATCTGTAATCTGAAGGTTAAATTTGTTGCGTGTGTGTGTGTGTGTATCAACATGCTCGTGTGTGCAGCGGCCTGTAATTTGTTCCTGCTCAGCGCAGGGACTGTATCAGTGTCTGCGACATCTGTTCAACACAGGGCCTATCCAGCAGGACTGAGCACATCCTCTGCACAGCACAACACCCACACACACACACACACACACACACACACATTTTATATTTTTAAGGTACACAGGTGTATGTAGGTTGTGTTTCCACCACTGTCCTTTTGTGTGATTGTGAACAAGATTATACACAAACTACTGGACAGATTTCCACGACACTCACAAAATTGTGATGTGGGATTATATATATACTAAACTAAACAGAACTGAACAGATAGCTCTGTTTTTGTGAATGTATCATATTTATAACACCAGTTTTCCCTTAAATGCCGAAGTGATTTAGACACATACCATGATTTCAACACCCGGGGTTCAACTCAGGCCAGGAACCTTCGTTTCCTATAATCCGTCTCTGTTTTTGCCTGAAGCCGTTTGTCGTCTGCATCTAAATCTGAAGGATGTAATGATCCATATGGATGAAAATGTTATAAACAACTCCTACTTTAAAACTCAGAACTTAGTTCCTAGTATGAGTCAAGATTCCAAACAGCTAAATCATAATGCAGCTTATTAACATGTTTCTTTAGACCCTCCTCTAAATTGTCTGTGTATGTGAGAGGAAGGGGGCTAGGTGTGTATAGGCTGGTCCTGTGATACGCTGGCGATGACCTGGCCGCTGGAATTGGCTGCAGCCTCTCCCCCCCCCCCCCCCCCCCCCACGACCCTCAAAGAGATAAGTTAATAGAATAATGAATTGATGGATGTATTAGACCCTCCGTGCCAGTAGAATGCTCCTATCTTTCAAACTCAATGCCTCCAGACTATGACTCAGATTTCACGTACATATTCCAAGCATTCCTCAAGATAATTATTTGTTATTTTGTAGGACTTTAGTAAACTCCTCCAGAGCCAGAAGAAACTACACAAGCATTGTCACAGGCCGGGAAGCACTCAGCGTAAGTACACTGACATTTTGGTTTAAAAATAAAGACTTCCCTACAGCTGCAGAATTCATCTTCATTTGTAAAATCACTGGCTAGTTAATGAGCATAATTTCAAATTGTTTATTTTGCTTGCAGGGCTTTGTGGTTATGTCATTGTGCATTTAAATTAGTGTTCCTCTGCACATGAGTGCACGTGTTTATGCACATCTGTCCACGGTCAGACGGCTCGCGCCAGAGCGGTGTAGAGAGGAAAAGCTCTGAGGCTAAATATTGGGAATTTAAACGCCCGGTGTTTCTCACCGCTGATGACAACAACCCCAGAGGGACTCCGTGCAGACAAGGAGAACGACTGAAATGAATTTACAGCTCACCCGTTGGGAGGAATGGATGTGTTTCGAAGATGAAGCGATGATCATCTCCCTTCCCTGCTAAAATGAAATATGATGGCGAGGGAGCTCAGTGCCATTTCCTGCCTGGCACAGGAAGCGCCCATCTGGAGTGCAGTGCTGTCTGTCCTCTGTTGCTGTGTCGGGCGATGTTGTTACAGCTCTCGTCACTGCTGTTGCCGTTTCTCAGTGCCGTTATTATCTCTGAAGCACCGAGAGGGCCCCGGCAGGTCAGCTGAGAGGAGGGAGAAGAAATAATATTCATGGTTTAAGATGGCGTCTGAGGAGAGAACTGGTTAAAAAGGTGCAATAAGTGAGGAGTTTGTCTGGGACAGTAATAGAGTCTATAGGAGGAAGAGCAGTGAGATGCATGCTGGCAGCTGGCCGTACACCCGTCACATCCTGCCCGCCAGAAAAGCAGAAGGACGCCACTCGTCATCACAGTGACAACCAACGCGTGACAAGAGGAGGGAGGAAACGTATCCATCAAAAAGTGATGCAGGGATGAGTGCACTGCGTCGTCACACACACACACACACACACACACACACACACACACACACACACACACACACACACAATTTGGGTCGACATAATAATGCGTTTTCCTCATAATGAAGTGAGCGTAACCCCCCCCATAGGGCTAATGTTCAAAGCACACAAACAAACGGAAAGCACTGGAGGACAGGAACAGCAATTCAAGTGTGACAAAAAAATTTAAAAAGATGTCCCCAGAGCCACAGTCTGTCTCACAGACGCTGAAAGCAAGTGTCTTGTTTTATCTGGAGACAAATCGTGATTTGTTTTAATCTGGAAATTAACCTGTAAAGCAGAAAATAGTCCTAATCATCGAAAATGTATTAAAATCATTTTTATTACACTTAATCAAAGAAGTTGACTGTGACTAAAACTGGATTAACATCACTTTGTCTTGATTTAAATTCTGAAATGCTTGTTGAGATGCACATATCTAAATGTTTCTGCAAGGTAAGAATTTCTGATATAAACAATTTCGTTTTAATCTTCCAGTTTGCTGCAAAGACCTGCCTGATAGTTTTCTCATTAACGGTGCAGTTATAGGAACATGACCTGTTGTCGCCGCATATCAAGGAGCTACAATTGCAGACTGATGGTTGGGGATCACAAAAGAGCGACTGTGCATTCTGAGGCTTTGGCGCATGAACAAAGAGCAAGAGCTGGAAAACTATGGGTATTGAGCACCACCCAGTGGTTGGTTGTTTGTTCAGTTAAAGCCTCCAATGAGAGGAGACACAGACTGGGGGCCTGTAGGTGCTCAGGAAAATGGAAAATCCAGTTTTACAACGTATTTTACATGATGAAGTAGGACTAAGGGGACACACTGTCAAGATTCTGCCCAGGTATAAGAACTCAAACTTGAAGGACTTTTTTTGTTTTTGATTTATCTATTTTTATATTATACAAAGATTATATTATAATATGAATCCTTTATTATTGGGGAAATTTGCAACTTTACAGCAGTAAGAGGGAAATCATGAATAAACATAAGTAAATAATAATAGCGCAATATTTATAAAGTAAGGAGCTATTTAAAAACCATGACAAAATATAAATGGGGTAAAAGCTAATATATACAGTGTAAAGAGAATATGCACAGTGTGAACATATGTACAGTGAAATGGATTGCATATAGCCTTGGATTTCACAGACAGAAATCAATAATGCACAGTTAAAAAGTGATATCTGAGTTAAAGTGCAGGAGTCCATTAAAGGTGCATGTGGTTGAACAGTCTCACTCCTGCAGGAAGTAACGACCCAGCGATACCTCTCCTTCAGATGCTAAGGGTGGATCAGTCTGTCGCTGAAGGAGCTGCCCAGTGCTGTGGTGGTGTCCTGCAAGGGCTGGGACTGGTTGTCCATCCTCCTCTGTCCCACCACCTCCACTGGGTCAGGACTGGGCTGGCCCTCCTCATCATTGGATCCCTCATGTACTTTGTATTGGTTTCTGTTTTATTTTGACACTCACCCCACTCCCTGTTCCACTTCTGTCTCGTAATTGGTCCCTCTACTTCCTGTGTTACCTCCCTTGTGATTGACAGTATGTGTCTGAAATCACTCACTCATTCACTCACATCCACTTTACTATACAGGGCCTTCTATGTAAAGCCCTATTTAGTGGGCTCGTCAGAAAACACATGTATGAGGAAGTAAAGATTAGACATTATTTATCATAAGGAAACTGTCAAATACTGACTCAGAGCTTCTTCGTCCACAAACCCTCTTCTTCGACTGTTGGGTCGATGCTGCCCCCCAGAGATCTGAAAAGTCACTCTTTACAGAGGGGGGGCAATTGACTGCTTTGTGAAATATGTTTTTCGCACTTATCTAAGAAGGTAAAGACAAGGATTAACTTCACACATGCACACACACACACATCACATAAACTTCATCCCATTATTGCACTGTCTGATGACTAGCAGGGGGGCCACAGTGGCGTCTGTGGTGAGAAGCGAGGACTGACTTTAGCCAGCGGTACGCACAGAATAATGAAGGAGTAATGAATAATAGAAGGATAATGAAGAATAATGACTTGGGGGGGGGGGGGGGACACACATGTAGGCACACACTCATACGCACACGTGGGGACAGACATAGATGATTATACAGTATCATCATTTGTCTTTTCTTCTCAGGGACAGAGAGAGAGGTTCCTCTGTCCCCTCTGGAGAACACAACTTCATTAAGAAGGAGTCACAGATGGCTGCAGGGCCTGTGGAGAATCTCACTCTTACCATTTCTCTCATCTGCAGCAAAAGACTTCTGGCAAATAGGGGTGTAGATGACACGAGCAAAAAAAATGCTGCACTGAAAGGTCAGACCACATTAGCACCAGGTCGCCCCCCTGAATGATAAATATCACAATTACTCAAAACCATCGACGCACACATCCCAATGCTGCTCTACAATCCATGCTTCTCAGATTTTGGGGGCTTTTGTGTTTCTAGTTTGGCCGATCACGTCTGAGCAGGCCTTTGTCACGTGGCAGGTAACCAGTCTGTTGTACAGCCATCAGGGTTTTCAATTTATCTGCATTCATAAGCAGATAGCTCTGACAGCAGAGACTGACTCACTACTGGGTGAGAGTGTGTATCCCCACAGCTCCATGCCCTGATTGCCACTGTGTAGACGGCTAGTATAAAAATAGAGTAATTCTGCTATTAGTGGACTCGAGTTGGATACATGCTGTGAAATTGAAAAATAAGAGTCAAAATCAGAGGGTTAAGTAACACCTAACTAACGCACGGCTCCTGATGAGTTGATGCTCTGATGCAGGACGTATCACAGACTATTACAGACAAACAGGTAATAGAGCTGCTCCTGACACACAGCTGGGAGTTTAATGAAGGGAGTCGTGTCTGGAGGATTCTAGTAACTTTTAGAAGAAGTTTGTCTTCCATTCTATGGCTTTATACTTCACCATTTCTCTTTTATCTCTGACTTAATCCAAATAAAAACCTATATAATCTAGTCTTTTTTATTCAGATATAATGATATTGGTTTCTTTCTTCTTCTTTTTTTTCACATATTGACTTTTCATTTGTATTCTTTTAACTGAACCATGTGAAATCCACTTGCTTCCTGCCACCTGCTCTGGCAGCCAGTCGTGACCACAGCCGGAGAAATGAAACGTTTCAAACACTTCCAAAGTTCTGTGGAATCTGTTTTTTTTTTCTCTAGCATTTAGAATTTTACAAATTGAAGGCTCTCGTGGTTGAGAACTAGGTACAACTGCAAATATCCTGATAATAACATACGCATTTGTTTTCATGTTACTCTTATTATTCTTTAATTTAGTTGTACTCTGTATAGTGTTTGATAGTTTTTTCCTTTTCATACCTCGCCGGTTGTTTTAACATCATGCCAAGATTTCAACAACAACACACAGGAGGTGGACACACAGGATTCGGCTGCTTGCCTTTTAAATAGTTGAATGGTATTAATAATTTCTATGCTGCAGTTACGTTTCATATTTGGAAAAGGGAACTAGAAACTTCCCTTTCTCTTTTTTTCCCCTCCCCGATACTTCCTTCATTCTCACCTGTGCAGTGATTATAGATCACCCTGGTTTATTCTTGCTCTTGTCAGTGGTTGTCGTCTTCTCTCCCCAACATGCTGCTTGTTTTTTTTCTGCTGTTCTTCTCCTCTGTGAGCACAGGTAAGGAGACACTGTCTATCTTTCTATTCCAGAATACTGGTTTCAAATTCCCTGTTTCATTTTATTTGTGCCTCTTCTTTTCGTTGCAGTCAAATCCCAGTCTACAAACCTGCCTGAAAGTACCACCCAATTCATATCTACTACAGCGAAAGGTAATACATCTGTATTTGTTTAGTTGTCTGTCTGTTAGTTAGCAGGATTACACCAAAAATACTCAAAAGATTTCCACACAACTTGTTGGAAGGATGCAGTATGTGTCAGGGAAGAAGCAATTCAATTTTGGGCAGGACCAGGATCAGTGGTGGGGATCCAGGAATTGTTTTTTCACTTTCTTTTACATTGAGAGATATTGGCACACGAATGTCTGTACAAAAACTTTACACATATCCATTCAGAAGAAATATATCATTGGGTATCTGGAACCTTAGACCTGTTTCTCCCGGCACCATAATCAAAGTAATCGAGGGTCACCAAAGTAATTAGGATTCTTCCTCTGGCCAATCCCGGAAAAACTACAACTTATTTCATAGTTATCCGTCTCATAGTTGCTGGGATATTTCAGTTTGGACCAGATTGGTGGCTCCACAAACCCAAAGATATAAAACTACACTGCTGATGTGGCTAAAAATCTGTTTCTCGTCTCCTTTCTTCCTCCACCACCTTCCATTCTGTAACTTTTACCTCCTCCTTCCCAGAAACATCACCTCCCCCCTCTATCATCCCCACGCAGCCAGCAGGTTGGTGGGCCATTTTGATGTGTTGCATAAACAGCATTGGGAAGGTGTTGTATAGGTTTTTCTCACTGCTAAAGACTTGGTAGCTTTATTTGTCAGGACATTAATGACACATTGTGACATTTCTTATGAGATGTTAGGAATGCAACCACAACCATTACTCAATGTGCTCTAAACAGTGATTGGTACGATTGCTCGGTGTTCTCTCTCTATGGGGAAGTGCAGGGCTGACTTTGCTGCGATTTGGACACAAGATATGTTTATATTAATACATTTGAATAAACAATCGGCCAGCGCTCTGTGGCAGTCACTGGGCTTGTGAACTGTCAGCCTGCGGGCCGAGATGAACCTGCCATTCTGTTTCCCCAACTAGAGACTGGGAATTTGGGGATGCCCGGCTTCGTTCTTGCTCTCCTGGCCTTGATCGTCAGTCTGTCTGTTCTGTGTTGGCTGGGCTGGGAAAGATTACGTGGCACACAGCCCCCCTCGAACACTGCAGCTAAAGGTGAAGAGCACCGCAGAGCAGTTTTACTGTTGAAGCAGTCATCTTCAATGATTCATTTCAATTTCCTTGTTTTCTTCAAGGTTTTCCTGCACCCGTAAAGGCACAAAAGTCAGTACACACTCACGTTTGTATCATTGTTTGTAATTTGGTCCACTATTAACAGACTGACTGCATTTTCTTTTCACACCAGGGGAGGTCTCCCACCGGCTCAAGGCGACGGAGATGTGTACATGAATTACACAAGCCCCAACCAGGACTACAGTAATCTGGACCCCGTCAATATGACAGGGGACAATATGTACTCAAGTCTGTCATGAGCAGTCAGGGGAAGGTGAGACATGCAGTAAAAAGAGGAAGAACGTCACAAAGGTTTTTCGTTCAGTTAATGTCAGCATGTTGCGCTCATCATTCTGTTTGACCTGATAGATACGGTTTGCCATATGGTGTCAGCGTGTACTTTAAAGTTAATAAACGCAATTGGAACATGATGGAAACTCACCGATCTGCAGCTCTAGCTGTGTGAACATATCCCTATCACACATTAAGACACCTTTCCTTTACTGCATGCTAATAAAACATGTAAATTGGTTCAGTTGTCATTGTCTTAACTCACAAGTTCTATTTTCTTTTATTTGTGCGCATAGATGAATACATGCGTTCTATTACTTTTTAATTTAAATGAATCATCACAGTCACAGCAAACAGAATCCACACATAACAATGTTATTACAGGATTATGGTAGTACAAACAAATTGTGCTTTTTGTAGATGTTTCGGGACACTGCACACACCTTTTGAATAGAACACAAGACAACCACAGCTGTTCAAATGCATCAGAAAATCCTTTTTGCCGTTACACCAGACATGTACAGCGTTCTTTCCCACAGTCAGTCATGTGCTGTTTGTCTTTCACCACGAAACATAGATGGGATGTCACAATATTGGATTGGCAGAGGGGAAACACAACTCGCGTTATAACTTCTCTTCCATGGTTTCACAATGCCAGTTAGGACTTGTCCAGGCGTGCCGGTCCACACGTAGCCATCGCCTTCATCATCGCGAGCATGCTTTGCTGATAAGGCGTCACGTGAGAAGGGATGCGTGAACTGAGACGTGATCCACATTTTACCATCCAGATTACAACTGATCATACCAAGAGTCACAAAATGGTCAAATGAGATTACTTTGATTACTTTTTATTTCTTAATTTAACCAAGATTTTGTGTTTCCCTGTGTGTGCGTGCGTAATCTAGTGAGAAGCTAAAGCACCATATGTTTAAAATGGTTGACTTTGTGTTTGTTGTCTCTTCGGTTAATTTAACAAACTGATGAAGAGCATTTCGCTCATTAGTTGTGTTTTATCACTTCTGCTTGCAAAACTTCTGCTTTTCAGCTTCCACTTCACACAGGAAGAGCAGGGGGACTGGTGCAATTCAGACGTCAGTTCTCACAGCATATGTGAATAGTCACAAACTCCGGTGTGGTGTGTCACTTTTAACGAGTCGCAACAAGAGGGGCACGGTCTCGCACAAACGATGCATCCCAGCACAACACACCAAGGACACTTTGACATGCCAAGCACAAACCCGTCTGACAGGCTCATGCGCCGTGTAATAAACATTTACATTTTTATACAACTATTACAAATGTCTGAATCAATCCATGCCAGGTTGTTGGATCTCACTGTGAAGTCTATGGCTTAGATTTTTGCTGTCCATAGAGATCTGAGAGGTGGCCGTGTGCGAGCAGGCTTCTCCCTTTCCGATTCTTTTGACGTGAGACACGATGAACCTTCTGAACTTCCTTGTGGCGAAAAAATAGACGACAGGATCCAGGATGCAGTTGAGGCCCATGAGGACCAAGGTGATCTGATGGGCGTCATTGAGCTTCTGGAGAGTGTCCTGGTCCCAGTCCACGTGGCCCCAGTCCTGGTTGATCTGCAACACAGCCAGTGTCCAGGGGCCTTGGATGATATGGTGGGGCAGGAAACACAGAGCGAACACTCCCACCACTGCCAGCAACATCTGGAGAGCCCGGCGTTTCACCCCCCTGGGCCTTTTGGGCTTTCTGGACATAGTTGATGCAGATCTTAATTCAGGCTGGGCAGGATTTTGATACAGTAATGCCCGAGCGATAAGGCAATTGCACAACACAACAAGAAAAAAGACGACAAAGAACATTCCAATTATCGCAAAATGAATGGCAGCTACATTTTTCTTCCGGTTATCAGTCTCATTATGATATCCCTCAAAGCAGCGAGTGACGTTGTTCTCGTCAGTGTAGGTTCCTGGAGACACCAAATAAGGAATCGCCGTCACTATGGTCAATGCCCAGATGACGATGCACACGATGATGCCACGGCGCCTGTGGTCGGAGGAGGCCGCGTCCAGAGGCCGTGTGACCGCCCAGTACCTGTTGACACTGATGGCTCCGAGGAAGAAGATGGAGCAGTAGGTGTTGATGAAGAACAACGACCCCGTCAGCCGGCACATGAAGTCTGTGTACACCCAGTCACCTTTGCGACTGTAGTAGCCAATCCAGAAGGGAAGGGCGGCCACGAAAAGAAGGTCGGCAATGGTCAAGTTGGTCATGTAGATGCGGATTTCACCCATGGACTTGGCTACGCGGAGGCGGCGCACAACAAACAGGACATAGATGTTGGCGAAGAGGCCGAGGACGAAGATGATGCTGTAGACGACCGGGAAGAGGACGTAACGAAACTCAGAGTCCAGGAAGGTTGAGACATTGCTGGCTGTAGTGCCCAGACCAGAGGTTCCTGTCACGGCAGCTCCTTCAGTGGTTGACGGAAGCATTTTCATTCTGTGAGTGACAGAGCATATCAAGTTATGTGCAACTTAGATGACTAAGAGAGATCTAGAGTATTTGTACACAACAAAATTACAATATACACACATAAAACATACAAAAAAAAAAATCATCTTGAGATTCTAAATAATGTAATTCTCAGACTGGAGATGCTTTTGAGTCTTTATAATAATAAGCTCTGCAGAGTTTATAAGCACGGGTGCTCAAAATAGAACAACTGGCCGCAAGTTCACAAAAGCCAGAACTTATACAAAGAGGTGTTACATAACACATAATATGAAAAAAAGAAGACATGAAAGATATGAGATCATCCTCTGTCTTATCTGCTGTGTCCGTCCATCCGCGGTACCAGTTAGAAGAAAAACATCACCAAATAAGGGTTCCATCCTGTCAGGTAGACAGTATCACAGCAGAGAGACACCTAGTCAGCGGATTTCCACTACCTTAGACACTGGTCAGTGGAATTTTCCATAACAGTGTCAAAGCAAATGAGATATAAATATACTGGTGGAAGCATAAAGAAATCTTACCACCAGCTTCAAGAGTGGACACAATGTTAATTCAAAATATTTTCTGACACCTTTCCCCCCTTCATTTAGATCCACAGCCTCTCAGCCAGGAAGTTAACGCATCACCAAGTCACAGACAAATACTACGAAATAACCTATGATTCACCACCAGCATCATAAAGATTTCAAAGCTGAGGTGCAGAGTCCGGAGGTGGATACTGAAAGAGAAGCATTTACTACCGACGTGACTTTCATATGAAAAATGTCAAAAGCATTGAGTCAAGTGAGACTCTTGTCAGAATTACAACAGGAAGTTAAATTTGAGTTGATCTTTGGACTTTAACGCACTATGAATGAATTCCCTGAAGAATTCTTCAAAATCTACAGTCCAATTTGTTTTAGAGATCAGTTGTGTGTTCGCTTCCGTTTCCAAACCACACACGCAGAGAAGAGACATTTAAGTACTCCGCTGTAGTTTTGTCTTAAAATAGTCTATTTCATCATTTTGAGTGTTTTTGGAAAATGTCATTTTTTTTACAAAAGTCTGCATCGCACATAAATAACCATGTTATCTTAATCCCTTTCTGTGTGTTGACACCCTGATGTGATGAGGAAATCCAAAACGGAACGATTCAAATTTATCTTTTAACTGCATCTTCCTTTCCGCAGAAATCTCATTGTTTTCAAACGTTCACACCAAGACTTCTGCAGAAAAACGCCTCTCCCTATCTTTAGAGTAACATAGTCATTACTTCTTTCTTTTTTTTTTACTTTTACTGCAGAAAACAATCAGGCTTTTACAGAACTATTCCTTTCCGAGGTGCATACTCTGGCCTATGAGTCTGGTTCATCATTAGCTGAGGCAAATGCGTACTAATTCATTCATTCTCTCACATTGGGCTTTAGATGACAATATCCTTTCTAAGGATTTTTACGTCACTGACCACAAATGCATTTTTAATAAGGCAGAGCTTTTGCTTACTGGATGACTCACTGGATGACTAGTGCTTCCCTTTTGAAGTTGTTTTCATGGATCTGGACAAACAATTCCGCAGAAAGCCTCCACGAAAACAAAAAACTGACAATGAGAAGCAAAGGTAAACCAGCACCACCAACTACCAACCAACACACTCTTAAATAAGTCCACACAGCTTGATTCATTTGTTTGGTTATTTCGATCGTCTGTCTTCTGGCACAACAAACATATTAAAATAAACACACATCTCCCTTTAACACATATTGTACCTATCCTGAGTTATCTCATTTAGTTTGAGACAACCGATTTGGTTTGGGTAAGATTAGGAAAACATTATGTTCGGGTTAAAAATGCAATAATATATTGTGTCTGAAGTCAGTGATTCTTTATTCTCTAAACCAGATCACAGTCTTTTTCTCATCCTGACCTAAAGTGCTGTGATTGCCTTCAAATAACCACTAAAGGTTTAATGATGTACGACGTCAAAACAAATGGACATTGATATACTTTCCAAATTCTTTGTTTTTAAGACACCGGTGACTGTAACATACAACTTGATAAAATTCTAAATAGTGACACTTGACCTTTGTTACTGTTCCAGTGCCATTTCCTACAGAGACAAGCCTTTATAACATATAATAAACTATAACTTTAATGATATTCAATCAATGATTTACTAGTTGTGATAATGGTGAGCTATCGTTACATTTCTATAACAGGATAAAACGTATTTAATTTTGCTATTATATTGAAGGAAAAGAAGAAAAAAAAATACTACACTTGCCACAGACACATTTTATATGTCCTAATTTCCTAACAGAAAGACAATAAAAGAGTAAATAATAAGCAGTGGACTTACCGGACTGTTTCTTCTCCTCCTCTAATATCTCTCAGGCGGTGAACACCAGAGCTCTGAGGAGTAAGTGAAGTTATTGTGTCATTACTGGGTGTGTCTCCCTATAAGTAGGAGTGTGAGTGTTTCAGCCTCGATACAAGGGAGGGGGGGGGGGGGGGGCCTTCTCCCAGTCTTCACGGGGAAACCCTCAGTGTTGCAACACAGATTCCGGTCCGTCAAAATGAGAGAGAGATGTTCATCATGGAGCAATCTGGGTGTTTTCTGTGTGTTTTTCTCTGAGCGACTTCTCCAATAATGTGATGCAAGTCATCTAGTCATGACGTTCTTTACCACCCATACATGCATACACAGGCCTCTGCTCCCCTGAGTGCATCGGTTACTTCACTGACATGGGCAACTATTCATAAGTATGTATACATTCCAATATACAGTATTTATCTTATATTATAATTCCCCATCCTCCAGATTCCAACATCTTTAAACTTCCTGTATTCCTTATTTTGTGTGTAATTTGTTTATAATTTGTACTTCTTGTACAAAGTAATACTAGCTATTTACTGTAAGTAATACATTATACGAATTTTTACCACACAAGTTCTAGGGATCATATAGCTGTTATAGCCTTAGTTATTTTCAAAGCAGAGGTTACTGTGGCGATAAGATAAGATGAGATGAAATGAGATAACATAACATAGTACAAGAAAGAACTTCAGTAATCCTCAAAGTTAATATAGAACTGTTGGGTTTAACAGAAAGAAAAATGGAAATTACAGGAGCAGCTGTTACAAAAAGAAAAAGACAATCAGTTTGCAAAACAGAGAAGCTTTGCGATAAAAAGAAAATTAAGAAAGGATTTCAAAAACACTAAGGCTGTTGTCCATCTGATCTTAATGGGTCAACTGCTCCACAGGTTGAGGTTTCTAACAGGTCAGTCTTAGTAGTTGATATATTTTGGTAGAAGCCATCAGAGCTCCCTTCACAGATAGGAGTGGGAGTCCAGGGACACAGGGTGGTAATAAGTTCTTGATGGGATTTGGCGCCAGACTTGTAAAGTGCCAGGTTTAAAAATGAATAAACATTCATGATGATTTTTTTTAAAATTTAAAGTCTGTTTTTAAATCATCTGTTTCATGTTGTATTTGCCTACCCACTACCGATCTCTTGCGTGGGGCCTACAGCCAATAAAACCACACTACCATCAACATTATCTTGATTGCACGTTCTGGTGTCAAGAGGTTAAACTGCTTCTTATTACGGCCCGTGATTCCGGCTCATCAGCAGCCCAGGCAAATGTGTACTTATGCATTTTAACCACGTGGGGGAGGAAGAGGCTCATGAAAAAGAGGGGAAGACTTCTCTTTCTCACACAGTGCACGGTGGTGGAGGGACTTTATTCAACACACAGCACAACTACACAAACCTCTCCTCTGAGTGTGTAGTTCTAACTACCCCCCCCTGCAACGCAAAAATTAGATTCCAGCTCCTTTGTAGAAGCACAACGCAACACGTCCTCCTCTCCCTGGTGCCACAGTATAATTCCTAGATTAAGGTTAACCAGCCTCCCCGACCTTATGGCTGTTATTATGGTTTGGCAGCGGAACAAGACAGCGAGAGCTCTCTGGTGGTTGTGCCCCTGCATGACTGCCAGACACGCTGGGCCATCGCTTGGTATACAGGGCTACAGTGTTTGAAAAAAAGAGGAACATTTCACATATACATCTTATTGCTCGTGGTTTGGGTGTGGATTCAAAAGATTCCACAGCAAGACGCTGAGATTTGTTTTGGTCGTGAAATGGAGAGCAGCGTATGAGGGATGTGGTTTGGTTCAAAAGCTCCGTATGAGATATTCAATGTATCGTAGGCTGTACACTGTACGACATCAATTCAACTGAGACCGCTCGTCTTCTATCATCGCCCTACATGAGCTCGATATTTCAAGTTAAAAACGGTAGTAAGCATTTTATCTCCACAGACTCTTTCTTGTAATAAATGGAAAAGTTTGACCTTGTTGGGAAATGTTTGCTTTTTCTGCCACGAATGAGGATATCGTCAGCAATCTCACATGTGGATGCTAAATATGAATTAAAAGCTAACAGTCAGTTATGATGAATTAGCGCAAAGGCTAGAATCAATGTGGAATCTGCTTTACTGCCCCTCTAAAATAGGCTATAACAAAATCTTGCAGTCTGGTTGTTTACCCTAGTTTTCCATCTTTGTGCTAAGCTAAGTTAAGCTAAGCTAAACAGCTGCTGGCCGTGCCTTTGTTTTTATAATGTAGAGGGTAGTACCAGGCATTAACCTAAGTCACAGCTGTCTCCAAGTGAAACAGGGCTTAACCAGGGTGAAGATTAGTGTCTGTTTCAGTCCCAAAGCCCCTTCACTTTTAAATTAACTCATTAATCAATGATGCATAGAGTCATAATATTGAGACAAAGGAATAAATGGCTCTTCAATTGTTCATATTTGGTGACTTTGTTACAGTGGAAATCTAATTTAGCATTCTGTGGATATTGGAGTAACATCATCATCATCACCAGTGACCAGGTTGTGGTTCCTCCTTGAGGAAATAGCTGACTCTTTCAAATAGTTGCAACATTTTCCTTAGGTTTTATTTGACCTCTCCACTGTTTCACATCCCAAAACAAGCCACAGATCAGAAGGTGAACAAAAACAGTGAATCTGGACGCTTTCACAGCCGCTAAGTTTATTGAGCTGTTGTTTCGAATTCAGCTGTTTTGGCATTTTCACACCTCATAACATGACTTTGAGTTGTTCAGTGGGGGAAAGTATTTTTTACAAAGTTGAACCAGAGCGGCCTGCAGTGTTTTACAGTGTAATGTGAAATAACTCTTGGATTCAAATGCAGACTTGCCATGGTGGCTGTAGTTTCATGCTTCACAAATATGTCTGTGGGCTTAACACTTGCACCTGGCTCCTCTCTGCATGCCACTCGATTCCTTCTCTTGAATATGGTTTTCTGCCTCTAAACGGCCTTGAAACTTTTTGAAAAGATGATACAGGTCATCCCTTGATGTTCTACACTGCTGCTGCTGCTGCACGGGGCGGACCGAGGTATTTTTCCTCTCGAGGAATGGTTGCAGTTTCAGTCCAGGTGTGCAGAGACACAAGAGAGGGGAAGCTGCCAGGACCTCAACAGCTTTTCTTTTCTTTTTTTTTCTTTTTTTTATGGGATAGCTATGCTACAGTCAGGAGTCAGAGTCATGCATTCCTCAGGGAGGCAGGAAGGGAGGGAGCAGCCTGTGTGGACCTTTTCTCGTCCCATTAACACCTTTTCACAGTCGCTCCTTCATCTTGATCTTGATGCATGGCTCGATGCCTCTGGCCCTTCGACATGAAAAAGCCCAAGTGAGATGCAGACAGGTGGGTGTTCAAGGCCGCTTCAGGGGAAAGGCAAGGACGCCACTGTTGAGAATTGATAAATGAGTGTAGTGTGTTTGACTGCACATCTTGCCTGGCAGTGGGTTTGTGGCGGAACCGGGGAGTGCAGGTCTCTCAGGCAAATTCGCTGCATGCCAGAGGCTGAGGTTTGAGGAATGTCCCCCTGCAGTGAGTAGAGAGAGAGAGAGAGAGAGAGAGAGAAAGAGAGGGAGAGAGAGAGAGAGAGAGGACCACGTGAGGCTGAGCGAGACAGGCTGAGGCATCTGTACTTCAAGATGATATAAGACCTGACAGGAAGACGGGGACTTTTTTCCAACCTTATCAGAGGATTTGAAGCTCTCTCCCTCCCGTGGGACGTTCTGTCCATTAGGGACATAAAAAACCTCAAACATCAGACCTCAGCTACGGGAAAGAAAGGGTGTCAAGATTTAATGCAATTTGAACTAATATGACATGATTGTACAAGCGAGGTCGATTGTAAAGAGCAGCTCTACACATAGCGTGCACACACGACATGGAAGGCTACACAATGATACACAATGTTGTCATGGCGCCTGATGACATCGGATAAGTGCACGTTTCCCTACATGACAAGCTGCCCCACATTTTAATCCATCAGGGTTACATCTGTTTAAATACTGGTCCTAACCCGCCCTGAGAGCACAGTGAATTAAGCACATTAATCCTTATAATCGCTGTAAAAAGGACATAAAGTAGGAAAGCTCCAGTATGAGCCGTATTGTGGCGTCAAATCCTCCTACTTTGGTCTCGTTTCATTCCTACGTTCTCATTTTGGATTGTCAAAATAATATTGTCAGGTGACTAGTGACCCGGTCCCTGCACTCTGTACTATTGGCTGCTTGTGATTTTGGTGATCTGCACAGGATTATTAGAGATTAGTCTGCCGTTTCAGCCTCCGCAACTCTCTCCGGATGAGATAAACTACCCAATGTGAAAAGCAAACAGCAAAAAAAATCCTGTGGGCTTAAGAAGACTTTTTATCTGTTTGAAAAATGTATCGCAAGTTGTGCTGTTTATATGCTAAAAGTCTTATTGGGACAAACAAGCTGACGTTTCTGGCTGGTGAAGGATGTTTGTGTTTAGGAAGGATGTTGGCCTAGAACACGGCTCTTCCTGAATCAGCTTGTCCAGTGTGTCTGACAGAAAATCTACTGGAGGAGATTACATGCCCTCACACTTTGTCCTTATGCATTCATTAGATCGCATATGCATTTGCATTTAAATCGTTTGACGTATTAAGGCAAATTCCCCAAACGACAGGAGCCTGTCTGGGCATGAGCCGAACCTCTCGGGAAGGATGAAACATGACCGATGAACATAAAAAAGAGGCTCTTTCCACGCTTCTCTTTACTTATATTTCATCTCAATGCTTCCAGAGCCCTGACGGATGTTTAGGACTTTGCTTCTTCATAGATCAAACTCAGTATCTCTGGAAAATAAGAGAAAACCCCATTTTTTATGGCAACATTCTCTGTCACGCTGGGCCTTTGTCTTTGAAGAACTGTTAGCATGAGAAATACAGGGACACACAAGGCAAGGCAACTCTAAAAAAGCATGTTTCAGACACTGTGGTAGATTCAAAAAGTGGAGCATAAAACAGGTGAAAAAGATTTAAAGAGGTCAAATAAATAAAAAGGATGAATCTGAAATGTTGAAAGAGAAACATTTTACAAATAAAAGCCATAGAACTGTGTAAAATAATACATAAAAAATAAAATAAAATACAATGATGTTTGACCTTGAAATAGCTTGGTAAAAGGTACTTGTGAATAAAAAAGTATTCAACCTGGTTTTAAAAAATGCAATGGATGAAGGGTTGAATTGGACGAGAGATATGTCGGCAGTCACATATTCACATTCACCTGTTTGGATTTGCTGTTGTGGAGCTCAGGTGTTTGCACGGGCATGCCCGCTAATGCAGCAGCTTCTGAAAGGATTTAATTTTCCCTTTGATAACTCTGTTATTTTGGGCCTTTTCCCCACTTGGAGAGATCATCCCTGTGACATCATTTTTACCTCACCTTGCCCATTGTGTCAACTGGCATGATTAGAGCAGTATGGTTGTTGCATAATCACTGAAGGCATGTTCGACGAGGCGGAAACAAAGGATTTGACTGTGGGAATCTCGACAAAGGACGGTTTTAATTGCGCAATCGTCTCACCGGCACCGCCAAGGTCCCAGATAGACGTGAAGGTTCGTGAACGTCCTGTATATTCCTGAGAGAGACACAGTGTCCAGTGGATGTTACATTTGAATGGAAACCAAGGCAGCACAGATTTTTGTTTTTGATAATAGAGCAAAGTGCTAAAATGACAGCAGTGTTTATGACCTTGTCTGCCCCGAAATTAAGGAGTGTTTCACAAGAATGTGTCTAAGTAGGTCCAGTGTGTGTCTGCAAACGTGTGTGTTTGTGACTTCACCTGGTTTGGCTGGCTGTCTTTGACATTCCCAACAATTAGGAGGTATTTTATCATCCATGCGTACGTAAGTAGAACATAACGAACGCACGATGAAGAATTTACTGCCCCGCCATAATCACACTTTAATAACAGAGTGCACAGTACACGTGAGTTGTACTTATTATGCTGTATCACATTGTATTGAACCCAGGGAGTGTGTGTGTCTATGTGCAGCTACAGCGAGACGCCCACTGAGTGGGACACGGACTGATCCATGTGTCCGTCGTGAGGGTCGAACCATCTGAGCTGCTCTGGGTTTGGACTCAGGGGTTTTTCAAACTGTTAAACAACCCAACAACTTTCTCCACTATCACAGAGAAGTACACAACGTTGTACTAGTGGTGGTTGTGGTGTTAGTGCTGCCACAACAACCAGCCTAAAATCAATCGTTCAACAGATCATTCTCAACAGGTCATTACACTTTACCGAAAACCAATGGAGAAAAACACAAGAGATAATAAACAAATACAACAATGATTACAAAATAAGACCAGGAGCAATTAGATTACAAATAAAAAAAGAAATGTAAAGAGATGTTTTTTTTTTCAACCTTAAAGCTGATCAAAGTATTTCAAGCCATAAACCGGCTTCCGATAAACTTGTTTTCAACTCATTGGCATGAGAACAGAAACTTCTTGCATTAGAGATTAATGGCTTTGGTATAGGCCTAATGTTTAGATAAACACACTTACCAAACCTGAGGGGCTTTTGTTACAATAATCAGGGTCCAGGGTCTCAGTCGCATGTATCATCTGCATCACAGCAGTTGTGGAGCTCTATTCATGACATCTGCACATTTATGGTCATATGCAGAAAGATCACCCTTCTTTATGGAAGCCAAAAAACTTTTAAATAATAAAATACAGATTCCTAATATGTATATAAACTGTCAAGTTCATTCCCTTTATCCATTGAGATCATGTGACTTTATGATTTCTACTTTTTGTCATCAACTCTCATTCTTGACATTGGAATAATTGTGGTGCACAACCTAAAACTTTACAGTAAGTTTGTAGTTGTTAGCAACTCATAGATTGTTATGGTTTTTTTAATATGACTATATATTATATTTCCTTTATTCCATTAGGCCTATATTATTATTATTGCTGTTTACATTTATGATTGTATATGTGCGTGTGAGAGAGAGAGAGAGAGAGAGAGAGAGAGAGAGAGAGAGAAAGGGGTACATTAACTGTGAGTGGATCAGAATCTCTCGGACTCCCCTCGCAGCCTCAGCCTGGTTTTCTTTCCTCCTCGCCGGCCACACTTCGCCCGGGTGATGTGGGGGAGAGAGGCGGGACCTCGAAGCCGGGAAGGGCGTTCTCTTTGCGGTCAGACCGGGCAGAGTCATCCCGAGGGGTGGGTCCTCCGGCAGCACAGAAGGAAAACCCACCTTTTTTCATTGTTACGGACGCGGTGGTGGAATGTGATGGTTTGATCTCCAGCAGCGGGCCAGCGACCGAGGAACTATCCGCGCGGGGAAAAGCACCGACGAACGCCGCACTCGGGAGCCCGTGTGACCGCGAAGGCAGAGCCCGCCTCTGTCGCCTCCAAGTGTCCGGGGCGAGTCTGAGAATGTGCGGATGAACTTGTCCGCGCCGAGTCGGCAGCAGCGAGTCGCACCGTCCGCATGAGCTCGCACCGTGGGAAGTTGTGTGGATTTTACCGGAGCGGGTGTTTTACTGTGACCGGGCGCTGGAGCCGCGAAGGTAAAGTTATTGTCTTGTACTTTGGGTGTTTTACTGGTGTTAGTGGGAACACGGGGGTCGTGTTTCAGGCTCCATGCAGCGGCTTCCTGAGTCGGGACTGCAGAAGTCTGAACTGCGGCAAGTTTTTCAACCCTCCTCCTCCTCCTCCTCCTTCTCCTGCTGCTCTTCCTCCTCTTCCTCCTCCTCTGCCCAGGCTGTAGCCCAAGTGAAGCATCCAGGACTGCGGCGAATCCCCCAGGTGCTTTTCAAAATGCGTCTTATTGGAGACACTTGCGTCACGGTTCTACGCATTTGCCGGTGTTCCATGGTTGCGTTCACCTTGTGTCTACGCACATTGTAACGTCACGCTCCCCCCCCCCCCCCCTCATAGGCTACAGAATGGGATTGTCCAAAATGTAGATCGTTACCAAACTATTCATATCGTTGATATCGATAACGATCTCCATAAATATCACATCATTGTTTCTCTTAAAGTTGAAAGACAAGTGATTGAATTCTATCTGGATAGATATTGATATGGTTTAATCTCTTTGATCCCTACAAGTTGGTGATTCATTTTTTTTATTATTCAAAGGCTCAGATGATAACGTCAATCTCTGGGGAGGGGAATTCAATTTGAAGTGTATGAAAAACTCTTTTCGAGCTTTGAACATATGATACATTTCTTGTTAAACTTCCACCCTGTACCTTTTATTGAATCAACAACATGTATCACTACATATATCAAACCTTTCTTTATTGTTATTCATTGTCAAATTATACTACAATAAGTTTTGATATTGGTTCATAGTCCAGCCCTACTACGGAATAGAAAGCTATAGATCACACACATCCTTGAGAACAGACAATAAAGTACATACTTCCTGTACCTGTCGTAGTCTTTGAAGTTTTGTTCAGGACGTTATCTTCCTATGAGCTGGTTGGACCTTGCCTCTACTTTGCCCCCCCCCCCCCCCCCCCCCCCCCCCCCCCCCCCCCCCACACGTATTAAGTCATCAGGAGTTTTAGGGTATTTTCTTGTGAGGTTTCAGTTTCTGTTGTTGACACCCACTATCAGCCAGATAAGCTACTGCGTTTTCTAGACTTTGGACCAGACAACAAGGCCGGTGTTTTCCCCTAAGGACAAAAAGCAGGAAAACAGGGCATACCCATTCACATGATTATATTTTAATATATCTCTCCCGCACTTTATAGTATGTTTAAAGAAAGGAAAAGCTGTATGGTATGGGGAAAACGTGTATAGTGCAGTTCACGTAGGGTGGCCAACACATTAAGGGAGGAGACGTGGAAAAATTCCCAATTTAAGCACCGTGAAATCGTAATTGAGCACTTACGTCACTGTATGTTATTCACTCGTGCATCAACCTGTGGAGAATCTACAGAAATAACTGTATGAATTTCACAGTACAGTGAGTTTACAGTAGGAAGGCACATTGAACACAACCTGTACTTAGGTCTTTCATCTGTTGAATGAGTTCAAGGCATTTTGACAGCGGCCAGCGCCATTGTGGACCCGTGATGACAAAATGAGTTGTGCACATGTTCCTGTGTGCACTGGACAAGGTTTTTGGGATGGTAGACCACTATAGTGCAATCGCAAAAGAGCTGAATCAGCCTTGGATGTAGGGCTGAACGTTAGTGTGAAACATCTGCACTGAGAATAAGTTGCTGATGGGCCGAATATGAAAAGAAAGGACTTCAGTCATTCAATATTTTTAGGTGTCTATCAAGGGAAATGGCAAACACTCAGTTTCTAGCTTTTCCAAATGTCGAGATTCTGAGCTTTCTTCTGGGATATCAACCTTTTGGGGTTTTTGGACTGTTCCTCAGACAAAACAAGCAATTTGAAGATGAACTTTACAACCCTAGAAAGTTATGAAATTGAAACCATAAACAACTAGAATGTCACTCAGTTAGAGCGCATTCCTCCGCCGAGGCCGGACACTCACACTCACAGATATCAGTCCCCTAAATATGCCAGATTCTTTCAATCAGGATCGATGAATGGGAAATAGGTGAACGTGTCAAAACATGCCCATTTACGCAACGTTAAAGAAAGTGAACAACAATTCTTAGATCCGCCTCTTTATGTGGATCTGCACCATGATGTAATTTTTCTTTCTTCCCACATTCCATCGTGGTATTCCGTTCCCTAGTTTTTACGCAATCCTGCTGAAAATAAACAATAAAGAAACAATGAACAGAGGACAAAACATAACCTTTTTGAGATCTGAGCTACTAACCATAATATCAGTTCATCACAGCCCTAACTGGATGACTTATTAAATCTATAAACACGCTGGTCCTGTTTGAGTAGGTGTCTGTTTTCCTTTTCGTGTGATGGCGTGTGTTGCGCGGCATAGGCTACACACATACATGTATTAAAACAAGGCGGTAGAGCCCAAGGTCTGAACAGTGTGCGCACTGTGCTGCCTCATCAGAACAGTAACAGAGGAGAGTGTGTGCACATGTGTCAACGGCAGAAAAGGTAGCTGTCGTGGTGGAATACTTATCTGCCAGGTGGGGCTCGTAAAGAGCAGCATGGGGAGGGAAGGAGATGGAGGGGGACCTGCCTTGACCTGTTTCAGACATGAAGGAGACTGCTGATGACTTTCCAGTAAGGCTCCCCCTCCGAGCCAGCTGTAGATTATACCAGCTGAGCCGACCAGCATGTGCTGCTGTGAATCCACTTTGCTCCTGGAACTCGCATGGCAGCTTGTCCTGGAGGTAGACGTGTGAAAATGGTTTCCTTTGGTATTTTTTGGGGTAGGGGGGGCATTACTTATTACACCGCATGTGGAGGGAATGTTGGGTGAGCTGCAAAGGGGAAACTCAAACGAGACTCGCAGCAAAGCGAAGAGTGAGATGTCTACATTTTCCCTGATTGCTGCTTGAACAGTGGATTTACAGTCTTGATTGTGTTCAGAGTTTGGTTTGGTTGCTTTCTTTTATGACACACGGACTCAAGCAGATTCTCCCTTTGACCTTCGTCCCTGTAACTGAACATGATTGCTGAGTATGCTGACAAAGTGGGAGTGCCACCAATACCTGCTTTATGATCTTTAAACATCGCTGATGGCGACAATCGAAAGTTACACAGAGACAGAGTTTTCCCCGTGTCCTCTTGAAGAGTTGTCGCCTGCCATGCAATGTAATAATCACACGCTATTCTTCCTCCTTTATGACCTGGGCTATTCCTCGCATGGTTGGTTTTCTACTCCGCCCTGACCGCCTTATGAAACAGCCTGTACTGCTTTGGGTGAAACCCAAAACTAATCATTATGGGTGTCCAATAAGGGCAATTATCAGATTTAGCACTGGACCTAGGGATTACAGAGTGGCTAAATGATGGCCCTGGGGATTAAATTAAAATATTGAGGTTTTCTTTTTGGAAGAATGTCAAACCGGGCCGGTCGGTGGTGGTACAGCCGCTTCACACATCATGGTTTAATGCACACAGTCCCCCCTGTTTGTGCAGCTCTATCACATCCGTGTGGAATTACAACACGTTACTATTGACGTCATCTGTCGCAAGTGCACACAAAAGATAATGGATCGTTTTATTGCTCAGCCGGACCTGAATGTATATTTAGAATCCAGCGCTCAACCTGTATTATTCTGAAAAGCCACGAGAAAAAAAAACACAGTGAAATGATAGTTAGACAATATTAAGACATTAGCTCACCATCGAAGTTTCCCAGAGACTAAGGTGAGTTATGCAAAATGCTTGTTTAAAAGGAGCAAACGTCCGAAAACCCACATACATTCAATTAACTATCTTGTATGACTGAGGAAAACCATTAAATCTCCACATTCGAAAAGCTCCAACCAGCAAACGGATTGGTTACAGAGCAATTTCCTATCAATCATCTGATCAACCAATTGTTTCAGCTTAAGTAACCATAGCTTAATAAAACAATTTTAAAATGTCAATGTAGCAACTTCATTCCCACAGGAATAAATGAGAAAAGAAAAGTCAGCAGCCACATGAACACATGTGTGTCTTATACAGTCTGACCTATACATCCTAATAACCTGTAATGGATAGCTCCGATAGAATTAGACCGGATGGTGTTGCTTTCGGTTATTCTTAGTGGTAGACTCTCGGTTTCAGCCTCGGTAACCCTCTTGCCCGGGACCAGATTTGGCGGAGGATGCACACACAGGACGCGAGAGTGATGTTGCAGGTGTTACAAAACCGAGGCCTCCTTGAAATAGCAGCGTTGAATCATGGTCTCCGAGAGGCTCGTATTAAAGCCCACACACATTCTGTGAGCGTGTGTGTCCTTTTGCATGTGTGTGTTTTGTGTGTAAGTGTGCGTTTCGATATAATGCAATAATGGGCTCAGTATCTGGGACAAATGCTGTTGACAATACGCAGGCCAGCTGGAGTGGCCGTCTGCGTGTTAGCAGTCGCACAGGGAGACGGGTTAATGCCATAATGTTGATTGTGCGGGACTCCGCTTGTACAAGGTTTAGTGTGTGTGTGTGTGTGTGTGTGTTTGCAATTTTTTCCAAATACCAAAACTACTATTTCCAGCTTCTCGTTTTGAGAAAACGTCGGCTTGGCTTTGTTTTGATTGTAAATGGAACATTTTGGGGTTTGGGTCTTTTGACCGTACTCTTAAAGACGGAGTGATTTGATTAGTCGAGAATATCATCAATCATTTCGATGCATTTTAGTCGCAGCCCCAGCAATGTCCACTGCTTGTGTGCTGTGTAATCATGTGTACCTTCACATATTTTGACTTGCAGAAGTGATTAGTCAATCAGCAGAAAATTGATTAACAACATTTAATCTATACTCTGTTAAACATTTAGTAACTTGTCTTTATCAGGCAAAGCAAGCTTGGTAGATTTGAAGAGCTGCTGCGTGTTGTGATCCAGCAGCACATTAATTTACACATGAGAATCAGGGCTTTAGGCTTTATTTAAGGAAAGTGAGTGAGACAATAATCCTCCTTATTCCCAGCCGGCCCTCCACTGTTCTCTCCTCAGCCCTCTCTTCCTGTCTGCCCCCCCCTACCAGCTCTCTTTATCAGCGTTGGGCCAGTGACGGGGCAGAGCGCTGTGATTTCAGCTGGAGTTCAAACTACTTGAACTTTGTGTGTACTCGCAGGTTTCGTGATGTGTGTGTGTGTGTTCACGCATATCTCGGCGCCGTTGCCCCCAAGCCGTGTAGATGTGTCATCAGATACTGGAGGTTGAGTGTATCAGTCACTCAGCGAGTAGTAGCCAGGAGCACATCGCAGGTCCAAGTGTTCACATGCCCCATTAGGGCTCTCATTAACACATACACTGACACGCAGAGTGACAGATATGTGCTCTCGCTCTGTAAGAATTCCATGTCACAGCAAGAAAGGACTGTTCATACAACCTCTCCTGCGTGTGTGTGTGAGTGTGAATGAATCCCCCTCATTAGTCCTGCAAAGCGTGCCAAACGGCCTCCTCATTACCAGCCGCTCTGATGGACCCTCTGTCCTGCGATGGCCTTGTGGCGTGGTCACTCATCGCTCTGTCCCTGCAGCGGCCGCAGGTGACTCTCTGTGAACCAGCGGTTATGTCGAAGGAAAGGCTGCAAGTGCAGGTGACTGTGTTGTGTCCAGTAGCCTGCGGGGAAAGATACCCATGGTATTTAACTTTTAAAATTAGTAAAAATCTTGAGATGCTGACTTCTTCCAATTGTCATCATTTAAATCTTATCAATATGCAAGATATTGGTACAAGTGGAGTACTGTGTTGGATATTGGCCGTGGTGGATTTCTGATGGCCAGGTTCGAAACCAATATTTGACATATATTTATGGTTGTAGTATTGTATAAGGTTATAGCTGTTAAAAACCATTAAAATGTCAATGAGTGAGTGGATATTCCATTCATGGTCTGTTTCTCGCTGACTCTCGTATTATGTCTAAGTGTTTAAACTTCTTATTTTCCACATGTATGATTTGGTTCACGTCCTCTCTGTCCAAAACTCAAATTAGCTAAATCAAATTCATTTTCTTTAATTTCAACAATATCCCCATTTCTTGTACACCTCACAGCCTCTCTTGCTATTAGCTTGTACTTTGTAACTGGTGTTAAAATGATTAGGATCTTAGCTCTAGAATCTAACTTTTATTAACTAAACTGACAGGTCTGCTATTTACTGCTCTGTAATAGATACTATTGAATTACTCGTGATTATCAAGCAAACAGATGGTTATCAAATGGAATTTTCCTTGCAAATCATGCTGTTGTAGAATGATTCACTTGGTATAAACCTGTGGTCAGAAGTAAAAATCCGTGGTTAATAATTTCTACTGTCTGTATCAGAGCTCTGCCACCGAGCGCCTGACAACAATAAGCCATCAAGTTTGAGAATCATTCACAGAAACTTTACTCAGACGTCTGCTCCCTGCTGCAATCTGACACGTCTCCATTTCCTTGTGTTGTCCCGGGTGTGATAAGGCAGCTAACCACCAGCAGAGGAACTTTGTCTTTCATTTGTAATTATGAGTAAATCCTCACAGCTCAATGGTGAGATATAATTGTGCTGTCGCTGTTATGATTGTAAATCCCCCTGAAATCCACAGTCTAGGAACAAAGAGGACGAGCTTCAGAGACTTTAAGACCCCCTCACTCTTTGAACACTGGACCCCATTGTTATTGTGCTATCTGATATGTTTGCATCATGTATTCAGCGGTGGTTAAAAGAACACTGGGACGTGAGCAGCATCTTGATACTGGTCATCGTCTTTGACAAACAGGTGTCTCCAATGATCCCCAGGAATCATCCGCAGGTTGTTGTGCTGACTCGTACCAGACTTCCAAAGCGCCTCCCAGTGCCATAATTCAGGAATCTCTATTTATGAACACCCATCGCTCCCCTGCAGTCCCCACAACCAGGCAGCTACCCTGCTGTTGAACATGTGAAGGTTTTTCACATGTGGCATGTAACCGAAGAGGAAAAGAAAAGTCCTCATCTGGTCTTCATTTAGGCGTCCCAACGGCCCACCACTTCCTTATCACTCGGGAACAGACAGAGACCTAAGAGCTTAAGACGTCAAGTCGGCAGATGTCAGAATGTCCTTTATTATTTTCTGTACTTTTGATAGAGGACTTTCACACATTGAGAACGTAGTAGGAAATTGTCCGAGTTAGATTTGTTCACTGCGACATGAAATTAACTGGAGTATTCAGACAGGGGATGGCATCTGGGACGCGCTTACAGGAGGCAGGGCAGGACGTCTAGATTCTGCTGCAGAAATCACATGTTTTTGTTTACCAGCCCGTTGACACTGGCGTCGGCCCTTATCTCCAAAAGCTCTAGAGTTTCTTTGTCTTTCCAAGTTGACATCGTCCCCGGCACCTCTTTTCCATCAGGGGATATAAGCTAGTCTTCCTGTTTGACACCGGTTTGAGTGTTTTTTACTTGTGTATGCATGAAGGCAGCTTAAGTTTAGTCTTCAGGCTGAATCATCCATTTGATATCTCACGTGTCTTTTAATCTTGCTCTTCCAAACAATAACATTATCCTCAAATTGATGCAATAGATGCAAATACCATTAATAAAAACCTTCATCGCGACAGCCTTTTATGCGTTTTGAGGTTCTAGCCTTGGAATCAGGCCTTCTTCTATCTTTACTTAAAGTTGTCTCTTTCTCTCACACTCCCTGCCCTCCATGCTGAGTGCCGTTTTTTTTTAGCAAAACCCTCCTGCCCAGTTTGTGTTGGTCTCTGTTTGATATGCCCTGATAGCTGCAGTAAGTCCTGTAATGTTAAGCTGCACCGGGCCAGGACAGCCCCCCCACAGGAGGTAGTTTGGACTGCGCTGACTAATAATGTGGGTCACTCTTCCACTGTGTTTGTGTTTTGCATGCTTTCAGATTCAGAGTTTCCACTTTTTGGTTTTCTGCCCCTGTTTTTTCCAACGGCTCTTGTGTGGAATTTCTGTGAGGTTCCAACAAGTTGTTTTACAGAAGTTCCCTTGTGTTTCCTGCACTGTTCTGGCTCCTGAAAAAAATGGCTGCCTCGTCGACCCTGGAAGAGGAGAGGAAAGAAGTGCAAAGGAAACATAACTTCAAACGCATGTAGGAGGCACAGCTAGTCAGTGAGAGGGAGAGGAGAAAAGAACTAAGGCGTTTTAACAAGGGAGAGCTAAAGTTAAGACATTTCTTGTAAATTCCTCACCCACACTATTATTTTCGTAGGTGTTCTTCTCCTCAAAACGCCCGATATTTCCCTCTCTCGGCTCCTTCTGATTGTTATCTTGTCTCACTCACGCTCTCCCTCTCTTTTTGCCATGCTAAAGAGGTGTCCCCCTCCTCTTTTTTTGTTCCCGTCACTACTCCTCCTCCTCCTGCCTCGTCGAGGAGTATTTTTGGAAGTTTCTGAAAAGGGAAATCTGAACCTCTTACCCTTAAAAGGCATGTCTGGGTCATCTGGGTGGAAACTTGTGTTATTAATGACCTTAACATTTTCTATGCGAGTGGGTCATCTGTGATTATGAGTAGATGTGTATGTTCAGTGCTGTGTACAGTGCAGGAATGCTGTGGGCTGGGGGGGGGGGGGGGGGGGGGAGGAGGAAGGAAGGATGGTGGGTTAGCAAGCAGGCCTACGTCCTCTGGAGAGGAGGGGGGGGGGGGTCAGCGGCATATTTGGGCATATTTCAGGAGCCATTGCAGTCTGGTTCAAAATGCACTCCTCCTCCTGGAGATGTGGCTGAGCAGCCAGACAGACAGCGATCAAGGGAGGGGGAGGAAAGGTGAACATCACGCTCTACTTCCTATCAGTCTCATGATGCCAGTGGTGGAAGATGGCACAGACTTCTCATACCAGGCCAAAGCTAAGATGACGCTAAAACAGGTGGTAAAAAGATATAAAAAAATACCACCTCATGCCACCTACAGATGTCGAACTCCTCCACACCAAGCTATAACCTCAGTAATATCCTTAAAAGGCTAAACGTTGAACCAAAGTCTTTCACCCAGCAGCAGAGTTTGTGTGTTTTGGGTACCATGACTGCAATTTGATGAGTGTTTATGTGCTGAGAGCTGTAATATGTCTCTTTCAAGCCCTCGTCTGTGGCATTTATAGTTACAGCTCTCTCCCCGGGAATTCATGATGTTGTAGTCACAGCTCTTTGCAGTCGGATGGCTACTGACTGATGTGTCTGTTGTTGGCAGAAGTGTGGGTGTGGCAGCACCGGTCCAGGGCTCAACAGAGGTAAGGTTCAGTATGAGGTCAGTGTTGAAGGCCCATTCGATGCAGAGTGTACAGTTGCCTATTTAACAGGCCCAGATGTTAAATCATTGTCCCTGAAAGTGTTATATATGCTGTTTTCAGACATGAACTCGCTGGAAATAGTGTTGATCTGATGCCTTCACAACAAAAGGGAAATTTCTATAACATTCAAGCAAGTGGTGGCACCTGGGTAGAGCAAGCAGGAGGCGGGACCTGATGTTACAATTGTGCTGTGGAAATCAGTGTATTTGTTTACAGCTTATCGACACTGGCATTGTTCCCTGTTTGAATCCTGTTGTCTTTCATGATGACAACAAGGCTTTGTTGTCACCGGTGTCTGTGACAACTTCAAGCTCGATCTTCATCTATAATTTATTCCACTTGTCCTTTTCACGGGTGGCGTTGAGACTGGATCCAAACCCAGATGATATAGGGTGAGAGCCCAGGTAAACCACTGGACAGGTTGAGGTAGCGTGTTGCAGGGCCAACATACAGAGAGAAACAACCATTTACATTAACATTCACACATAACAGTAAAAGTATAGTCTCCTATTAATCAAAAAACAGTCTTTGAACTGTGGGAGGAAGCTGGAGTACCTGGAGAAAACCCACACAGACACAAGGAGAACATGCAAACTCCACACAGAAAGGGCCCCAAGCTGAGATTCCAACCAGGAACCTTCTTGCTGTGAAGCGACAGTGCCACTCCAGCTACATATTGAGCATATTTTAACATGTTTAGTGTTATTAGAAGTGTGGTTACTTCAACATTTTGTTCCATTTCGCATCCCTACCGTTCTCCGAATACTTCACAATCCTGTTTGAAATATTCGTATGTTGCCTTGTCCCTTTAACTTTTTCCATACCGGCTCTATTTGTATATCAGATTCCTCAAACAGCAAGACTCTGCTCTGAAGTCGTGAGTGGGTGAGAGAGAGAGAGAGAGCCCAGTGGAAAACGGTGGAGTGTAAAATGCTCTGAGGGAGAGAGGGGGAACGAGAAGCAGCAGGCCACCTGTAAAACATGACTTTTATAATGATCACAAGCTGAGATGTATCTGTTGTGTTCATTGAGAGCAGAAGAACAAGGGCCAGAATACAAAGAGGAGGTAAATCAGTATCTTTTCACACAATCTGACTTTAAGTAATTCGGGCTTTGTAGGCTCAGGGCAGCTCTCGTGAACGTCAATCTCCCGCTTTCATCTTTATTACCGAGCTCCTCCTTTGTTATTTCCTTTTTCTCTTTCGGTTCAACAAGGAGAGGAAAGAAAGCCGAGTTTAAAAAATGAAGGAACAAACTGAGAAGGTGAGAAATATAAAAAAAGAAAGACTCACCGAACATTTTCAACAAGTGGTGTTCAGAAGCCAAACAAGTTGTTGCACAGTGTAGCTGTGGTTGCACTGTATGTGTGTGGGTGTGGATGTTTGCCCATTTGATCATGTGTGACTTCTCGAACGCTCCGGATCTGGATCCTCACGTGCTCCCCCTTGGCAAACGATGTGCCTGGCACAGGGAGTAGAGCTGCTCTTCTACTTCCACCACTACTGTATGAAAAGCTCCGCACAGACTGAAGGACTCACCCACACACGCCTGTCTGTCCCGCTCCGAGCCTGGGATCTACAGGGGCGGCTCTCAAAATAAAATTCCTCCTGCAGATTATTTTTCTTGTGATCAGAAAATATACATGTTCTCAGGGAGAGGAATGTACCCCCCCCCCCCTTTCCTCTACTGTTTCTATCATCCGCTGTATTTTGTCTTTTGTGCTCTGTTTCTCCTCAACTCTCTTGTTTTGTTCCTTTTTTTGAAAAAATTCTAATAGTTTTGGTAATTCAGTAAAGTTTAATCATCTTGTCTCAGCTTTGGCGTGCACGGCCCACAGGCATCCCTCCGATTTGTCCGACCATCCATGTGTTAGCAAGTCTGCTTCTAGGAGCTTCCATCATTGTGGTGCTGATGCATGCGGACCCCCGACTGCTCGGCTATTTTCAGCCTCTTTCCCCTCCTCTCCACTTTTTCCCCCTCTTCTCTCTGCTTTGTTTTTTTATTGTGGAGGAAATCTCTGCACTGCTGCATTTTATAAAGGGCAGCTGAGGGCTGGGTCGGCTGGTTTACCCCTCCATGCCAACGTTGCTTTTCTGGAGCTCCTTCTCGTGCTAACTGTCTCGACCAGGGGAAGTGAAGCAGCACAATGCGAGCCATGGCAAGGCAATAAAACCATTCTGGCTGGAGCACAGATTCTACTTGTAAGAGACATGAAACCCTTTTATGTCCAAAGTTTTATGTAGTAGTAGCAAATGAAGAAGAAAAAAAATCAACCGAGCAGAGCTGCAACTAATCTTCTTTTGCTTTTCTCGCTTTTATTGGACATCTCATGATATTTAAAGACAGACAGGAAACCAGGGAAGTGGATGGGAGTTGGAAAGACATGCAACTAGAGTCCCCGTCTGTTGTTGCCAGAAATTGTTTAGTTTTCCCAGTTGCCCAGTAATGGTTAATTTATTTGATTAGTTAGTTGTCTAAAAATACTGAGAAATGCTTGGACATGTCCACAGTCTGATGGGGTTTCTTTGAATCAGAGCTGCAATTATTCATTCTTTTCATTGTTATTCATTCTGATGTAATTATTTTGATATGATTGCTTTTGTTTCACCAGCAGTTAATATGATGTTAGACCAAGATTAGCAATTCATTTAATTTTTTCATAAAATGATCAATTGCTTCACATTTTCTTACGACTCTGGACTCCAAAGATGTATTTTCTGACGGATCATTACAACTCTACATAAAATTAATTTCCTTGTCTGAAAATGGTCCAAAACCAAAATATATTTAATTGACAGTGTTATTAAAGAGAGAAAATAAGACAAATTTCCACATAAAACCAAAGAATGTTCGGGGTCTTTGCTTGATAAATGACTTGGAACAATTAATTGGTCTTAAAAATTGGTCTGCTTACACACATACTCCCCTGTTTGCTTAGAGTGGTGACTCAGTGTCTAAGACAATGAGCAAGTCATCAGCTTCCCTCCGGTCATCCCTTCTTCCTTCCTTCTTTAATCTTCCTCTATCTGCGCGACTTTATGGTTAAAATTCAAAAGACACCTTTTAGCTACTAAGGAGTTTATAGTAAAGAGTATATTTAAGACATAATATGTGACAATTCTTCTTTAAAGACAACAAACAAAGTCTTTTGTTATTGTTTTGATTGAGAGACTTGCACAATGTGCCTGAAAGTCTTTGCTTTCTGAGTCAGTGGTGATGGGTAGTGATAACTCATCACTGTCCCTTCTACCTGAATGTCTGTCTCAACCACATTGTGTGTGTGTGTGTGTGTGTGTGTGTGTGTGTGTGTGTGTGTGTGTGTGTGTGTGTGTGTGTGTGTGTGTGTGTGTGTGTGTGTGTGTGTGTGTGTGTGTGTGTGTGTGTGTGTGTGTGTGTGTGTGTGTGTGTGTGTGTGTGTGACTGCATGTCGACACATTATAGAACATAAGGGCCTTGCATGAATCCCATTACACTCCTAAGTCCCTGAGTGGCTCATTTGTGCACTGTGGAACATTGTGGAATACCAGGCATATTTTATGATCCAACCCTCAGCCGGCTCCTTCTCCCCCTGTCTGGGTTTATTTGTGAAGTTAAGCCAGTCTGGCCATCCGCACCCCCCCCCTCCTCCCTTCTCCTTCCCTCTGGAGCACAATACTTAAAACATTTCATTTTGGACGTTTAGCTGATGCCTTCACTCAGAGTTACACGCAGTGAGCGTGCTGCCCAGGCGAAAACCTATTGGCTGAGAAAGCAGACATGAACCCGTGGCCGTGGGATGAATTACACAGTATGGGTTGTCACCCTGTGAAAAGTTGAGGTCTCATTGTGGGCGGGGGTGTATGTATATATACTGTATGTGTATGTATACCCTCATCTTGTGTCCTTGACAAACAGCTCTACCACATGTGATGATGTGTTATGACTGTTTTGACTGTCTGGTCAAACAAGGGTACAGCAGAGCTTTGTGCCCGTGGCGGAGATCAACTCTCGCCCACCCACTTGGTCTCTCTCTCCCCGCTTGTCTTTAAAGACTCTCGCCCGCTCTCTCTCTCGCTCCGTCTGCCTCCCTGCTACTTTCTCTCTCTAGGTGTGGACTCGCACTGAGGAATGCAGTTAAATTAGGGTGTTTTATCTCTCCTGCCAGCCAGCTGTTTCTTCACTCCCAGCCATGCCAGGCATTCAAGGCACAATTGACCTTAAAAGGAAACAATAGCGGCCTATCAATTCTGCTCTGCCAGTTAAGGAATGGTTCACTCCCGCATGGGCAGAGTCCGGCTCACGCACGCAGCACAAGGACGTGTGTTTGGGAGCTGAACTTTGAAACGGCTGGGAAATGAGAACACCCACAATAAAGTGTTTTCTTCTTTAATGTCGTTAACTGCAACCTGCAATTTTATAAATACCAATGTACATTGAGTGTGAATCCCCACAAGACATCCCCAGCCATTTCAGGATAAGAAATATAGATTATTTGTTTTAATTGTTTTTTAATTTAACAATTTAACTGTATTTTCTTCATTTTTTTAACACGTGAAAGCTGTTTTGAAGGTTTTCTCCACAAGCAGCTTTGCTTTTGAAATGAATTCTTCATCCACTGAGTGAAAAGAGACTAAGAAATATATCAAAGTTCTATTTTCTCCGGTTTAAACCCCAACCTTTACCGGGGACACCATCACACTTGAGACTTTACAGCTTGTCTGACCTGCTCTTGTGTTAAATAAATAATAACATTTTGCGAAATATAATTAATTTGTCTTTCAATTAGCGCCAAGGACGTAACATCTTTGTGGGTAGATACATAATTATCAGCAACTAACAATCCTACCCAGCTTATATGTGATGTCCCAGACAGGAAGCAAGCTGCACACGTAACAGTCTGTGCTCCTCTGCACTGAGCTGTAAGCAGGGAAGTGGTAGCATTGGTTTTCCTCGTATTCAGTACAAAATTATTAATGTCAACCCCGTTTTTAATGCTTTCCAGGTGCAGTAATGTCTGAATATCAAACTCCCAGGGCATACAAAGTTATATCATCTACTATATATAAAAAAAAAGGCACTTTGGGATTGGATACATTCAAAGTAAATATAAACGTACATATGTATACATAAATAAAAGTAAAAGACAAATAAATGAGAGGCCCAAGGCAATTGCCGCGAGGATAGACACACACTTAATGTTCAGAAAGAAATATATACTTTGAAATAAATGTGAATGATCTCAGTCCAGAGCCGATTTCACGGTTCCAAAAATCCGCTCTGGACTTTTTCTTGTTTAGTGGATTTGACGTTTAAAGACTCTTCACAGTTTGCCCAGTTGAGGTTTCTATATTGCTAAGCAGCCTTATAAGGAGAATGTCACAGGTATCCCGTGACATTGCCAGTTATCGTTTTACTTTTATTGTATAAAGGAATAATAGTCCGCACTCCTCTCTCTGCATAGTCAGCAGGAGCGTGTGAAAGCCTCAGATGTGGAACAGGGACGGCTGCGGGGCTGTAAGTCATTAGATATTAGGACAGGTTCTGCAGGTTCACCGTGATGTTTAAGAGGTGGATGGTTTTCCATGATACATTCTTACTCCACCTTGCCGCTCGGCTGGAATGCAAATCGCAGCAGGAGGAATGCTGTTCACAGCAAATGAAAAATCAGCTACTAGCTCGGCTCCTCTCTGGTGTTCTCGCTCCGCCTTTTTTTTGTCAGCTCCTTCTGTCTGCTACTTTTTGGATCTTTCGTCTTGTTCTCTCCGCTTCTGTCTGTCTGTCTCTCTCTCTCTCTCTCTCTCTCTCTCTCTCTCTCTCTCTCTCTCTCTCTCTCTGTCTACCCCCCCTCCCCTCTCTAGGCATCCTGTTCACTCTGTTTGATTTGGGCATTCCTTTCCTCCCCAAGCAGACAAAACAACCCCAGACCTCTCTGAACTTCAGCCCTTAGTGTGCGCACACACACACACACACACACTCACATACTCGCCCTTCTGCTAATCACTCACAGGAAATGGGCTCCCATGCAAACGAGGCCCGCCTGGCCAGTGGAACCCAGGATGGAGTTTCAGGCCTTGAGAAGTTCTCCAGTGGAGGAAATTGAACACGAACTCTCTTCCCCCTTTCTTTCGTTCTTTCTCGTTTCCTCTCTTGTTTTACCAACCCTGGTTCCTCTGGGCCCTTTTTCTTTTGGCACATCTTTTCTCCACACTACATTTGAATGCATCCCTTTGGCTGAAAAAATAGCAAATCATGCCAGCTAATAGAAACATTACCAACCATCTCTCGCAAGACTCGGTGCCAAATTGGACTGTGGGTGTGTGTGTGTGCGTGCGTGGCCTCACCTTCTCTATGTGTTTGGAGAGTGTTAGCCCAAGTACACAAAGGCATGCACTGATACATTATCAACAGTTTCCATTATGTGTGATAAAGTGCTCAAAGATAAACGCTGCACGATTAAATGTTTATGTCGAATTAAAAGCAGGACTAAGAATTTCCTCTCTGTTTGACACATCCGTTTGTTGGGTCACATAAGGATTACTGTTTGGTTTTCAAATAGGAATAACCTGACGTGTGTGTATTATGGTTTGGACAAGAAGTGCTTAATACTGAGAAGAAACTGGTGTCATATCGAGGCACAGATTGTACAGGAACGCGGAGGTTTAGTGAAATGCAGAACAAACTAGTGTGTTGGTTGTGATAAGGAAAAAACATTACTGATTAATGAAAGTGAAGAACCACAGCATATCTCTTTAAGCTCTTTATTCTGACAAAGCAACACAAATTGATTGATAATGGAATCTAACATAATGGCCACTTTATTTAGTTTTTTACTAAAGATCTTGCACCTTTTCAGATTTCAACTAAGACCCGACTGAAAGCTGGGGTGGGCTTTCTGAATGAACAATGGCAATATATTTATTTCAATGGAATGCTATTGTGATCATGTGATCCTTAATGTGATTCACACGTGAGGTTTGATCGAAGGTCCCAATTGCTTCGAGCATCAGTTTGTTTGCTTTATGTGATTTCTGCAGACATTGATCATATCCTGATAAACACTACATCCATCTCAAATATAGAGCCTACCACGTTTTGCTGATTCTATGAAGCATTAACACAGATGTTCAGTGTGCAATTAATGTCACTAGCTCGGTGGAAATAAACAACCTTCCGATGTGATGACTAGTTGTACAGAAACGGAGACAGACCCCGGAGGAAATGCCACCTCACAATGTTTCAGTGAATTCTACTGAGCAACATAATAAATCTCTCCCGACCTGACATGCTGTGTGCGTGAGGGGAAAGCGAGCGGGAGCGAGGGATGAGTCGGAAGAAGACAGCTGTTTTCAGTTTTGCTTGCTTACGGGTTGGCTAACTGTCTGAATTAATAGCTTCGATCCCCCCCCCCCCCCCCCCCAAAGACACGCACACAAACACAGACAAACATGTTTTTTGGTCTCACGGATATTTGACATATCCTGTCATTTGTAAAGTTACACTTCCTGCTAATAAGTACAGAAATCCATCTGTCTGTCATTTGTCTGTCATCTGTCTGATCGCATCCAGGTCTGAGATCATTGCACTGGCTCTCTGTCTGTAGAAGAATTGACTTCCAACTCCTGCTGTTGGTTTATAAAGCACTGACTAGTCAAGGAGCAAAATATATTTCTGACCTACTGCCACGTTATGAACCATCCAGACCCCCCAGGTCGTCTGGAACAGATCCGCTTTCTGTCCCCAGAGTCAAACTGAACATGGAGAGTCAGCGTTCAGTTTCTAGGCTTCACATTTGTGGGAACAAGCTCCGAGAGAACTTCAGGTCTGCTGAAAATCTTGGTTCTTTTAAATCGATGCTGAAAAGGTTCCTGTTTATCATGACCCTGTCTGTTGATTCTCCTGATCCCCGCTCATCCAATCACCATTCAACTCGCTGGTTGCTGTTGCTCAGGGCCTTGGGAAGCGCAGTGAGGACCGTGAAATGGATGAGTGGTTCCCCCTTTCACTTTATCCATTAGTCCCTGTGAGGTTACTGGTGATGACGGGGTGCGATAACAGGGACACCACAGTGCGTCAATGTAGCTATGTGAATTTGTAAATTTATTTCATTACCCCAGGCACATTTTGAAGGGATATTAACATCAGACACAAGCTTTAACTAAAACATCATCAAAGTCACATCACAGCAGGTGCAGTTTAGAATAAGTCAGGGGTTATGGTTGGCGTCTCACACTTTAAAAACACTTCACAGTCCCACTGCACTTCCCAGGGTCCTCAGCAGCACACCCGCCAAGCTTGACGTCAATTGGATGAGCGGATATTGAGAAAATCGGAGAACAGAGAGGTAGAAAGACAAAAGATGTCTGGGTAGGAAACCTCTGTTTTGTTTTTTTTTACTCAGCACATCTACCATTTGGTTTCGTGCAGTGTAGAACTATCGTTGTGTTGTGTGAGAGCGTCGGATGATTCAGCAAAAGCTTTGTGGGGATGTGACGCCACCGACTTCATGAATCTAACATGATGCAGCTGAGAGCAGAGCTGCAGGGTCGTCTCCTTCCTGTGAAGGAAAGAATGTGTGGGAACAAACTGAGAGGACGACACAGAGCCGAGCTGAGAGTGGCAGGAGCGACTGAAAGACGGAGGCTCCGTGTCCATCAGGAACTGCTTTCAGGGTCAAAGTGTTGGGAAGCACATCACTTGCATCCACCGTTTAGAATTCAGTCATTTCTCTCTGATTTGAATCTACTATATTCTTCCAGAGCTCAAGTGAAAAGTCAAATAATCACTTTTGATTATCCAATCAAAGACATTTTTTAGATTAAATTGTCTAGCCATGCTCGGAAATTTTATTTTGCTTGCATTTTCCACTACTTTCTGATAATTTATAGGTCGAACAACTAATTGCTTTATGTACTAAATAATCAGTAAGTTCCCTCATATTGAGGCAATCGTTAGCTGAAAGGCTAATTATCATGTCACGTAGCCAGACGTTGATGAAAAATAGTGCAACAATAATACAATATTTTCATTTGTTCAGCTCTGTTAAAATAAGATCTGATGACATTGTTGCTTCTCAACAAGCTCATTTGCTTTTGTGTCAGTTTTATTGTAAACTTTCAGAAGGAATTTCACCTCAAGTTCCCCGTCCTCTCTTGTTCCGGAGCTTTCAAACACATCACACAGATTTTTTTATTTTTTTATTCCAATGCACAGGTCTGCACGTCCAGCGTCCTGTTGCTGCTTTTAGTCCTCAGGAATGTTCCCGCTCTCTTTCTTTAAGCCCCCTCCCCTCCTCCTCGTCTTCAGTTCTCCCCCTCCCTCCACTTCCCTCTCTCATCCTTTAAATTCAATCCAGACTCAAGTCTTAAATCTGGATTCTCTGTGCTTAACCAAACATATGGAATGCTACTGTAGTGGAATGCTCCAAGTCTGGGCTGATGTGTGTGTGCCTGACTGTGTGTGTTTGTGTGTGTGTGTGTGTGTGTTTGTGTGTGTGTGTAGAGCAGATGAGAGCTCCTCGGATGATGATGATTATGATAATGGTGCGTGTGTGTTTGTGTGTGTACCAGTGCCTCCCCTGAGAACTGAATGGGGCCTTCTGTTGTCGTGGCCAAACACACTGCTTGTCTGCTCATGCATGAGTCTGCTGCAAAGCCTCCAAATGCGTCCCATATCTGAGCAGTTAGCTCATTCTTAGCCCGTTAGCTTAACTGCGAACGATCTCCCCTACAGTGACTGCATTGTCGGCCCGGCCGCAGGCTCCGGGGCCTCGCCAACTGCCAAACATAATAATGGAGAGAGATGGCATTACTGTGTGTGTCCTGATATTATGACGACCAGTGAGTCCACTTTTATTAACCTCATGCCCTGCTTGTGTGTTTTTAACCACAGGATGGAGACTTCCCAGAGTGGAGCTTAATGTGCCCGCAGACATACGGCTACATGTGAAATGTAAGTTACGTCTTCATGCTCTTAGGATAAAGTTGATTTATTTGCTCTATAATCTGTTCCTGATCATAACTGGTGTCACTGGAAGTCTACAATGAAGTAAACAAAATACAAAATTAGGGCTGTAGTGTCTAGTTCGTCAGGTTGATGCTTTGTTAGAACAAATTTTTATTTAAAAGCAATAAGAGCTCCAAGAGAGACAAACTTCCTGTGTTGTCACAACTTTTAAAAGGTGGTAATGCTTGATGGATTAATCATCACTTGCATCACAACTGTGGCATCAACACGACTCCCTTTACGTTCGCTTGATCCGAGGTGATTCGGTGCAGTCGTCTAAGTGTCCCCCCCGAACAACTACAACAAAAAGGGCAAAATATTCCTTACAATCGCTTCTTATATCCAAGCTCAAATGCATCAGGACTGTTTCCCTCCGGCCCTTCTTCGTCCACTTCTCTTCTTCTCCTCCTCATCCTCCTCCTTTAGCCACCTTTCCCTCCTTTACCCCCCCCCCCCCCCCCTCTTCCTCCCCCTCCTTGCCTCTTCCGCCCCTCCTCTGGTCTTTGTGAGTCTGTTTCCTGTTGGGCACAAACGCCGGCGCCGCACTTCCTTCCCTGTAGCCTGTAGTCACACAGGAGTGGCACACAAACATATATATGCTGTATTGTGTATACTCTGCAGCATATGGGTCAATGTATATAAGTATTACATTCAACATGTTTGTGTGTGTGCTAGGCCATGTTAGAGACAGTACATGTGTCCCTGTCTTGCAGTGTCTCCCCGGCTGTTTACGTTTCTCACACAATTGTCAAAGTTCAATATGTGACCAAGACATGTGCTCTGTGCATGTGAGGTGCATTGGGTGCATTTATTATTCCGGATGCTGACAGTCCGGAACTAACCATGACCATGAAAACCGACAGTGAAACAAAAAAATGAAGCTTCCCACTAAAGGCACGTATATCCTATATTTAGGTTTCTCATCATCAGGAGCGTCATCATGACTTTATTTAATGCAGAGACAAGAATGAACAGATTTTATTTTCCTTTGAGGCTGAAGCTTCATATTAAGCATGCATGCATCAGACATAGTGACACTTCTTGTTGTCGTTTAGACATTTGGAAAAAAACAAGATATTCTGTTCTAACCATGTGATTCAGGATGCCCGCATCTCTTCTCCGATATACAACGTCATCATTTCCCCTCCTCTTCCCTCCCTCCATCCTGCAGCCAGTGCTGCATTCCTGCTGCAGTAATCCACTCAGGCAACTACCTGCTCTGCATTATGTGGAGTCACTCCCCTCATATCTCCCCTCTCTCTCTCTCTCTCTCTCTCTCTCTCATGGTCTCTCTCCCCCCTCCGTGTCGGTGTTTCTCTCCATCTTCTTTTGCTTACCTCACATTATTACGCACATTTTGCTAAACACATTTTGCTGAACACATTTAGCTTCGTCTACACTTTTCGCCGGCTGCTGCCCAGTCTCTCACTTTCCCTCCCTCTCTCTCCTTCTCTTTCTTTTTCATCAGAGAGCCTCTGAGGTCTCCATTCAGCCGCAGATGAGCACTGCCAGCCAAACTCTCTCTCTCTCTCTCTGTGTGTGTCTGTTTTTGTGTGTGTGTGGTGTTTGTTAGTGAATGAGCCAGGCAGAAGGTTGAAGGGCTGTATGTTAAGAGCCATTGATGTTCCTCTGAATTGACAGTACTTGTGGGCAGTTGTTGGTGAGTGTCGTCTCCTCCCTTGGATGCTGGGGATCTAACAATGCGTCTGGGTGATGATGGTGGATGAATAGTGACGTGGTGCTGATGTTGTGACCTTTGATGGAGGAAATGGCTCAACACATAATCACCGACCTTCCACTTCAGTTTCACACAAACAATAACTATTATAGCATCATTGATTGCATCAAGTTTACACAATTTCCCAATATGTAAAATGCCTGTGTTTCTTCACAGGCATTGATGATTTATAATTAGCTCTTTTACACTCCTCATCCCACTCTGCGTGGGGTGAATATGTGAGTAACGGATGTGAGGTCCAGTTTTCATCATCAATCTCAGCCCCAACACTCTGATAAGCCTGTTACTGCTTCTGTGCGCTCTGTGGCACCTGGTGCGTACTTGAATTTCTTCAACTCACTCGGCGTGTGATGCTGCAGATACTGTCTGTCCTTCTGTTATCTTCAGTTTGTTAATGTTTGTTTTTACACAGTGTTTACACATGGTCTAATGTTTGGATTGACTGTGGCATGCAAGGACAGACACACTGAGAGAAAGTATACAAAGACAGTTTGTTAGAAAATAAAATGATATGTTTAAAATATTTAGGTCCAATGCAATTTTGGAGCTTTGTATCAGCTTTGTATGACGACAAATTCCCCTTTGGGGGCTAAGGCCAATATATCGTGTCCCTCATCTACAGATACTAAATATTTACTTGTAGAATATTTTTATATGTCCTATGTTACTACAAAATCTCTGGTTAAATTTTACATATTTTTAGACTGTCTAAAAAGGATGAAAATCTTTTAATATATGTTTTTTTGAATACCTGGAAACTGATCACACTAAAACTTTATAATTTGTTCTACAGCCTAACTGGCCATCAGATCTCATAGATGTTTGTGTGAGACATCTCACTAACACTCAAACTAACAACGAGGCAAACTAGAAAGGCAGTCTGAGAAAGCCTACCAACAACAAGGCCAACGCCCGATCTCACCGTGTTAAAAAACATAAATATCTGGATCAACCCGTTTATCCGGATCCGCTCCAGAATGTAATCGTTTCTTCTTGGGGGTCATGCGCCTAGCTTATTAGTTTTTGCTTAATCATGCTGACTAAGAAACCGATAAAGAAACGCAGATTAAAGCACAACCTCTTTGGTGAAGGTAAACAGAACAGAATGGAAAACGTGACCTCATTGAGTTCAGGTAATTAATGAGTAAAAGGCAAAACGATCCCTCCGTCACTCTCTGTGTTTATCAGAGTTCAGATCTCTCTGTGTCTCTCTTGTCTCATTCTCTCACAGTTTGACTCATACTTACTCACACAGACACTCAGACTGTCAGTCACTCAGTGTTTAGTTTAATAAGTGTCATCGTGTTGTGATGTTTTCATGTTCTCTTATCAGCGTTAAACGCTCACACACGCACACACACACACACACGAACACACAGTCCCTCTGGAGCACTTCATCACTGCACAACTTCACACACCCGTGTGCTCTCACTGAGTCATAGCAGGTTTTAAGCTGACGTCTGCTGACACCTGAGAGTGTCTGAACAGCTGTGCAGCTTGAAATAGGGAGTCGGTGTTGGTCCTGACAAACGCAAAGAGTTTCCCCTTAGTCTGATGTAGTCTAAATTGTTTAACTTGGAGTTTGTGTGTCTGATTTGATGCTTTTCTCTTTATATTTCCTGGATTCAGTGTTGACAGATTGAGCGCCCGACACATTTCTTCATGGTGATCCCGTTATTTCATCATTAGATGGTGTTAAACGGGTGTTAAGCTTGGCAATGGTGTGAGATCGTCTTGGTGTGATTAATGTCTCTGGTTTCTCTGGTTTTTACATTAGAATTATAAAAAGCGTATAACTATAGCTCAAGCAAGAAAGTTGGAGAGAAAGTATTCACATCATTTACTTAAGTAAAAGTAATAATACTACAATGAAATTGATTAAAGTGAAAAATGTACTTAAAGTTTTAAAAGTCAAAGTAATGAAGATATAATAAAATCCCCCCTTTGACTGTTTTACCATCATATCACGTATCATTAGATTATTTTTTTCCCCAGCTGATTATTTTCTCCATTAATCGATCAATAAATCTAAAAACTCAACAAAAAAAATCTCAAACCGATTATCAAACTAAGTATGTCAGACTGATTCTGTCACACACACACACACACACACACACACACACACACACACACACACACACACACACACACACACACACACACACACACACACACTCTCTCAAGCTGGGGAAGATTATGTTTGTTTCTTCATGGGTTCAGATCAGGGTCAGTGTGAGTCAGAGGTTATCGAGCGGACATGTAGCCAGGAGCAGGGATTGTGTTTGAGTCTGTACTCGTCTGCTAAACCGTCAGTTTCTCAGCTAGTAGGAAGTCGAGGAGGAAAAGGCCTCTTGACTATTTCGTCTTAACAAATTTTCATCACATGATGCACAAAACTATTTATAAAATGACTTTCTGATAATAACCAGTGAAAATTATTATATTGAATTAGTTACTCATGGCTATTTCAAATTTTAATATAAAAAATGTAAATAATTCATGGTCATGTTACATTTTTACACTACAAAATGTTTCATATTGGCTAAATCAGTTTATCGTGAACAGACTTTTGATTTTCTCATGTCAATATCAATGATATCGCCTATATTTCTAGACAACATACTTATGAAGATACATTTTCAACCATGATATTGACTGAGATTTATATTTTACACGTGTCTAGATCACTTCAAAAACTGTCTTTGAAATATCTGTTCCTCAGGTTGCTATTATTTACCAACAGACATAATACTACAGTAATACTTATATGTCTACTATAAATTAATATTTATCTATTTATTCATCGGCTTGTAATTGATCTTTTCCTGTGTGTAATCGCTCTGCCCTTCATCAGCTGATCAATGTAATAAATAAGGCGTAGATTACCTTCTGGGCTCTTGAGGACGTTATGTATAGTCACACTTCCTCATCATGGCTCATGTTAATGTCATGTCAGCGTGGTGGGACAGTTATGTCTCCTGCTGGAGTCGTCCTGTCTCTCACTTCACAGCTGGTGACTTCCTGCGGTTACAGACACATGAACATGCACCCATTCACAACCCCAGAGAGTCTGCCAACCCGTCACATGTGAAACTCTTAAACTCAAAATGTATTGCCTTGAAATAATTGTATTATTCTTAGTTTGTTTTATGTGTGTGTAGAAATTGGACAATATGTGAAACATGTTTTTATTCTTTGTCTCTGCTTGTGCGAAGCTTTAACGGACACATGACGTGTATTCATTACTTACTGAGCATGTTGTAGTCCTATTTTACTCCCTAAGTAACTATTTATTACCAATAATCCATGTATCCATGTCATTCAAAAACCCAGAATTCTATTTTAGTTCAGATCAGCTCGGTTTCGGTTTAGCTCAAGTACAAAACAACACAATCTGTTCTCCTAATCAGGGCCTGTGTCCTGTTTGCCCCTGTGTCTCTGGTGGAGTGTTTTACATGTTTACAGTGTCAGTGACCTCTGACCCCCGGACACAGAGGGCAGCAGTGCCGGGGAGGAGTGGGGAAATGTTTCATGGCAAGTCACACTGGACATCAATTTGTGTGTTTACATCGACAACAAGAGGATTGCTTAAACTTGTGTTTTTGGCGGCCGATATTAAGCAGCTAGAAATGTCTAATACAAATGTATCGATAACGCAGTGATTCCTAAGTTCCAAATCCAGGAGCTTGTTTTCACTTTCTTTAAGATTTTGAGATAGGACTTTTATTTTGACACAGATTTCTCAGACTATAATTCATGGATTTTGATGAAAACAATCTGTGTAGGGCACTGATACTGTATTTGTGAGTGTTCACAGCTTGGTGCGATCCAAATCAAACTCAGGATCTAGTGGATTTTATATTTTTTTATAGGGACACTGTTGGGCCTTGGTGGAGGTTTGTGCTCTCTCACCGCCTGTAAAGTTTTGACTGCATCCACGCCAGCAACAGCCAGTGGCCGGAGGCACTGTGTTTTCGACTTACCGTCCGCCTGTCCCATCCTCGTAAACACAATATCTCAAGAATGCCTAAATGGAATTTCACTTGGACTCGTGGAT